>NC_080424.1:88148828-88517402 GCF_029873635.1 Malania oleifera
ATTATCAAAGCTGATTTTACTACTTATAAGAAAGTAGTAGAATTGATATCCTCCGACTCTCTTTCAGTATCTATTTAAGTTGTAGGGTTAGCTCATAAATTTTCTATCGTTTTTTATAGATAGACGAACTTGTTCCTTTCCATATCCCTCTCCCTTGTTCTCAATTACTAATCAAATGGGCATAAGTAAGATTTCTTGTGTGATTAAACTTGTATTTAAGTATATATTAATGGAAGAAGGTGGGTGCTGCATGTTTTTAAGGAATCTGATGAATTTACGATTAGAAACCTCCATTTAAAAAACACAAAAGAAAAAGTGTGCTTATGCCTCCATTTTCTCTATTAGTTGATCTCCATTTTTTTTTTCTATTTTTTAAAAGAGAAATAGAGAATAATTACCCACTTAATAAGAACATTTAATGATAAACTCATAATTTTTTACAAAATGAAGGACTCATTTATTGTTGGATCCAATAAATCCAAATTTGGGTACAGTTTTTCAGAATTCATTTATTTTTTCTAGTGTAGTTTAAGTAGAGTTTTAAGCATTACTTTGCTGGCTTGCTCATAAAAAATGAAAAACTAAGGATGGGTTTGTTCACAATCCTCTTTTATTAACCATCAATTGTATTATCAAATTATTTTTTTATGGCTTTTAATTTACCAATTATTTCAGGTTGGCATCATTGTCATTATTTGAAAATGTAATCATTAAGGTTAACTAGTGATTTTTTTATTTATTTTTTATTTATCTCTTTCCAATTACCACTTATTTCATCAATTTGTCACTTCTTCAACACACACAAGAAATAGGCAGTGTAAGGTGTATACTATAGTGGAAATAACCAACATACACATTCATATATACATACACAGAAACACAAGCATATAGATGTGTGTGTATCGCAAAACAAACATGCACGGCTTCTGCAAAGGAAATTTAAATGCAAAATCCAAAACAATTATTTTATGGAACTCAAAATAGTGGCAAGCAACATACATAATCTCTTAATGGGACTTTCTAAAGGGTTAAATTTTATTTAGATGGGAAAAAGAGGTTCCATCTTAATGTTGTAGTTTTGACAGCTTTTATATTTTGTTTGGTTCTACAGGCATCTTGCCTTCCCATTGGTCCATTTCTAACCTTCTTGTAGGACCCACATTTTGGGTTTTCATCATTTTCTCTCCCTTAATGCCTATATATGCCACCATCTCCTATAGCTACTACCACATCCCTATTTGCAATCTTTCATTCATCGCAATCGCTTTCTCTATTTAATCCTCTCAAGGGCCATGGCAAACAACGGTTTCTTTAGCCTAAAAGACATGTTGAAGTATGCTAGGCCCTTACCTGGGAGACTAGAGTCAGAGACCGAACCCTTAGAGCACAACGAGGACCACGTCAATGTTGTTGCTGAGCTGCACGAGCAGCTTAGTGATGAGGAGAATGAGCACAAGGGGCCAGAAATTACAGATGAGAAAACCTTGCAGGAGGGAAATAGTGGTGAGCGGCTATTTCCTCCACCAATATCTTGCTTGAAATTGTATAAGACCGGTAAGCGCTATGCTTATCGAAGATTTGACAAGGACAAAGGCAAATATGTTGAAGAGGAGATAAGAATTCCTTCTAAAGACATCTTGCGCAGAGAGAGGGAAAATGGGCACCTGAGGCTATACTTCACTCCTCCTGGAGAAGAGGAGGAAGAAGAGGAAGAGGAGGAAGGGGAACAATAGATAGAAGCTATAGCAACTTAAGGTTGCAAACTTTTAAAATGAAGCTGAACTAGAAGGCAGCCTAGCTAGCTAGCTATTTGTGTTTAGTTTGTTTCCATCTTTATGTTAGGGTTGGTTCACATGCAAGTGGGGTGGGGTTTCCTATTTAGTTTTAGGTTTGTGTTTGTGGGAGACAAGCTCTATGATTCTATGAATGCATGCATGTTTCTTCTTTTGTTAGATTTTAGGTTGATGGTTGGGGAAAGTCATGTAATGGTTGATGGAAATCAAGTTTCTGGTGTTCGTTGTCATTATAAAGTTAGTAGGTATGTGCTATCTGGTGATTGTGTGGAAGGCTTTATATATGTCATGTTTTCAACTATGATTTCTTCCCCTATTTTCAATGCAATGGTTGCAAATATATTTGGTGTTTATTGAAAAGATTAAATTGTGATAGTTTTAGGTTTCTTGAGAATTTGAAGGTGAATAACAAGCCTCAATCTACTTGCATGAATTCTTGTGTAGGGTTTGTAGAGAAAGATTGCTTTCAATTTATTATGGCCATCGATGTCAAGGTCGTGATATTATTCATTAGTTTTTTTTTTTTTTTTCTTGTTCTATTTTTGTTTTGTTTCTTATTTGGCCATGTTGTCTATAGACAAGAATAACATTGTTTCATTGGAAGGACAAACAAATAAGGGAAAAAATTGTTGAAAATGAGTGATAATGATAATTGACCTAGTATTCCAAAGTACTCATATAAAATGGCAAAACGAATCAATGCAGTTAACGACAAATTAGCACATCTAATTACGACAAATTAGCAGATCTAATTATGTCAACGATCTCGAAAAATGAACCATATACCATTAGAGAAGTCAATATCATTAATTAGTTATTTTTGTCGTATTAAGATAACATGACTTGGTAGATTCAAACCACTAGGCTAAATGTTTTGTGAGTGCACGTGTGTAACATTAAAAGTATTTGGATTATCATAAACCATTTTATAAATTAAAAGCATTATATATTTCCCAACACAATCACGCACATAAACCTTGATTTGTTGAAGAGTTTATATAATATTTTCATAACATAAACAAGAGATTGATCCTACTATCATTAATACTATCTCAAATTTGTTTTGGTGTTTTGGAGTTTTTCTACAAGAAATTAAATGTTTGTCATGACTTTTAAGAAATTGCAATAGAAGTTGTCGTAGAGTAAACAAATGCATGCTAGCACTGATTAAGGTTATGCAGACCTCAATATGTGCTTTTACTCACTTAAAAAGTAATTTACTAGGTCTTTTCTAGTGAGTAATTAAGAAGCTTGTGAATTTGTATAAGGTCTATACTTCTATGTATTTTTCATTATTATCTTAGGTAGTGTTTGAGAGTGTTGATTTTGGAACTTGAATTTGGGTTTGACTGGATTTGAACAAATTTTAATACAATTTATTCTCAAATTAACTGATCTATCTAAATGTTAACTCTTATTAAGGGGAGTAGACATGAAATTCTCTAACAAGACCTTAGACTTACTAAGGGGACATTTTGTAAAACTAAATGTTAGGCATTCAAACTTTTAGTTAAAATTTAATTCAAATTATATTTGTAATCCATATATATATATGGACTTCATCCTGAACTGATTATTGAATCCATATACCGAATTGTTTCATTGTTTGGAATATAATAGCAAAATAATCCACTCTATTGTTAAGAGTATAACTATGTAGTAAAATACAGAAGTAATTTCATAGACCAAAAGTTTTAAATCTAGTATAAATAAATGTTTCAGTGAACTAATTGAGACGAAGCCTCAATGAAGAGGTTAGCTATTCAAATCAAACAAATGATAGAACGATATGAGATTGTCAATATATTTAAATATTAATTCTTAACAGATAGAACGATATCTATCGAATAAAATTTGAAATTTGCCAACCAACTCATTTAGAGACGAATAAAAAAATTTAAAATTATATTTAATTTATTTAATATATAAATTAATTATAAATCAATTTAAGTGAATCAAATCCAATTCAAATTAACTGTTTACTACGTCTAATTAGATTTATGCTAATTTTCCATTTTGTAGTGTTGGGTTTTGTTGGCTGAGTTCTTGTCTTGGGTTGAGAGCACCTTGCTAGGTGGGCTTAAGGTGGGGGCCCTGGGCCAGGGGCCCAGCGGGATGCGTGAATAGGAGGGTTCAACTTAGGTGGGCCCAAATAAGGCCACCAAAGCCCAGAGAGAGAACAAAAACCAGCCTGTGCGACAGTCATACGTCATCCTCAGGCCTACTTTCCCCCAATAACAAATTGTTTATGTTTAATTGCTTTACCAGAGTTCAAATTTTGTATTTTAATTATTCATCTTTTGTTTTTTTTCTTTTTTCTTTTTCAATTTTAATTTGTAATTTTTTTTGATATTTTCAATGTATCAGATAGATGTAAAAAAACTGTTAAATTTAATAAAATTATCTTTAAATTCCAATTTTTTGTTTTCTTTTATGCCAGATTTTGGAACTTAAAAAATATTTAAAAAAAAAGAAAAGGAAATTCACATTTTCATATTTGGTTATCAAGAAAGTGAGAAAGAAAATAAAAAAAAACCAAATCTATGAACAAAATTCTGATTTTACATACCATTAATATTTGTTTTTTTCTAATTTTTAATCATATATTAAAATAAACTTCCATTTTTAATAGTATGTAATAGAGAGACGAAATATAAGGGAAAATGAGTTTCCTAACTCCTTATTTTCCTTTTATTTTTTGAAGTAAAATTTTCAATAATGTGCTTGCTACTTTCTATCGTGTTTGAGGATGCCGTACTATCCATGCTAGTTCTTCACTAACGTCATACTATCATAGTTTTTCATGCCAAAATGTGGAGTTGTTGCTATTATACTAGTTCAAAATTTGTTATTTGGGGAATAAGGAATATACAAGGAATAACTATTCCTAAATTTCATCATGGGGATATTTATTCTTTTCTTATTGCATGTTAAATAAAATAATTAAAAATATATAAGAGATAGCCATTCTCTTATTTCCCAAAATTTGAACTATATTCGATCTTATTCCAAAGATTAAATTTTCAGCTTCCGCTAAACTAAAAGAGCTATTAGTTATCATTAGTATTTTTATAGTGATTTGGTATATAAATGTTGCAATCTTCATTACTTCATCCATAATACTTCAATATATTGTACAGAAAATAGTTAATGCAGTTTTTAGGAAATATAACACGTTGGTTAATGCCATTATTTTAAAAGAGTTGTTGTTTAATAGACTCAGAATCATCACATTTAAAGTCAAGTCCATAACTTAAATTAAAGGAAAAATAATTTCAAAAATGACAACGAGTTACAGTATCTAATTTTGAATTTCAATTGTTCAGCTGTCTAATTAACATTTGCAATTTGCTTGCTAAGTTAAATGGATTCAAATTGTTTCTTCTATTATAGAACATCTTCTATTATAGAACATGAGCAAAGAAAAGATATATAGAGTTCATCTTTATAGATGGACTTGTTGATTTTATATGTAAAATTCAAAGAAGTTATTCTCAAAATTTTCCTTTTAGAATTCTAGCTTCACGTATGTGTTAACTTTGGTGTATTCCCAAGAGGGGGGGTGAATTGAGTACTAAAATTTTGTCCTACCTAGGTTTTTCCAAATCAGTAGTATTACACAACCTAAGATCTGTTTATGCAATTATAAATCCAAACAACATATATAAATCAAACATACAACATACATGTGTTGAAAATAAAAGTGTGGAAAATAAATTTACGGAAATATAAAGAACATGCACGATATGTTATCGGGGTTTGGCCAACTATGCCTACGTTCCCTCCTCTAGTTCGCAAGCCCGAGGATTCCACTAATGCTCACTTAACAGGTGGAGCGGCATCGGTTACAACCAGGTCAATTAATGAGGTTGACCTCAACCTACACCTTACTAGGATAGTGCACCTAACTTTCCTAACCGGGTTTAAGCCAATCCGAAACTATTCAACATAGCTAGTCTCCCTCTTTAGGCCCACGCCTGGAATACAACCAATGATATAAAATTTACGTACAAACAAATACTTCTTACACAAGCTAATATGTACTACAATAAGCACAGTATAATCAATGCACCTCAAGAATATATGAACTCTAAGCTCGGTGCTCTATGTGTGCAATCAACACTTAGTACAGTGATTATCTCAAGTCAGGCACATAAGTGTTTATACAAGCTAATCTTTAAAACTAAGCAATGATAAACTCTCAATCTGAGTATAGGGTTTCAAAGATTCAAACTAATAGAAATTAAGAATATCTCCAAAATAATTTTTTCAATAACAATGCACAATGAGATATTCAAATTTGAGTTTGTAAAATATTTTTGCACACAAAAAATTATAAGCCCTAATGAGTCTTGCAATGACAATACAAATACCCACTTAGTTATAAGATTTTTTCCACACAAAGATTTATCAAATAAAATCAGGGGAAAAATCAAGCTAAACCTTCAATATGAAAATCACAAGCAAAGCAAGTAAGGGTTTCTTAGCAATTTAAAACGATTAATAAAACACTCATAAAGTAAGATTTCTCAAAAGAATGAAGGTATTTGAGTGTTATGGACTTAGTAGGAGAAAATAGGATTTGAAATTTTTCAGAGAATTTTGGCTTAAACCTATTTGCTAATCTTACCTTAATTTTGCAAATGAAGAGATATATATAGGCATAGACAAAATTATGACCGTTGGGGACACCAAGGGTATTATTAATGTGATGCCCTGATTTTCGTAAATTTTTTTTCAATAATAAATGAATTTTCACTCGTCATAAACAACATCTATAATTGGCCACGTCAACAATCCTACAATCTAACAGCGGAAGTTAATACATATTTAACTACCAGAATATAATGTCGCGGCGTCCTAGGAGCGCGTGTGCCCTGGGCGGCGAAATTAAAAATCATTTTAATATTTTCAGGAAAAATATGGTGTAGGAGTCGCCACTAACCTTTAGTGTGGTTAGAACACATGATTATTACCCCGTTAGGGGTAGAATCGGTCTACATTACCAGAGTTGGGGTCGGGAGTTCGGTTACGCGAGGGGAAGGTACGAGCACCCCCTATGCGCCCGTTCTTACGAACGGTACCTAATTAATTTGAAATTATCCCTAAGTCAATCTAACAATTCTTTAAATTACTCCTTTTTATAATTTTATAAATACATAGGGAAAATAAATAAATATATACATATATTCCCTCAGAGCTTAGGGTACGTGATGCCCAAAGGCTCATACCCCCGCAATAAAATCATAGGGATAATATATACACGAAAATAAATAATACTGTAAAATAATGAAAGTAAATGTCATAATACATAATACAAAATATTAATATACCCAAGGAACAAAAATACTAAAAATATTTAACACTAGTAATAATTAGAAGCGATGACAATACTGACAATAATACAAACATATTACTATAATAATAATCCTATACTAATAATATCATATTAATATTACGACGCTACACTATAATAGTAGTATATATAATAATACCTTAGTAATATACATGGTAAATATAATAGTAATAATAATGAATAAATAACAATAGTAAATAATAAATATGATAATAATAGTAAGTAATACATGATAAAGGATAATAATAAATAATGATAGGAATAATAACAATATTATGGAAATAATAATATACATATTTTATTTACTTTAATATTGACATCCCATTAAAGATACAATACACGCGTATATAAGCAATCAATTAATAAAACAAATCAAATTAAAGGGAAGCAAACAATGAATTTATGGAAACCTATTCAAGCTATCACTAATATACAAACAATCAGTTTAGTAACTTCTAGACTTATAGTAATAAATCAAATCAAATTTCGATATACAAGCTTAAACAGTTAATATGGTAATAATACAATATTACATGGTAGACCATTATATTACATACAATACAAAATAATGAATTAGAACATATATATGATAATAAAAACAATATCATAAACCCTAAAGTACCTAAATCATATATGCATAACAACCTTATAACCTAATAAACCATAATAATAAAACTAATTTGAAATAACATATCACCATATTGCCTAAATGTATACATGACAAAAATACCAATAAACAATAATATTACAACATACCCTAAAGGGCTATGACTTAAATAACACAAATTCAACAATAATATTTAAACATCAATCAAATATCTAATATGAACAAAAATCCTGCAAACAAGAAAAATAAATCGATTAGTATTTAATATACATAAATAAAATTAATTAAAATTTAAATATGAACAAAAAAAAAAAAATCTTGCACCTAAGAAAAATAAATCGATTAATATTCACCATTATAAAAATTTAAACACGAATATTAAACACTAAAGCTAATATTACTATATTACAAATCCTACGACAATAATATTAAGTATTATATACAATAGTTTAAACACCTTAAAACACTTCTCGGATTATTTAACAAGTATACTAGTAAAGAGTAAAATATAAAAAAAAAAAAAAAACTTAATCCAATAATAATAAGTAAAAGCCAGTGTGTGTGTTGTGCGTGCACGGTGACATGTGTGCCTGTATGTACACAGGCGTGGGGGCTCAGGGGACTTTACCAGAAAACCGTGATGGTGTCATGCGTGACCTTAAAAGCAAGAGCGATGGCGGCTCGTCGTGAACACTGCTCGTAGTTATGGTACAGGGAGCGGCGACTATGGCTGCGTGTAAGCTCCTCGTCGGAGCGTCTCCGGCAAGGGGTGTTGGCAACGGTGGAGACGATGGTGACGATGCTGGGGTTGCCGGGGGTTTACAATGAATAGGAGTGTTGACTTTCTGGAACTGGTGTGGTACAGGGGAACTCGCTGGTGGTCCGCGGAAGCGCTGCTGCACTGGTGGCCGAGGCAGAGATGGCCGGTGTGGTCTGCGTGCTCACGGTGACATCGGGTTGCTGGGCGTGGAGATAGGGTGGTGGCCGGATGCGCAAGCTGAGAAGGATGAAGGATGAACGCCGGAGAGGACGAATCAGATGGCGTGTTCGGCAGAGCTGGAGATTGATGGCTGCAGAGGGTAGTCTGGCCTGGTGGTTGCTAGGTCGGGTGGTTGCCGGAGAGCTGCTGGGTGCAGCGGTGAGGCTGAAGAACAGAGGGATCAGAGAGGCTAGGGTGCCGGGTTTGATGCGTGGCTAGGGTTGTGAGAGGGGAGAGTGACCGAGAGAGAGAGAGAGCAGAATAGTTGTGCTGTGCGCTGTCTTCGCAGCCCCTTGTGCAGCGCCCCCCCTTTCCCTGTGTGAATAAGAGCCTATATATAGGCTTCTAACCAAAACCCTACACCAAGCCCTAAATAATAATAATAAATAAATAGTAATAATAATGAGCAAAATAATAATAATAATAATAATAATAATAATAATAACAAAATAGTAATAATACTAATAATAATAATAATAGAGATAAAAATACTAATAATAATAATAAATAAATAATATTAATGATAAAAATAATAAATAATAAATAATAATAATAATAATAATCAAGAAAATAAAAATAAGCAAAATAATAGTAAAGTAATAATAATAAAAATAATACTATAATAATAAAGTAATATCTAAAATAATGATAATTATCATAATAAAATAATAATGTAAATAATAATAAAAAAAACTAAAAATAATAATGATAAATAATTAATAATGATTATAATAGTGAAATAATAATAATAATAATAATAATAATAATAATAATAACAATAATAATAGTAATAAAAATAATAATAATAATAGCAAAATAACAACAATATTAACAATAATAATAATAATAATAATAATAATAATAATAATAAGACTAATGAAAATTGATAATAATAAAAATACAAATATAATAATAAAATAATAATAATAATAATGATAATAAACATATTGGGCCTGGGTAAAAATGGGGTGTCTACAGCTGCCCCTCTTTGTAGGCTTCGTCGCTTCAAAGTAAAAGTAGGAACTCTCCTACGTTATTTGTAGCAACAAGCCTGCAAAGATAAAAGACACTGATTTTGGACTAGGCCCAATGTAACAAAAGAGACCAAAATGATTTGTGAAAATCGATTTGCATGTATGCTTGAGAGCCCATGAGAATGACTTGTGTCGAGTGTAGGAACCCGAGCTATAGTTCAAGGACGGGGACTTGCACCGGGGGTAGGAACCCGATCTATAGTTCACGGAAGGTGACTCGCACCGGGTGTAGGAACCCGAGCTATAGTTTACAAAGGGTGACTTGCACCGGGTGTAGAAACCTGAGCTATAGTTCTTGAGGGGTGACTTGCATCGGGTGTAGGAACCCGAGCTATAGTTCACAAAGGGTGACTTGCACCGGGTGTAGGAACCCGAGCTATAGTTAACGAAGGGTGAATTGCACCGGGTGTAGGAACCCGAGCTATAGTTCGCTGAAGGGTGACTTGCACCGGGTTGTAAGAACCCGAGCTATAGTTCACGGACGGGTGACTTGCACCGGGTTTAGGAACCCGAGCTATAGTTCATGAGCTCTGACTTGCACCGGGTGTAAGAACCCGAGCTATAGTTCACGAGAGGTGACTTGCACCGGGTGTAGGAACCCGAGCTATAGTTCACGAAAGGTGACTTGCACCGAGTGTAGGAACCCGACCTATAGTTCACGAGGGTGACTTGCATCGGGTGTAGGAACCCGAGCTATAGTTCACGGAAGGGTGACTTGCACCGGGTGTAGGAACCCGAGCTATAGTGCACGGAAGGTGACTTGCACCGGGTGTAGGAACCCGAGCTATAGTTCATGGAAGGTGGACTAGCAACTGGAGTAGGAACCCGAGCTATAGTGCACGAAAGGTGACTTGCACCGGGTGTAGGAACCCGAGCTATAGTTCACGGAGGGTGACTTGCACCGGGTGTAGGAACCCGAGCTATAGTTCACGATGGGTGACTTGCACCGGGTGTAGGAACCCGAGCTATAGTTCACTGAGGGTGACTTGCACCGGGTGTAGGAACCCGAGCTATAGTTCACGAAAGGGTGACTCGCACCGGGTGTAGGAACCCGAGCTATAGTTCACGGAAGGTGACTTGCACCGGGTGTAGGAACCCGAGCTATAGTTCACGGAGGGTGACTGGCACCGGGTGTAGGAACCCGAGCTATAGTTCACGAAGGGTGACTCGCACCGAGTGTAGGAACCCGAGCTATAGTTCATGAAGGGTCAATGAGGTGGGACCGTGAATGGTCAATAAGATGGGACCTCGATGGGTCAATAAGGTGGGACCGCAAAGGGTCAATAAAGTGGGACCGTGATAGGTCAATAAGGTGGGACCACAAAGGGTCAATAAGGTGGGACCGCGATGGGTCAATAAGAATGAGACCGCCAAGGGTCAATAAAGTGGGACTGTGAAGGGTCAATAAGAGTTGGACCACGAATGGTCAATAAGATGGGACAGCGATGGGTCAATAAGGTGGGACCGCAATGGGTCAATAAGATGGGACCGCAATGGGTCAATAAGAATGGGACCATGATAGATCAATAAGGTGGGACCGCAATGGGTCAATAAGATGGGACCGTGATAGGTCAATAAGGTGGGACCGCAATGGGTCAATAAGAATGGGACCGTGATAGGTCAATAAGGTGGGACCGCAATGGGTCAATAAGATGGGACCGTGATAGGTCAATAAGGTGGGACCGCAATGGGTCAATAAGAATAGGACCGCAAATGGTCAATAAGGTGGGACCGCAATGGGTCAATAAGGTGGGACCGCGAAGGGTCAATAAAGTGGGACCGCGAAGGGTCAATAAAGTGGGACCACAATGGGTCAATAAGGTGGGACCACAAAGGGTCAATAAAAGTGGACCGCGATGGGTCAATAAGAATGGGACCGTGATAGGTCAATACGAATGGAACCGCGATGGGTCAATAAGAGTGGGACCGTGAAAGGTCAATACGAATGGGACCATGATGGATCAATAAGGTGGGACCGCGAAGGGTCAATAAGAGTGGACCGCAATGGGTCAATAAGAGTGGACCGCGATGGGTCAATAAGAATGAACCGCAATGGGTCAATAAGAGTGGGACCGTGAAGGGCCAATAAGAGTGGACCGCGATGGGTCAATAAGAATGGACCGCGATGGGTCAATAAGAATGGACCGCAATGGGTCAATAAGAGTGGACCACGATGGGTCAATAAAAGTGGACTGCAATGGGTCAATAAAAGTGGACCGCGATGGGTCAATAAAAGTGGACTACAATGGGTCAATAAGAGTGGGACCGCGATGGGTCAATAGGAATGGACCGCGATGGGTCAATAAGAGTGGACCGCAATAGGTCAATAAGAGTGGATAAGATGATCAAAACAATTTGGTTGAAACTACTCGCATGAACGAGATAATCAAGAAAGCTTTGAGGTGATCCAACACCTCGGTGTGATCATGAACAACACCATTTTTGGATCTGAGGACCGATGCCTTAATTTCAATGTAGATGGCTCAATTAGGACCAAGGAAATGGTTACCCTGTATGGGTGAGGATGAATCAGGTACGAAGTCTTGAGATTTTCTGGAAAGTGTCCTCAAGCATAAGGTTCTAAGTCCTGAAAATTTGCTCCACTGAGGATGATTAATCGAGTGCAAGATCCCAAGACTCTTTGAAGAATAAGCTCATATGGGTTTTAAGTCCTGAAAAATTCTTCACTAAGGATGATCAATTAGGTGCCAAGTCCTGAGATCTTTTAGATGATCAGTATTTTGGAAAATTGTTACTCTAGTGAGGGTGATCAATCGGGTGCGAGACCATAAGATTCTTCTGGAAAATGTCCTCAAGTGTAGGGTTCAGAATTATTCTACTGGGGATTATCGATCGGGAACAAAAACCCGAGCTTCTTTGGCTATCCATAGATCACCCTTTTTGAGACTCAACAACCAATGCATCAATTGCTTCCTGGGGTCAATTGCCACAATTTCAAAGTATGTCAATCTGTGCATGGGGGCCAGCTGCCCCAGTTTCAAAATGTATCTAAACAAGAATGGTTTATTCAAGGATGCAAAAGGATTATTTAGAGGTTTATTCAACCAGGCAAGTATGAATGAATGGTGCTCTATTGCTATATGTATGCATGTTGCTACCTAAGATGCTAGGAAGCAGTGATATGTTGCTATGTGTGCATAATGATGCGTGAATGCAAGGATGTATGCATGTTGCATGAGATGCCCTTTGTATTTTCTTTCTTATGCAATGCATGTAATGTATGGTAATGCATGAAATGCATGGTAATGCATAAGTATCTTCTCCTTCCATCGTGCTTGTAATCGATAACCCAATCTTTGATCTTGGGTGTGCTTTCAAATTCCACATTGCCATTGATTCTAGTCATGTTTCAAATTCCAAAAGGCGCTCAAAATCTGCCCTAGTGTTTACATGTCACCGGTCATCGCCCTGTTTTTGACTTTTATTCTATCCTAAAAGCTCTTGAATTTGCTCCAATGGAACTTAAAAACTGCCCCAGTTTCGATCCTTGTCCACTGATCTTGGCTATGTCATCATCGTGCACTCTGATACGAAGGCATCGGAATTAGTCCAGAAAAAACTCAAACCACAATCTGCCCCTGTTACCATCATTTGTTACTGATATTGGCTTCAATTTTCTTCACTCATCCGGCCATGGAGGTGATTGGCTTGGCTCAAATGAAACTCGATCACAAAATCTGCCTCAGTTGAATGGATCTATAACTGATCTTGACCCTATCTTCATACTCCAATCTGGTAAGAAGGTGCTTGAATGGGTCCCATTGAAACTCAATTCTTCTTGAGTAAGCGGATCTTTGAAACTTGACATGACATCTGCCCTAGTTAAACTGCTCTTTCTCTACAGGGATCTTCTTTATATAAATTGCTGGTGATTCTAAAACCCTTTGACTATCCATCCTCCTTTAAAACTTTGAAGGGCAAGGAGATTTTTTATATATATATAATACATGATGACGTGCCAATTTACTAACGAGCTCGTAACAAACCCAATTCTGATCTTGGCCATATTTTTGAATTCCCAACTGACATAGATGTCCCTGAATGTGTTCTTCTAAAACTTGGCATGACACCCACCCTAGTAGATGCATTTGTAACTGATCCTGTCTATCTTACATTTTCTCCACAAGAACGTTCTTTGGATTTAATGTTTTAAAATCTCTTTGAAATTTAAATGAATAAGCATGCAATCAGATAACTCAATCTCAATAGGAATATGGATGGAATGCACAAACTTGCTTGACTTTACTTGATTTTCTGTGCTTGTTAAATAGGAGACAAATTTTACCAGTACTTTGACACTAATGTAATTTTGCTAGCCTAGAGAATCATATCAATGGGCAAAACCTTTTTTTTTTTTAGCCTCATAACCATAACTTCTCCACCGTATCACCACTTAGAGGTTCTTTCTTGCTTATTTGAAGTTTGTCTCAAACTCCCTGTCTTGAATTATAACTAGTATCTCATTAGGTAGTCTGATCAATATTCCAATCTCAAGGTGGACTTTAAGACATGGGACGAAACATAGGCTTAGGATTTAGGTTTCACCAAAAATAAGGAAACTAAGGCTCAAAAATCCCATCCCTTAATAAAAATTTCTGCCCCAGTGGTGCAGTATTCGCGAAGTATTGATCGAACTTGTCATTTGAACAAGTTGCCTACGTACCTTTGCAGGATCAAGTCATTACGTAGTTTAGACTCAACATTGAGTCTGACAAATCATTTGAGACAACAACGTATACCAATCTGGTTAGGACTTTCATTTGGACCGTAATGTAGGCTAGGGGTATGGGTTAAAGAAGGAAAGAGTTAAATAGGGCTCAAAATCATTGATTTCATCAAGGGTAATTTGGTCAAAGATCACATATGTAGCAAGTCCCTTATTTTTATTTCTTTTTCCTTTTCCTCTTCTTTCTCTTCCCCTTTTTTATCTTCTTCTTCTTCTTCTTTCATCGCAAACTTTGGCTTTTTCTTTTATGAAGGAATTTAACTTCATTTTCATCTGAATTCCTTTTAAGACTGATTTTTTTTTCAAACTGCCCCAGTGTGGGGTGTGATCCTTTGACGGGTTGATTAAGAATTGAATTGTTCAGGCTCAAAAAGGGCTTGCAAGGGATTTCTTCTTTGACTTTCTTTTAGGTAGTAGAACAATGGCCTGCCATCATTTTAGTAGTGATCATTGCCTCAAATGATTTGTTAAACACTAGGAGACCCAAATCCTGGTTGAATTTTTGATGAACTGACTTTTGAGAAAAGATTGGTTTAACATTCAGGCTCAACTTGGTTAACAAATGGTAAATCATTGTTTGGTACTTTATGGGAAAACTGGTTGATCAAAGATAGCCACCCCTCATTTGATTAGAATATAATCATCATACCTTTAAGACACCAATCATAACTTAGATAACAAAGATAAGAGACTTTTTCATTGATTTCATCAAATAAATGTAGGACAAAGCTTGAGAAGTCATTTCTGTATATTTCTCTTATGACTCTTCTTCATTTTGAAATCCACATCCCACAAAGCTCCTTGACAACCCTCTTTAAGTTACCTTCTTTACTGAAATTAATTTTGTTGGTTTTTTCTTCATCGTTTCTTCTTCTTTTTTTTTTTTTTTTTTTGCCCCATTGAATAGACCCCTGAAATCAACTTATGGCTCCAAGTCCTTTGTACTGATAAAATTATTTCCTATGTCACTTACACAAAATACAAGCAAAAATGGACAAAATTTGGCACAAGGTAGTAGTTCAAGGATGATGAAATGAGATGAGACTGAAAGACATTCTTATTTCATTTAATTTCAAAATGATTTAACTGAAAAGCATGGATGCATTACTCTTGTCATCACCCTTAGGTGATCAAGCACATCATTTTGTATCATGTAAGCTCACTTTTGAAGTTGAAAAACCAATCAATCTTCCAACCCGATGACATTTATTACATTCTTACTATGATCACGCAACGAGTTCCCATGATCCTAACCTTTCTCTATAGAGAGATTATCTTGCTCCACTCAATGCTGGAATCCTGGATCTTTAACTTTGCCACCTTGGCACACCGATTTTGCTGAAAATTGGGATGTGATTACAGACTCATCGGAGATGACTGTGCATGCATAGTAATGAATTTGAGCATGGAATGCACGATTAGGTTATGCAATGGGTGTTTATGCATGGATGCAACTAATGCACTTATATATACAAACAAAGATATGAGCGTGCATGCAACTTATCGTGCATGACTATGTATGCAATGAAGTGCATGAATACTATGTAACCTAAATGACTACTTTGCCAGTATTCTAGAAAAATTCCACTAATAAGAGATTTCAAGATTAACATAACCATGGATGGGCCACGATTTCAATTCAAATCTTCCCTTAACCATTCCTTTCCTAATTAACGGTCCATGTACCTTAGGTTCTATGAAGGGTCAGATTATGATCTGAGACCCAGGTTAGTCAACTCACTGGATTTGTTCAATATGGGCTTGTGGACTTTAGTGTGCACTTGGGCCGCAAGTATATTAAAATATGGGCTTCAATATATTTCATGATGGGATCAGGCCCTAATTTTAAAAGGACTTGGGCTTGGATTTGTTTAGAAAAATGTTGGCCCATATTTTTAGACAATAGGGCCGAAGCCCACTTTTGAAATCTGGGTTTTACCCTTTTTGAAAATCAGGCCTGAGCTACGTTTTTACTTAGCAAAATGTCGGGCCTAGGTTGGTTTTTTTTCTTAAAAAAAAAAAAAAATTGGGCCCGAGTTATTTGAAAATGGTTGGGCCGGCCCATATTTTAAAATGCTTGGGCCAAGTGCTTCATTTTTGAAAGGATGGGCCATGATCTCATTATTGGGCTTTTCCAGTATACTGGCTAAGTAGTATGTATGTTTAAAATGGATGTCAAATGTATGATATAATACAAAGTATCTCATAACATATACACAACACACTATACATGGAGAATGATGTGGCTTTTGTCTCAACCTAGGGTAGGTACGTATATACAGGGTTTTTTATGGCTCTATCCTAGTTAAGGGGAAACTATGGACAAGTAAGTGTGGGTAGGCTCTAATCCCTATTGACAAAAAGGTCCCCAATTTGAAATTTCATCCTCCCCCATAGGGGTCCGGACAAAACTCGCATTGAGCGGGGTGGTTCGCGGGTCCCATCAAGCTTAAGCTACGAAGGGACAAACGCTATTACACCCCTATCTAATCTTAGCAGGTAAAGCTCGGGTATAGAGCATGAAAGTGTGTGAATTTAAATTTAACCTAATCCCACTATCCCCACATTTATTCACATGCTATAAACAATATGGAAACAAGATATCTACAATTAATATATATATATATATATATTCAAAAGATAAGGAAACACAATATATGCAATTAATATGTTTATTCACAAAAAATTTGGAAACAAAAGAATAAGGAAACAAAATATTTACGATTAATATACAAAATATCTATAATTATTACACTTACTTCAAAATATCTTACAATTAATATGCTTTATTCAGAATATTTGGAAACAAAATATTTACAATCAATGTTCACAAAATTAGGAAACAAAATATTTTTAATTAAGTAAGGTTATTTGTAAATTATGGAAGCAAAATATTTACAATTAATCAAGGTTATTTATGAATTACTATATTTACAACATAAGAAGTAATTAAAAGATTTATTAAATTTAAACTTGGGATAATTTTTAATTAATTAATGGCTCGACTCTCTAAGTCCCCAGCGGAGTCGCCAAGCTGTCGCGGCGTCCTAGGAGCGCGTGTGCCCTGGGCGGCGAAATTAAAAATCATTTTAATATTTTCAGGAAAAATATGGTGTAGGAGTCGCCACTAACCTTTAGTGTGGTTAGAACACATGATTATTACCCCGTTAGGGGTAGAATCGGTCTACATTACCAGAGTTGGGGTCGGGAGTTCGGTTACGCGAGGGGAAGGTACGAGCACCCCCTATGCGCCCGTTCTTACGAACGGTACCTAATTAATTTGAAATTATCCCTAAGTCAATCTAACAATTCTTTAAATTACTCCTTTTTATAATTTTATAAATACATAGGGAAAATAAATAAATAAATAAATAAATATATACATATATTCCCGCAGAGCTTAGGGTACGTGATGCCCAAAGGCTCATACCCCCGCAATAAAATCATAGGGATAATATATACACGAAAATAAATAATACTGTAAAATAATGAAAGTAAATGTCATAATACATAATATAAAATATTAATATACCCAAGGAACAAAAATACTAAAAATATTTAACACTAGTAATAATTAGAAGCGATGACAATACTGACAATAATACAAACATATTACTATAATAATAATCCTATACTAATAATATCATATTAATATTACGACGCTACACTATAATAGTAGTATATATAATAATACCTTAGTAATATACATGGTAAATATAATAGTAATAATAATGAATAAATAACAATAGTAAATAATAAATATGATAATAATAGTAAGTAATACATGATAAAGGATAATAATAAATAATGATAGGAATAATAACAATATTATGGAAATAATAATATACATATTTTATTTACTTTAATATTGACATCCCATTAAAGATACAATACACGCGTATATAAGCAATCAATTAATAAAACAAATCAAATTAAAGGGAAGCAAACAATGAATTTATGGAAACCTATTCAAGCTATCACTAATATACAAACAATCAGTTTAGTAACTTCTAGACTTATAGTAATAAATCAAATCAAATTCGATATACAAGCTTAAACAGTTAATATGGTAATAATACAATATTACATGGTAGACCATTATATTACATACAATACAAAATAATGAATTAGAACATATATATGATAATAAAAACAATATCATAAACCCTAAGGTACCTAAATCATATATGCATAACAACCTTATAACCTAATAAACCATAATAATAAAACTAATTTGAAATAACATATCACCATATTGCCTAAATGTATACATGACAAAAATACCAATAAACAATAATATTACAACATACCCTAAAGGGCTATGACTTAAATAACACAAATTCAACAATAATATTTAAACATCAATCAAATATCTAATATGAACAAAAATCATGTAAAAAATAAAAATAAATCGATTATTATTTAATATACATAAATAAAATTAATTAAAATTTAAATATGAACAAAAAAAAAAAAATCTTGCACCTAAGAAAAATAAATCGATTAATATTCACCATTATAAAAATTTAAACACGAATATTAAACACTAAAGCTAATATTACTATCTTACAAATCCTACGACAATAATATTAAGTATTATATACAATAGTTTAAACACCTTAAAACACTTCTCGGATTATTTAACAAGTATACTAGTAAAGAGTAAAATATATAAAAAAAAAAAAAACTTAATCCAATAATAATAAGTAAAAGCCAGTGTGTGTGTTGTGCGTGCACGGTGACATGTGTGCCTGTATGTACACAGGCGTGGGGGCTCAGGGGACTTTACCAGAAAACCGTGATGGTGTCGTGCGTGACCTTAAAAGCAAGAGCGATGGCGGCTCGTCGTGAACACTGCTCGTAGTTATGGTACAGGGAGCGGCGACTATGGCTGCGTGTAAGCTCCTCGTCGGAGCGTCTCCGGCAAGGGGTGTTGGCAACGGTGGAGACGATGGTGACGATGCTGGGGTTGCCGGGGGTTTACAATGAATAGGAGTGTTGGCTTTCTGGAACTGGTGTGGTACAGGGGAACTCGCTGGTGGTTCGCGGAAGCGCTGCTGCACTGGTGGCCGAGGCAGAGATGGCCGGTGTGGTCTGCGTGCTCACGGTGACATCGGGTTGCTGGGCGTGGAGATAGGGTGGTGGCCGGATGCGCAAGCTGAGAAGGATGAAGGATGAACGCCGGAGAGGACGAATCAGATGGCGTGTTCGGCAGAGCTGGAGATTGATGGCTGCAGAGGGTAGTCTGGCCTGGTGGTTGCTAGGTCGGGTGGTTGCCGGAGAGCTGCTGGGTGTAGCGGTGAGGCTGAAGAACAGAAGGATCAGAGAGGCTAGGGTGCCGGGTTTGATGCGTGGCTAGGGTTGTGAGAGGGGAGAGTGACCGAGAGAGAGAGAGAGCAGAATAGTTGTGCTGTGCGCTGTGTTCGCAGCCCCTTGTGCATCGCCCCCCCTTTCCCTGTGTGAATAAGAGCCTATATATAGGCTTCTAACCAAAACCCTACACCAAGTCCTAAATAATAATAATAAATAAATAGTAATAATAATGAGCAAAATAATAATAATAATAATAATAATAATAATAATAATAATAATAATAATAACAAAATAGTAATAATACTAATAATAATAATAATAAAGATAAAAATACTAATAATAATAATAAATAAATAATATTAATGATAAAAATAATAAATAATAAATAATAATAATAATAATAATAATAATAATAATAATCAAGAAAAATAAAAATAAGCAAAATAATAGTAAAGTAATAATAATAAAAATAATACTATAATAATAAAGTAATATCTAAAATAATGATAATTATCATAATAAAAATAATAATGTAAATAATAATAATAAAAAACTAAAAATAATAATGATAAATAATTAATAATGATTATAATAGTGAAAATAATAATAATAATAATAATAATAATAATAATAATAATAATAATAACAATAATAATAGTAATAAAAATAATAATAATAATAGCAAAATAACAACAATATTAACAATAATAATAATAATAATAAGACTAATGAAAATTGATAATAATAAAAAATACAAATATAATAATAAAATAATAATAATAATAATGATAATAAACATATTGGGCCTGGGTAAAAATGGGGTGTCTACAATACTCTTAACTAAATTTTTTAAGATATTCTTTAAGTAAAAAACTATTAGTGACGGTTTCAAAACCATCACTAATACCCCATTATTAGTGACAGTTCTCTCAAACCGTCACTAATACTCTTAACTAAATTTTTTTAAATAAAAAAATTATTAGTGACGGTTTCAAAACCATCACTAATACCCTAAGAGACTTTTAGTGACAAATTTAATTCGTCACTAATACCCTAGAATCGTCACCAATATTTTCCCAAAAAAATTTCACGTGAAAATCATTTACCGCGCTGTTTTTAGTGACGAAAATATTATTGACGTTTTGAAAACCATCACTAATAGTGTCGTATTAGTGACGACTGCTTAACCATCACTAATGCTTACACTATTAGTGACGGTTTATAAAAACCGTCACTAATACCTATTTTTAGTGACGGCTTTAAAACCGTCACTAATACTTTCGTCACTAAAAACTAGTATTTTTGTAGTGACATGTCAGATGTACAACATAACATGCTTGCACACATTATATGTCCTCAATATTGGTATCATCCTCACTTTCTAGAATTTCTTCCTCTTCATTACAATAGTCAACCACAGTTTCATCTTCCCCATCAGTTTCATCATCGTCGATGAAGTCAACATGTACAGAAGGTTCAATTATAATGTCAACAATCCCTACGTATTTTGCCAAGGCACCAACCCTATTCAATGGTATAAGATCGGCTCCTTCCTCAGCAATATTGAAAGCAGATTGCGTTGTTGTAGTAACAGATGGCCGATCTTCTTGGAACGCATCATTGCTGACTTTCTTCTCCCCATCTGCGACTTCTTGAATATCTTACAAACTTCAAAGAGGAATTTTTTGTGCCACATGCCATTCATCCTTCAATTTTGTCTCCTTAAGGTAGAACACTTGTTCTTCCTGCATTGCTAACACAAGAGGGTCATTTTGATCCCATGTTTTGCTAAAATTGACACTGGTAAAGTTGGCATATGTGTTTATCCCACTCTTTTTATTGCTAATGTCCCACTAGGTACACTTGAACATGTGGACAAGTCTGTTAGCTCCATAGTGAAGCTGTAGAATGTTATCTAAGGCACCAAAGTAGTCAATTTCTTCATCTCCTTTTGTGCCAAGCACCACAACCCCACAATTTTGGGTTCTTCTATGCAATTCAAGGGATTTCGTATGAATCATAAGCCGTTGATAGTGTAGCATACATCTAAAATGTTGTCCCCGTTTCCACATCGAATGTCTCCACTCCTTTTTCCCATAGTTCTTTCAACTCATCAATTAACGGACATAAGTAAACATCAATATCATTACTAGGTGCCCTCAGTCTAGAAATAAGCAGAGACATTTAAATGAAGCGTTCTTTCATACATCGTCATGGTGGCATATTGTATGACATCATCATAACTGGCCTCATGCTATACGAGTTGTTCATGTTACTAAAAGGATTGAACTCATATGAAGCAAGGCCAAGTCTGATGTTGTGAGGATCACTAGCAAATCACAGATGCATTTTATCAAACTCGGCCCAAGCTTTCAAGTCCGCTGGATGGCTGAGGGTGTTTTCATTTTGAAGAATTTTCTCTTTATGCCATCTCATATTTTCATCAATCTTTTTGAACATGTATAATCGTTGCAGACGTAGTATTAATGGACAATATCACAAAACTATTTGGGGGATCCTTTTACCCTTCTTCTGATTCGTTTTATACCTCGTTTCACCACATTTTGGGCCTCACTCGCATTTTCATGTTCACCATGAAAGAGTACACAATCATACCTACACGCATGTATTGGAGTGTAACGGAGACCCAATTCATGCATGTATGTCTTCGCCTCACAAAAGGACTTCAGAAGTGTTTCCACATCAGGCAGTTCCGCCTTAATAAGGCTTAAATGCATGTTGAATGCGCTCTAAGATAACCCATGCATTGTCCTTGCATGAAGAAATTTTATCAAGAACTCTAATTTTGAGAACTTTGTACAGTTTGGTTATAGGGGCACCCATGCATCCCTCACGAGATTAGCAAATGGTTTACCGAGTCGATTTAACATACTAGGATTGCAAGGTATGGTACCTTTTGAAGTAGATTCATCACCAGTATGCGACACACTAAGATCGTCTGTGTCCACTGCAATCCCCCTTTGCAAGTCACCTAACATGTCAATTAACCCTTCCGAATGTGTATCACCACCTACTATATTTTTCCCCTCATCATTATCACTTTGAACAGCGTAATTTTCACCGTGAATACTACAAAAAATAAGGTTATTAGTGAAGGATCAAAACTGTCACTAACAATCACAAAATTGTCACTAATAACTATGGTTACTATTAATTATTAGTGACGAATTGTGAACACGTCACTAATAATAGAGTATTAGTGACGGATTATAATCGTCACTAAAACGCTAACACTATCACTATAAATTCTACATTGGCTCCATTCAAAATCGTCACTAATAGTAGAGTATTAATGACAATTTTCAAAACCGTTACTAATAGTAGAGTAGTAGTGATGAATTCCAAACACGTCACTAATAGTAGAGTAGTAGTGACGAATATCAAAATCGTCACTAATAATAGGCTATTAGTGATGGTTTTGAAACCGTCACTAATACTTACACTTTAGTGATGCTTTTGATATTCGTCACTAATAGGGTGCTATTAGTGACGGTTTTGAAATTCGTCACTACTGCTCTACAAATAATTTAAAATTATTATTATTATTTTTGAATAATTAATTCTTATAAAAATATATAATTACATTTTTGCATACATAACATTAAACCGTAATTACAAAAAAAATCATAAATTATTGAAAATTCAAATTCAAATTCGAAATTCAAATACAAATACACTATAGAAATTCAATTAATATACAAAAATTTCATCTCTTTAAATAACAAAAAAAAAATTAAAAATTCAAATTCAAATACATACACATTATAAAAATTCAAATTAAAGTACAGAAATTCCATCTATTCAGATAACAGAAAAAATAAAAAAAAATAAATAAATCAAAAGCTGCATCCGACTGTAGTGCATGACATCGTGCTAATGTTGTGATAGCCGCAAATCCTACAAATTAAGAATTATAAAAAAAAATTATTATACGATTTTTGAACATATATGTATACATACTATAAGTATCAATGATTTGATAGGAAAATAATCGAACATTCGGACATAGTTAAAAAAAAAATGATACAATTTTTAATAGCTAAGTTTTATCAGTTTAGAAAACTTTTGACAGCATTTCATATGTAAATAGGAAATTTTCCATAGAAATATGCTCCAAACCTGAGTATTTATAATAAACAGTTCACGATAATACAACCAATAATAAATTTTATAAGTGCACCAGAGCTTCATATAATAAGCATTAAATAATGTAATGTGTTCATGCATCCCACAAACATTCTATATCAAAATATAGTTCTATGAAAAAATAGAATGTGATGTTCATGGTTTACATGACTTCCTTAGGATATTTGGGTTTCTTGTCTTTTTTTTTTTTTGTTCTTTATATATGGATCTTGCAATAATTGTTTGTGTGAGGGGTGGAAGAGCATTAGGTTTATGAAAAGGTTGACATCTTTAAAGTTGGCCTTGAAAAAATGGAATAGGGATTCCTTTGGTCATTTGTACATTTGAAAGTCTAATACTCGAATGGAGACTTGAGGATATTGATCATGCAACAGACTTGGGTAAATATCTCGAAGAATTTAGTTAGTAGCGGATTTTCTTTTAAGAATGATTTTGAGGCTTTGCAAATGAAGAATGAGATAAGTTGGAAATAAACAGTTGGCATTCAACACAAGCATGTCTTCTAGTAGTTCAATCTACAATTCCTATAACATAATACCATCCATAAACAAAATTTAGTCATTCGGTGCATTATGGATAGTAATTTGCAATGTTGTTCACATAAAGGATAAAGTTTAATATTCGTTTAACTTTCAGTCATCCTTTTAAAAAAATTTTAACATTCATTTTATCATAATTATCTTTATGCATGGTTTTATTTTTTGAAAATTTTAACGAAATTTAGGTAGCATGTCGTCTATAAATTGGACATTTTCCCATAAAACCTGTACTTGAAACCTAGTTGCTTTTAACAAATAAATCATTTCAAGCATGCAATAACTTAAATTCACTACTAGCATGCAATTCACAATATACTGCATCAATCATGTAGTTGGCATTCAACACAAGCATGTATTCCAGTAGTTCAATCTACAATTCATATAACATAATACCATAAATCAAAAAGATTTAGTCATTCGGTACATTATGGATAGTAATCTATAATGTTGTTCACATAAAAGATGAAGTTTAATATTTGTTTAACTTTCATTAATCCTTTAAAAAAAATTAATATATGCAATGTTGGATTGGGGAACCAACGAGAATAAAGCAATATAGAGAAATTCTAAAAAAGTATTACCACGATAAAAGTTAAAACACAATTCAACTAACCGTGAAAAATGTAATGTGTTAATGCATCCTACAAACAATCTATATCATAATATAGTTCTATGAAAAAATAGAATGTGATGTTCATGGGTTTTTGAGTCTTTTTGTTTGCTTAGAGTCTTGACAGCAAATGTGAGTGGTGGTTTTCTTCGGTGTATGGACCTACTTGTCATGGATATAAATCTTTATTTTGACTAGATTTTTTGTATGCTTTTGATCTTCATTTCCCTAATTGGGTCTTAAGTTGGGATTACTATCACAATTTTCAAGACTTCATTTTAATTGCCCACATTCCATCAACCAATGTAGTTTTAGTGTATTTTGGATCCTTTAGTTCAACTTACTAACATTGTATAGTATAGGATAGGATTGGTACCTTTTAGATAGAAGATGGTTTATTTTAGGACTCATGATGCATGCCTCATACACATTATGAGGGAATAATCAACACCATCTACTTGAACATGTTATAGGGTTATTAATGAATACGGACAATAGTTGGATGAAGGCTCGGGGTAGGTTTTTTTTACATAATACGTTAAAGGGGTAGATGATTTCATATAGTCTACATGTCTTCTTGTAGATAAAGCTAGTAGAATAATACTTATACCCTTTATTTGCCTGCGCTGATTACATTTTAACATGGTTAATAAGAGCCTATCTTCGTAGTAGCGGACAGGTAAAAACAAATGCTAATTTTATCCAAGGAGAAAACCAGGTATGTATCTTGGGGTGTTGTAGTTAACCTTGCCCGTGTGCTTGAAACCACAAATGAGAATCATTTGTGAGTTAAAGATAAAATAGAACAAGCAACCCATGTCCTTTTAAGTAGAATGCTTTATAGGTCAACTGAAGATCCCCCTAAGGGTTGCATTATTAGTGCCAGTTTTAAAAACCGTCACTAAAATATTGGATAATTAGGGATGGTTTTCTTTAATTGTCACTGATAGTGTAAGTATTTGTGACGGTTTTTTAAAAATGTTTCTAATAATGCACGTTAACGAAAGAACAATCTGTGTTTGATTGTTTGAGTTTAGACGACGAGCTATGGTCTTTCGTTAGGTGCTTGGGTTCTTGTGAGCTAGTTGGAATAGGTTGTGTAGTGAAGTATCTGCCACATCAGGTTATTATGCAATTCAAAATGGATTAATAACTTCTAGGCAAGGTTGACTTCTTACCCATCCCGCAAAGATCATTCCAAGTAGGGGTTTCCATTAGGAACTACAACTGGTGGAAGAGTCATATGTTGACTCCAGGAAATTTTAGTGAAGTATGTGTTTATGAAGATGAATAATCCTAAGAATTCACCATCTAATCAAGCAAGAATGCACATGAAAGGTTGTGATTCCTCTACATTGACGAATCCTAGCAATCGTGGTAAAGAACCTTCCAAGATGAAGGTATGGACGGTAAGTGAATGGAACAACGAGGAGGAAGATTTTCCTCCAGATACGGAGGTTCAACCCAGTGATGCAAGTGAAAATAATGTCAAATCAAAAGTAGCACCAATGGTTCCACTCGAAAAGGGTGAAAGTAATTGTCGAATGAGACCTTGGGGTTGATTGTGGATAGTTGCATGTCACTGAAGGTGCTTAAGCTATTTGGGTGCACTCAGGTATGTTTCTTGTGGCACCCATCTTCTATCCTCTAGGAGGCTAGAAAGTCTCTAGGAGGCTAGAATGTTTCTAGAATTGGAGCCAACTTCAATCCAAGAAATTTTCATTTGCTTATTTGGGTGGCCATCCAAGAACACGTCTGAACTCTACAACACAAAGCCAGCAAGATCTATGAGACATTATCCTTTTAACATTCGGAACATAAATTGGACCCTTGATCTACTGGTGTTTTCAAATTTCAATATTATCTAATGATTGATCAATAGTGGCAGAGAGAAAAAAGCACGCTGGGTGCCACAAGAAACATTGGTGCAATTGTCCACAATCAATCACAAGAAACCTGAGTGCACCCAAACTACTTAAGCACCTTCAGTGACATGCAACTGTCCATAATCAACCCCAAGGCCTCATTTGACAACTACTTTCACCCTTTTCAAGTGGAACCATTGGTGTCACTTTCAATTTGACCTCAACTTCACTTGCATCAATGGATTGATTAAGCTCATCATAAGGCAAAATAGTGGAAGAGGATGCAGTGGCATATTCAAGCTACAAAAAATCCATTATCGTGCGCGGTGCAGGTGCAGCCATTTTTCAAAACTCAAAATTTTTTTCTTTTTTTGTTTTCTGTTTTTTTTTTCTTTCTTAAAACTAATAAAAATGATGGGAAAAACGCAAAATTGAGACTGAGAACGACATTCCCCGGCAACGGCACCAAAAACTTGACTCACTCGAAAAATGAGCAGCTCGAAAGCTATCCCAAATATAGGAGTTCTGTCGTGTAATATTAAGCCCAAGGGCTAGATCTTCTCCTCAGGGAATGCGTTTAATCTCAAATTTTATGTTCTTCCAATCAAAATTAAAAAGGTACTGAACTCAGTTTAGATTCGGGTTTTTCAAGGGTTGTTCAATTTTACTTTTGGCGAATTAGATGACACGTAATTTAAAAACCCTAAAACCAACATGTACTAAATAAAAGAAACAAGAATGGAAATCCTAGTTTACTTAAAGAAACATTGGGACACGCACTAATTAAAAATGGAAACTACAAATAAGGAATTACACACGCAATAAAGATGCAATCAAAATAAAACACACTCACAAACAGTAAAAATCAAACCTTTAACAAAATTAAGAAATTGAATCAAAACCAAACTTCAAGGGAAACCAAGAACTTAGACAAAAATTATCCCTAACAACCTAAACTAGACTGAACACAATAAAAATGAAAGCTTTAATATGACTTGACCCTAAACTAAAACAAGTTTCGACAAAAAAATTTAAATTTGAAAAGATCAACTAAATTAAAACGGTATTTAAATTAAAAAAATGATAAATAAAACTACTAAATTAAATCTAATAACAACTTGAATTAAATACAAGATAAGTAAATAGAAAGAATTAAAATTACTTAGCAAGTATCCAAACTCTAACTTTTCAATAATCTGTAATAAATAAATAAAAACAAACATTATTCAACTACAATAAAAGGAGAGAAAGAGAGAGAGAGCAGGGGCCTGTTGTTTGTGCTATGGATGTCCTCGGGTTGGTAGCAGATTGCTGCTGGTATGCTGTGGTTTCGGGTCTCCACGGGACTGCTGTGTTTGCTGGTTTGGAGAGTGGAGATCTGTTGGAACAGGGGGCTGTGCTGCTGCTGTGTTGCTGGCCGTGTGCAGCAGTGCAGGGGCTGCTGTGCAGGGGTTGCTGTGCAGGGGCTGCTGCTGATATTCTGCTGTATGGAGAGGTCTGCTGCAAGCTGCTGTGGTGGTTGTGATGGCTCATAGTTTGCAGGCCTGAAGCTATGGAGAAACAAGGGAAAGAGGAAGAGAAGAGAGGAGAAGAAAGGCAAGAGAAACAGCAAGAAAGGAAGAAGGAGAGAAGAAGAAGAAGAAGACTGAGCAGGGAGCTAAGAGGATAAAAGGAAAAGAAAGCAACAAAGAGGGAGAGAACAAGAAAGAAAGAAAACAAAGTAAGGGAGAAAGAGAAGGGAAGAGGGAGAGTTTGAGGGAGAGAGAAGGGTGCTGGAGGCACACCCTATGCAGGGGAGAAAAGGGAATTAAATAGGATGGAGGAAAGAAGCTGCCCTAGGACCCGGATCCAACCAACTTGACCCGGCAACTTGACCCGAATTGTTGTATTTTTTTTGTTCTATGTTCGTCACAAATTCTGCTCTTCTGGAGCCCGTATCTCATAAAACTCAAAACACTAAAGTTGTAGATGATCCTTTCCTATTTCTTCAGAAATTTGAATCGTCTCAATCGGAACTCGGACGGAAAAGTTATACACGAAATACGAACAAGTATCGGTTTTGGTTCCCGGGAATTTTCCTGCGACAAAAAATTACCAAATTCTCATAAATAGTGCAATAAAATTCAAGAATGATGATTTTGGCATTTTATTAAAATATTGGACAATTTTAGACATTTAATTAAAAATATAAGCCGTAAAACCCGGGTTAAGATGCCCAATTACGCAGTTTCGGTGCGTAATCATCCGGAGGGAAATCTTCCTTCTCATTGCTCCATTCACTTACCATCTCTACCTTTAAATTAGAAGGTTCTTCACTACGATTGCTAGGATTCCTCGATGCAGAGGAATCACAACATATGCATGTGCATTCTTGCTTGATTAGATGGTGAATTCTTAGGCTTATTCATCTTCATAAACACATACTTCACTACAATTTCCTCGAGTCAACATATGACTCTTCCACCAATTGTAGTGCCTAATGGAAACCCCTGCTTGGAATGATCTTTGTGGGACTGGCAAGAAATCAACCTTTTTCAGAAGTTATTGATCCATTCTAAATTGCATAACCACCCGATATGGTAGGTAGTTTGCTACACAACCTATTCCAACTAGCTCAAAAGCACCAAAGCACCTAACGAAAGACCGTAACTCGTCTTCTAAACTCAACCAATCAAACACAGATTGTTCTTTCATTAACGTGCATTATTAGCGACGATTTTAAAAAAAATTTCATGAATACTTACACTATTAGTGACGGTTAAAGAAAATTGTCCCTAATAATTCACTATATTAGTGATGATTTTTAAAATTGGCACTAATAATGCAACCCTTGGGGGGGAACATGAGTCAACTTTTAAAGCATTCTACTTAAAAAAACATGAGTTGTTTGTTCTATTTTATCTTTAACTAACAAATGATTCTCATTTTTAGTGTCAAGAACACTAGTAAGGTTAGCCACAACACCATCGGATACATATCTGATTTTACTCCCTGGATAATATCAGCATTCATTTTTACCTGTCCACTACTACAAAGATAGTCTCCTATTAACCATGTTGAAATGTAATCAGAACAGAAAAATAAAGGGTATAAGTATTATTCTACTGGCTTTGTCTGCACGAAAATGTGCAAACTCTATGAAATCATGTACCCCTTTAACGTATTATGCAAAAAAAACCTACCCCGAACCTTCATCCAACCTATATCCATTTTCATTAATTACCCTATAACATGTTCAAGTAGATGGTGTTGATTATTCCCTCATAATTTTTATGAGGCATGCATCGTGAATCCTTAAATCAACCATCTTCTATCTAAAAGGTACGGATCCTATCCCATACAGGAATGCTGCATTTACATTGTAGTCAATCGCTCAAATTCCTTCGTCATAGACATTCTAAATTTTGGTAGAATCTCTCTATGACTCTCCAAGTATATGAGATGGGGGAAGTGAACATGTTGTTAGTTTTCCATCGCTAACATATTGTCACGACACCCCACTACAAAGTTATTGATTTTCAAGACACACAAAGTTTTTACGTTGAAGTTTGACCTTTCATGTTATTTAATTGGTTCATATACATCTTATTCTACTGGCTTTGTCTGCACAAGGACGCGCGAACTTTGTTTTTATCATGTACCCCTTGCACGTATTCATCCAAGAACCTATCCACACGACTTCACAATTTCTCCATCAAGCAGGCAGATGCTTTGAACTCAACCAACAAGCAATATCCTAGTGATGTAGGAAATTTATAGAAAGGATAAGGATGAAATTCAATTATTCATTTATTCACTCATCCTTTCAAAATGTATAGGACATTGTAATCTTTTTAGCACACATTTCAATGACTGTAGTCATGTATGAGATTTCTAACGACATTTTGGCAGCATGCTGTCCATAAATAGAACATATCTCAAACCTAAAAATCTCAAAAACAATTCATTTGAATCCCTATGATAGTTAAATTTAGGCTAGCTCACTAAGGATGGAGCTTAACTCCCCTATGTATTCTCATGTGTTCAATCCAAATATGCAACTACCTAAGCAACTACCAGCATGCAGTTCATAAGATTCTGCATCAGCTATGTAGATGTCGTTCAGTTCAAGCATGTAATTCAGTATAACTCAATAATAGTTCATATCAAAAAATAAATCATTTATCAAATAAATTCAAGTATTCAGTACATTATGGATAGTAAGTGTAGTGATAATCTCACAAAAGCATATAAGCATAAATAAGATGAGATTGTGAGTGCATTTAAATTATAGAACTATGAAATTACAAAGGGAGATACTCCCATGCAAATAATAGTTGGCTTGTAGAATAACTTGATCTTTTGATGTCATGGAGGCAATTTACAAGCTGCATTGTTAAGATTCCAAGTAACCTTTAGTGTTTTGGATTGTTTCTTCTGTTCCTCATCAAATGAGGAATCATACTCAATGAACTAGGGAGCCCACATTTTAGAAAATTTTCAAATGAAGTTAGAACATACCCGAAAGGGCTAAATATCATCGGAGTTCAACCTCATGAAATTCAGCTAGGAAAATGTACTTTTTCATATCTCTTTAAAGCTCTAAGATATTTACCAGTCTTGAACAATGCATTTCCTTCTTCTTTCTTTGTACCAACAGCTTCAATCTTTTCTCGAGTGCTTATATCCCTAGACTCCTTCTCCTAGAGACAAATAAAAATCAAATAGTTGAGAACACAATTTCCATTTTCTCTCGTTCAAATAAAGGAAAATACGCCACAAGAAGGAGAAAAAAAGTGAACACTTATCTGTGTAAGCAATATCCACATAAAATCCAGAAATAGCGAGAAAAATGTAATGATATAGTGAAGCACAAAATAGAGGTAGAAACCAAAAGCACCATGTATTTTCATTAATTTCAGAGGCAGTAAAATGTAGATAGAAACATCAAAGCACACGTACAACCATTCAAAAGTATGGTAAGAAAGTAAAATAAAATAAAATAAAAAAAATAAAAGTGTGCATGAGCACAGTACATAAGCAAAAGAGAAAGCACATCAAAAGATCACAAGCATCTAGCCTGTCCTAATTAGAGTCAGAATCAAAATCAAAACTAGCCGAGCAAGGCGAGGTGGCAGTTGCTCTAGTGGTGTCTCAGTCCCATGCCATTTTTTCTAAAATACAACGCAAGTTAGGGGTAAGAGAAGAGGGTGGTGGTTTGTGTGGTTTGAGAATACGGAGCAGCACCAGCAGGTCAGACGTGTCTGCCGAACGCCCCGTGGCAACATCCAGTGGCATGGTCGGCCTAATCATATGGAACAGCACCGGCTGAGCGGGCATGCCCTCTATAAACCTTAGGGTAACATTCGGGTACTACTCTCTAATGGTTGGCACAACAGAATGTGCTGGGGGCAACTGCACAATCCGAAGAGTTACCCTTGGTGCTCTCGTCTCCTCCAAAATCTGTTCGTGCTCACTCAAGGCCACTCGACCCCTGGAAGAAAACTCTCCCCTTGGTGGGTTATGGACCCTCTGCCGCTTGGCAGCACATCATGGCAAGTGGCTGTACTTTGAGGCAGCCCAAGGCTCCGTTCGCGGAGGCATTGGCGAGGAAAGACGAAACCCTAAGGGTGTTGGGATGGGGCGTCACAGAAGGTGGTGCACAAGCACTAACATCCATAAAAAAAAGATTTAGTCATTCGGTGCATTATGGATGGTAAAAAAGTTAATCATCCTATTTATTGTTTCATGAATTACACTATTTATTAAAAGCATTTAAAGAAAGTAAAAATTAATCAAGTTAACAAAAAATATTGATTCAAGCAATTTAATAAAGAATGAAGTGAATAGATAATCAAATCATATTACTTTCAAAGCCTCTTAATGTAAGTAATCACAAGATATAAATATTTTTTAAAAAGAAAATGAAATAAATATTAAGAGATTTAATATTTTTATAGAGCTACAAACTTTTCCTCTATAGTGGACTTTGCTATGCATGTATGTTTTTGAGATTTCCAAGAAGCAATAGAACCGAAAAATTTCATCGAGTGGGCATGCCTAGGATATGATTGTATCTACAATGTCTACATACTAAAAATGCAATATTTGGGTGTGTATAATTCATTAGATATATTGAGTAATTTATTATTCGAGCATACTAAATGGTAGGCGTGCCAAGGCTTGGGTCCTTAAGTAACAAAAATAATATTTATAAAACCCAACTATCCCAAGTTCAGTAGAAAGTGGGTAAGTCGGGTATCGATCCATGGAGACTTGAAGCGCAGTAAACTACTTCCAATTTAGTTTACTGAAGCCTTCATATGAAAAAAAAAGTGAAAGATGATATTTTGTAATGGTGATTGTCTAACAACTACTAAAAAGCATGTAACTGAAAGCAAATAAATCTAAATTATTGGAAAGCAAGTAAATTTCAAATTACCTTACTGCTACAAAGCAATACTATGGTCCAAATCAGACGTTGGACTCCATGCTTCTAACTAAGCTTATCCAGACTACTGTATAAGTACTAACTTGAGCGGGCCAAAGCAGAAGAGGGATGATCGAGGGCATAGGGTAGCAAGGGTGCACCAATCGTCTGAAGTATAGTCGGGAACCGGAGTATACCCTGTCCCAACGATAACAAACACCTCCACGGTTTCGTAGCTGACTATTTCCCTCTGACTGATACGTAGTAGTGCTTATCCCTATCTACAATCTTTTAGAAAACACAAAGCAAGTAAATGGAAATCAGTAAATTGAAAGTAGTAAAAGAAAGCATGAGTAAAAAGATCATCCCTTTATCATTCAAAACGTCTATCACTAGCATCAGAAGTACAAGAGGAGATCCATTAATACACGACTGTTGTATGAATGCTGCCGGTTGTTATAGGCCGTTGGAAACTTTATACACGAACTGAAACTGCTCTACTCCTACTCTAACATGGCTCTCAATGATTTCCTAGGCCTATCACTAACCTAAGAGAGGCCAAAGAGGAACCTAGAGCTTGTGTTCATAGCAAATACTTATAAGCTCAAGGGTTTACAAGGTTTGTTTTACAAAGTAGGAAAGTTTGCGGCAAATTTTGCGTAGCAGATCCTCACTGTTGACCAAGTTGCTTATCTAGCTTTCTTGTGCACGCCCTAGTCGGATCTCACAGGAAGTCAGGGATTCGAATCTTCAATATCTTTGGATTCGTCGCGCTTAGGGTTTTGATGGTTGAGTTAATGGTCAAGACTTGCATTATCTCGATCTTCAAGAAATCTCAGTATCTTGACATGGTTGCCCCTAAAGGTCTCTTGGTCGAACACTTCATCAAGACTCCCGGTACTTCTAAATTTAAGTTCTGTCTCAGTATCTTGACGCAATCGCTCCAGGTTGTCACTTGGTCATGCACTTGGTCTAACCTTGCAGCATTCTGATATCAATCTGAACCTTGGAGTCCACAATGGAAGACTAGGTCACCCTTATGTGTTGCTGGTTATGCCACATGGTCGAGCTTCATCTTCATTTTCATTTATCATCTGAAGCTTTTGGAGCTTAGCGTAACATTTGAATTCAAGCTTTGAATCTTCCAAATCCTCTTTGGTTTCTTGTAATGCCTAACTCCATGGTTTTAACCTTTTTTTTAAAAAAAAAAAGACAAACAAACCTTGCATAGCTCTAAACAATGATAACTTTGGGTAAGTACATAATAAAATAAGGATAAACAAAAATAAATGAGGGTCTAAAATAATGTATTTTAGGGACTCATCACAACCCCCAACTTACACTTTACTAGTCCTCAAGCAAAGCAAAATCTAAGAAAACTACTAAATCCTACCTATATCCTCTTTCGCTGGAAATACGATTGCATTTACCATACGCAACAAGGCTTTAAACCCCTAGGTTGGTCCTAGTGGATGAGTTATAGTCTCATGAGGGTTTCCAGGGCAATACCCACAAAAACTAGTGCAGTAAAAAAAAATATAAGAACGCATGCAACATAATCATATCATTTTACATACAACGATATAAGTTTATTACATACAAATTCCTTCATACACAACTCCATTATACACAAACTTAACACAGCTATCTCAAGACACAACTCACAAGGAATCAACCCATGATTATAATTCAAAGTTAATATTATCAAGTAAATCCAAGTATGAATAGGCCACTTCACAGGGAATGTGTACGGTATATGATTTGTCTCACTCGAAATGCATGGAAGCACCTACAGAATGGTCGTCTTAACTCAATCTCACTAGTTTATTCCCTTACAATTCACTCAAGAAAATGGGTTCACTCTAAATGGGTTCACTCTCATATGTGAGGAAGAATGATCAAACGTTCGACATATTTGAAGAACTAACGTTAGAAGTGTGGAGTGGACTAGTCTTATAGGTAAAGGATTTGGCCCTTATTGAGGTGTCGGGTCCTTCACCCTAGCATCTTATCACTTACTCACCACATCTAATCAAGGCCACCCTAGATGAACTTATTCTCATAATTTCATGAATTCAGCAAATGCATTGGTCAAAAGATCCTTCATATCTGCAAACTCGCAGTGTGTGTCCTCTACTTGAAATTTTTATCTTTTCTAAAAGTAGGTGTATATTTTTGTTTTTATTTTTCTCTGCTCAGATTTTTTCTTTATTTTTCATTTTTTTTTTCTTTACATGGTCAACTAATACAATCATCACATTCTTATCTTGTCTTCATGTTTCCTGTCGCGACGTCCCGGCAGCGCGTGTGCCCCGGGCGGCGAAATTAAAAATTATTTTTATTTTTAAGGAAAAACATGGATGTCGGAGTCGCCACTAACCTTTAGTGTGGTTAGAACACGTGATAACTACCCCGTTAGGGGTAAAATAGGTCTACATTACCAAAGTTAGGTTCGGGAGTTCGGTTACGCGAGAGGAAGGTACGAGCACCCCCTACGTGCCCGTTCTTACAAACGGTACCTAATTAATTTGAAATTATCCCTAAGTTAATTTAATAAGTCTTTAAATTACTCCTCTTTATGAATTTATAAATACATGTGAAAAATAAATAAATAAATAAATAAATAAAATAATATATAAATAAATATAATATATACATATATATTCCCTCAGAGCTTAGGGTACGTGATGCCCGAAGGCTCATACCCCCACAATAAAATCATAGGGATTCGAATATCGAGAAAATATCTTATAAAAAATAAATATAATGATATAGAAATAAAAATATAATATAAATTACTTAAAGAAAATAAATAATGCAATTATGAAGAATGCACACCATGATAATAATAATAATAATAACACTTAACTTAGATATATGTACATAACGTAATAGTAATAATAACACCTACTTTAACATATATATATATATATATATATATATATATATATATATACCTGCACAAGAAAGATAATAATAATAATAACACGCAGTAGGATATACACTAATGACACAATTCTAAAAATATATGTATGTATATGTATATAATGATAAAGATAATAGTTGCAGCCGTAATAATATTAATAATAAAAAGGTATATGTTAATAATACAATACTTGTCTTAATATTAACGTACAATTAATGATAACATATATAATATGGAAATAATTAAAGAAACAAATCAATCCTACAATTAAAGTAAACTATACAATATGGGAACAAATCAATTCTAAAATTAGTATGTAATTACACGATTATGAGTATGACAACAAAATAATGAAATTATGGAAACAATCAATTCTAAAATCAATATGTAGATATGCAAGGATAAATATGGGAACAAATAAACTTTAACATTAGCAAGCAATAATGTAAAATGATTAATATGGGAGCAACATTAAATAATAAAATAATGATTAAGAATACCCTAAATAATTATGCAAGTAAATGAAATAATCACATTACACATTAAATAATACAATAATAATAAAAAACCCTAAATAATTACACAATCAAATAAGATAAATATATTACCCATTAAATGTCACAATAACAATATAAAAAAAAACTGAAATAATTATACAAGCAAATAAGGTGAACAAATTACCCATTAAATATTACAATAAAAACAAAGAACTGTAAATAAACATATAAGCCAATAAGATGAATATATTACACATTAAATATTATAATGACAACAAAATAAACCCTAAAACACTAACATATTACATATTAAAATTAACAATAATGATAAAAACCCTAAATATAATACAAGCAAATAGAATAACTATTACATATTAAATGTTACAAAATCAACAAAGAAATCATGAATAAATGTACAAATAAAAATAAATGCATTGTCATATAAACCCCCTAAATACTTATACAAACAAATGAATAACCATAATAAAATACTAAATCACCCTAAACAATATACAAGCAATAAAAAATAAATAAATGCATATACAATAAAATACCATTAACATAAATATATCGCACATTAATAATAACACAAATATGTGAAAATATATGCAAACAAACCAATAGCATAAATACACCGCACTTTCATAATAGCATAAGTATACGAAACAAAATAACATAAATGTAGAACACCATCAGGATCTCAACCTAGTGAATAAAATAAACACGCAATATAAATATAGAACACCATAATAAAAACATTCTGAATATACCATAACATGAACATACACTGCAATGACAATTGTAGACACCCTATTTTTGCCCTAGTCAAACAGAACAAGGGGTCTTTTATTATTATTATTATTATTTTATTAATATTATTTTCTATATTATTAGTACTTTACTTATATTTTTATAATCATTATTATTATTATTTTTCATTTTTTATTACTAGTACTTTTATTATCTTTATTTTATTTTTACTTTACTATATTTATTTTTATTTTTCATTTATTTTGTTGTTTTTGATATATCATTATTATTATTATTATTATTACTTTTTGTATTATTACTCTATTTTTATTAGTATTATTATTATTATTATTATTATTATTTTACTGATAATACTTTATTTTTATTTTTACCATAATTATTTATTATTATTTAATATTAATATAGTAGTATTATTATTATTATTATCTTATGGATACTTATATTATTATGATACTTATTATTAATATTATTTCCTTTTTCATTATTACCATAAGAATAAAAGCATAAAAAAATAGAAAAAGAAAAAATAAAATCAAGAAAGGAAAGTTTCTTAGGGTTTTTCAATTTTTTTTATAAAGCAAAGGGAGCGCACAGCACAGCAGCGTGGAGGGGGCCAAAAGGAAAAAAATAAAAAAAGAGCTCCTTCTTCACATCTTCACGCCCACACACGGGGGAGCCGCACAGGGAGCCAAAAAACCGACGGCCACACCACCGGCAGCTCCAGCACCAGCACCAGCAGCAATCACCATCGGTGGCCTCCCCATCATCTCCGACCACCACAACCCCAGCACGAACCAATAGCCCTCACTGGCACAGACGCAGCAACACGTAGCTGGAGCAACTTCCAGCCACCCCTCCGGCCAACCACCAGTGGACCCCCGTGCACGCCATCGCCGCCGCTCCCTGCAGAGCCAACCACACCAGAAGCCACGACTCTGTTCTGACCGCCAGTCCTCGCTCCCTTTGCAACTCTCTGCCGTCATACCAGTCCTGCCGTCCACGACTCCCATCTCCGGCAGCAACCATCGCTGTAAGTCCCTGCATGTCGGTTACACCTGCACACACACAGCACACTCAAACCCACTGCCAGCCCCAGTGTGCACACGCACACACACATGCACGTGTGATGTTTAGGTAATTTGTTTATTTATCTATTTATTTATTTCTATTTTTTTTTTCTCTTCTCTTTATTTTATACACATATTGTATTATTATTGTTTTATTTAATGTTTGGGATTGCTTTTGTTTTGTTTTTATTAATATTGTTTGTATATTGTTTAGGTTGATTTTAGTATTTTATTTGTTTGTATATTGGTTAGGGTGGTTTAAGGTTATTAAATATTTTTATTCGTATGTTTATTTAAGATGCTTTAATATTGTTGTTATTCTTTCATTTTTTTTTATATATATTGTTTGTATATTAATTTAGGACAATTAATTTTGTTGTATTATTATTATTATTATTATTATTTTCATTATTAAATATTCATTGTTATTGTATGGGGAATTTTTAATATTATGGTATATTTCATCATATATATATTTTTATTTATTTATTTTTATTCAGGATGTCCATATTTATAAATACTAATTCGTTTATCTTCATTATTGTAGGATTTTTCTTTTTATTGCCAAGGTAAGGCTTCAATTGTAATATTTAAATGTTATAATTTATGTTGTCATTTTTTTTTAAGTGCGTAATATTTAAGTTGTATGTGTAATATGTATTCTTAGGTTTCGGGTTTTTTATCTTGTTGTGGTTCTTATGTGTAAGATTTTTTTTTTTTATTTCATTTTATTTTATTCATGCATATATTGTAGGTTAACTTTATAGTATATTATTAGTATTTTAGAATTTTGGTCATGTTATATATCATGTTAGGAGTTTTAGTAGATTAGTTGTAGTGGTATTTTAAAACTATAGTTGTATGTGCATTCTAGAATGTTAGTCATATTAGGTATTTAATAACTTAGGATTTATAAGTAACATCGTGCATATAATTTAGTATTTTAGGTAACTTTTAATATAGCATCTTGAGTAATACTATATATTTATTATTATTATGATACTTTTAGTATGTTAATTATTATGGTAAGTTTAATATTTTAGGTAATATAATATTTTTGGTGTTTTGGTATCATGCTATTATATGGTATGTTTAGTATATATAGTATTATAGTAATCTATTACGTATTATATTATTTGTGGATATTTATTATTGTTATCATCGTGTTTATGTTTATTATGGTATGTTTAAGTATTTTTGTTTATAACACACATGTAGTATTTTAATATTATGATATGCTCATTATCTTAGTCTATATTATATGTTTATATTCTACTATTATTGGTATGTTAGATATTTTAGCTTCTATTATATATATTGATTAGTACATATTATGGTATCCTAATACTCTAGTTTATTATTATTTTATTTATTTATTTATTATGTTTAAATTATTATATCTATTATCCAAAACCTCCCAAACTAGTATTTTCATACTTAGGAAAACCCATAAAATTTCTAAAATTTGGGAGCATATTTTATAAAGTATTTTTAATTTTTATTCCCTATGATTTTAATGCGGGGGTATGAGCCTTCGGGCTTCACGTACCTTAAGCTCTGAGGGAATATATTTATTTATTTATTTTTCATATGTGATTATAAATTCATAAAAAAGGAGTAATTTAAAGACTTATTAGATTAACTTAGGGATAATTTCAAATTAATTAGGTACCGTTCGTAAGAACGGGCACGTAGGGGGTGCTCGTACCTTCCCCTCGCGTAACCGAACTCCCGAACCTAACTCTGGTAATGTAGACCTATTTTACCCCTAACGGGGTAGTCATCACGTGTTCTAACCACACTAAAGGTTAGTGGCGACTCCGACCTTTTCCATGATTTTTCCATGAAAATATTAAAATAATTTTAATTTCGCCGCCCGGGGCACACGCGCTCCCGGGACGTCGCGACAACAATAACATACAAAATAATAATAATAGTAATACAAAAATAACATGAATATACCAGTGATTTAATACCTGCAAAAATAAATAGACAATCCCGCATATATACAATTCTATGTATACAGAGTATATGTGTGTGTTTGTGGTCTGTGTGTACAGGGGACTTACACAGGGACTTACTGTGGGAGATCTGAACAGGGAAGCGTGGAGTGGTGGTGGTGCTCGGCTGCGGTTGTGTTGCAGAGGGAAGCCTCGGGTCTGTTGTAGCAGATGGAGGTGCTCGGGTCTCGGTTATTCACAGATGGTGCTGAAGCTGTAGTTGGTGATGGCTCGCGGTTGCTATGGATTTGCAGTGGCTAGGAGCAGGGGGCGATGGCGACAGGGCTGATGCTGTTCTGGTGTGGCGTGGATGGGCGGTCTGATGGTGTGATTCTGGTGTGGAGACGGTTCTCGGTTGCTGTGGAGAGGCCGGAGACAACCTCGGTTGGAGCTGTTGCTGGTGCGTGGAGTTGCTTGCTCTGGTGGTTGCAGCAGTGGAGGAGTTGAGGGCTGGAGTTAGGAGTTGCAGAGAGACGCCAGAAACTATGGCGGTGGGCGTCGTCGGAGTGTTGCAGCGATTTGGAAGCTGCGGCTGGGGAAGAATGGTGGCTAGGTGTGGAGTGAGGCGGCTGCTGTTGCAGCAACTGGGAAGAAGAAGAAGATGAAGAAGAAGGAGAGGGTGCGTGCAAGCTTAGGTTTTTTTTTTTTGTGAATTTTCCTTTTTTTTTTGTCCCCCCTCTGTGTGTGAACCCCTATTGCCATTATATAAAAAAAAATATCCCAAAACCCTAAAACAACTTTCCTTTTTTTTTCTTTTTTCTTTTTTCTTTTTTACTTTTATTCTTATGGTAATAATGAAAAAGGAAATAATATTAATAATTATAATCATAATAATATAAATATCAATAAGGTAATAATAATAATAATACTACTAAATAGTAAATAGTAATAAATAAATAATAATAATAATGATAATAATAAATAAATAATAGTGATAATAATAAATTACTTATAATAATATAGGAAAATAAATAATAATAATAATAATAATAATAAATAATAATAATAATAATAATAATAAACAAATAACAATAATAATAATAATAATAATAAAGTATCAATTTTGAATAAAATAATAATAATAATAAGGTAATAATAATAATTATAGTAAATTAATAATAACAATAATAATAAATAAATAAATAATTATAAGAAAGTAATAATAAAAATACTAATAATAATAATAAAAAGGGAACCCCTTGTTCTATTTGGTTAGGGTAAAAATAGGGTGTCTACATTTCCAATAGGGATGTAGCTCGAGCAAGAGTCCATGGAAAAAGTAGGTCTCTAATGGTGGCTTGAACTTTATGTCTAGAGTAAGCTACAAGACCTAGTTTATATCTCCCCATTTGATGTTGCGTCTAGGCTAGATAATTCAAGAGGAAAGACTAGTTGACAAAGGAAATCTAGCAAAAAACGGAAAGTTGAGTTTTATATACTCAAAGTTTGACGTCAAAAACTCGAGCAATGAATGAATGACTCAACAATACCACACAAGGTGTCATAGTCACCACGACTGTTCTCTCAATGCTCTCAAATAACCCTAAGTGTTACAAATCACGTGTAAGTGTGTTTTTAGCCCTGTGAAGTACCATCTAAATACTAGAGTTTATATTGCAGTATTGACCCGAACAAACCACTTGTCAACAACCTAGAGTAATATCAAGTTTTCGGCCATGTTATGTGATCTTTACACAACTAATTTACTACATCGTTAGTGAGCATAATGAAATCATATAACTGAAAAGCTTATTCATGCAACATTAGGTTATGTAGGTGTATGTAGAGGGTATAAAATATGTTAGCATAGTTCACTGGAATTTATTTTAAAAAATTTAAAATTGTGTCATTTTTGTGCATGAATATGCTATACAACGTGCCACCCCCTACCCCCAACTTAGAACTTCAGTGTCCTTACTAAAGTGTTGAAAGGAAAATAGAACCCGGGCAAGGGGTAGGACAGTGCAATGTTAATAAGAACAAATAGTGTACCTTCAAAATACAATAACAGAATAGCATGCATGCAGAGATACCCTGTAGCACAAAAGACCAATGCCAGCCAAAAGCACCATGTATATGTCATTAATATCAATAAGTTTACCTACTCTAATCGCATACCTCTAACTTATCCTATGACCTACTTTAAGGATTCCGACTTCTAGTTAGTCTCCTTTAACTACCCTAAGGACTTTAAAAGAAAATAAAAACTATCGAGTTGCCTCCCAAAAGCACTAAGTTTACCATCTTCAGTTAGACACATTGAAGCTCAATTTGGACTCATCCTGGTTCCAAAGTAGCATTGGCTTCTCTCTTTTCGTCCTCACACCCGAAGTTGCATACCCCAACTTATGTTCAGAATTGGGGACCCACTCATATTTTATTATAAATTAATCAAAAGGGTCCACAAATTCAGCAGTGATAGGGCTATCAAGTTAAAGCGTACTTTCCCAAGGGTGTTGCCATAGCATTGAAGGAGTTGCTTCCCTAACAATTTTGTCAATCACGTATTATCAACAACTTGGATGGCATTTAGAGGGTGTTGGGAAGCATTAAATATGTTCAACATACATTGCTTATGGCCCCATAAGATATCCATAATCCCTGTCCTATATTGAATACAAGCATTAGCCGTGGCTGGGAATGGTTGTCCCAAAAGGGCAGGGATCGAGTTTGTGGAAGTCTCCATATCTAAAATGATGAAATCAACAGGGCAAAGGAAATCTCCCACCTTGACTACCACATCTTCTATCACACCCCCGAGTTGCTTAAGAGATCGATCAGTAAGGCATAAAGAAATCGAGGTGGGTCGCAACACTCCTAGGTTAAGTTTTTGATAGGAAGAATATGAAAGGATGTTCACACTAGCTCCTAAATCTAGAAGAACCCCATCAATGGTGTAATCACCAATTACACACAAAATAGTAGGTGAGCCAAGGTCTTTTAGTTTAGGAACAAGGTGCTTTAATATTATGGAACTCATATGCTCGACCTGCTTAACCAAACCATCCATGTGCACCCTTGATAAATCCCCTACGTTGACAAGTCCCTAAGGAATTTTATGAACGCAGGTGATTACTTAATGTCATCGAGGAGAGGTTTATCCATTCTCACTTGTTTAAATATGTCCCAGATGGTCTCAGTGGAAGCCTCTTTCCTAAATATAGATGGTGCAAGTGGGGTTGCCGGATGTGTCACTAGGTAGCCATAAAAAGGGGGGGGCAAAGTGAGGTGTTGCTCTTCTTGTTGTAGGTGTGAGACTCAATGGTCTTTTATACTTGCCTAGAAGAAGAAAGAGTGCATGAATCAGCATTGGATGCTTCTAGTTTTTCATCTTGAGTCTCCTCCGCGCTCAGCTGCTCCTTGCCTTATTCAGCTATCAGCTTGCCATTTTGAAATGTGGTTACTTCCTAGGCCTGCTCAGAATATAATAAGGGGCCAGCGTCCGGTTCACATTCTACCCTATATTGTCCCTTAAGATTTACTATTGGCTGACTTGGCAACTTGCCTTCATCTCTTCGTCTCAAAGTAGCAGCTAGTTATCCCAAAGTAGCTTCTAGCTTCACAATGGATTGGGAGTGAGAGTGAAGGAGTTGTCAAACCGCTTGGCGATCAGGTTCAATATTCTTAAAGGACCTCAGCACCATCTCTTGAAATATGTCGTACTTGAGTTGTGAGGAAGACAGCCGCTGGGCGGTTGAAAGTATGGGGGCTAAATTAGGATGACTTTGGAGATTTTGGTATGGTTGTGGATGTAGATATCCCATTTTTACTCGGGGCCAATATAACAAAAGCATTAATATTGTTATTTCTTTATTATTATTATTATTATTATTATTACTTTTAGATATTATTTTATTATTATTATTGTACTCTTTCTATTATTATTTTATTTTTATTATTATTATTTTTATTATGATCATTATCATTATTTTAAATATTATTTTTTTATTAGGGTATTAGTAGTATTATTATTATTACTTTGCTATCATTATTCTTATTCTTATTTTTATTTATTTATTTATTTATTATTATTATTATTATTATTACTATTATTATTATTTTATTATTATACTACTATTATTATTATCATCATTGACCTTATTATCATGGTTTTTATTTTGCATTATTATTATTATTAAATATTACTTTATTATTATTATTATTATTATTATTATCGTACTATTATTATATTATTATTATTTTCAAATCTTGTCATTATTACATTACTATTATTATTATTATTATTATTATTATTAAGAATTATTATTAGTTGGCATATTCATTATTATTATAAAAGTATAAAAATAAAAAAATAAAAAAAATAAAAAGAAAATAAAAGAGGGAGCTTTAGGGTTTTGATTTTTTATAAATAAGAAGGAAAAGAACACTCTTAGCGGCGCACAGCGTAGCGCACAACCAAAGGCAAGAAAGATTTAAAAAAAAATGGCTGCTGCTTCTTCTTCTTCTTCTTTTTCTTCTTCTTCCCAGAGACACACACAGTAGGCACCCCTCCTTCCATCTCCCTCATTCTCTCCATCCCACTCTCCCTGCTTCTTCAGCTGCCAACAGAGTCACTGCAGTTCCGAGCTGTCCACAGCCGCCGTTGCAACAGCACGCACGACCACCCTCTAGTAGCCGCACCAGCCTCTGCAGCTCACTCCGGCGACCACCAAGTACCAGCAAGCCCCACCGAGAGCCCGCAAGACCACCGCACCACCGCCTTGCTACAAAGAACTCCTCTTCACTTGCTGCACTTTGGCCACCCTATCACAGCAACAACATCCTTCACCCACTCCCTGCCGCCACACGACCAGTCTATCCAGGGAGAAGCACAAAGATGAACCAGGCGACTCATCACTTCACCACCATCTTCTCCAGCAACGGCAACATATCCGACGCACACAGCAGCAATCCCCTTCACCGGTGCTGTCAACGCGAAGCACCCATAACAACAGCGGCCTCATACATGATCTCTCCCCCCCCCTCTCCATCACTCTCCTCATATCTCCATTCTTTAACTCTTTCCTTTGTACGCAGGGCAGCAATAGAAAGCGCACACATGGCCTGGACCATCTCCGGCCATCATTTCACCATTCCTCTTCCCAGACCCCAACCGTGAGCCACCAGCTTCACGGCCACGCAACAAAAAAAAAATCCTGCGACTCTTCTGCTTGAGTCCCTGAATCTCCAACTCCGGAAGTGCGTCCTTTGTTCGTCGTTGCCATGCCCAGCTCTGGTCGTCTTCTCCGGCTGACAGCCACCAACAGCGGCCACTCCCCCGGTAAGCCTCCCTGCACACGCACACACACTCACATACACAGAACACACACAACACTGCTCAAAGGTGAGATTTTGTTTTGGTATTTATTTATTTATTTTTAATTATTTTTTTATATTAATATGGTTATATTTGTATCTGTTTTGTTATTATGTATATATATTTATGTTTATCATGGTTTATTGTTTTATATGGTTATGCATATACATGTATATTTATTATGGTTTATTATATATGTAATATGGTGATTTATCATTGTTTATTCTTTTTAATGTTATATGCACATTTATATTTTATCATGGTTTATTGTTTCATTTTGCTATCATATGTTATTGTATATTATTTGTTACTATAATATCATTGTTTATTATTTAAAGTGTTGCTCTTATAGTCATGAGATGTTCATATTTGTCAGTGTCTAGAGGATTTCATGCTAATCTTAATTAGGAAGTTTCCTAATTTTAGGATGTTGATTACTTTAAGTTTAAGTTCGTTTAGGGTTTTAATTATTTTTACATTTTTAAATGTGTTGATTTATTTTGCGTTTAGGGTTTTTGTCATAATTAATGTTCATATGTGGGGTCATTTTTAGTGTTTATTTCATATGTAGCATATTAATTTTTAGGGCTGTACGTCAATTTTTGATTCGATTTATTTCCATAATTTCCTATTTAGTGGTTGTATTGAATATTTACGTATTAGTATTAGTTTTAAATTGTTTCCATAATTTCTCTGTTTGCTTACCCTTATATAATCACCCGCCAAATTTAGAGTTAATTGGTTTCCATGTTTTGATCGTAACTTTGAATTGTTTCCTTAATCTCGGTAATTCCTTCCATATGTGTATTGTGTGTTCATATTGAGGTAGTTATTATGTTATGCATCATATCCTTATTATCATTATCATTAATAGAAGTAAATTATTATTACCATTATTGTTCATATTTATGTATATTGTTATATTGTTATATTGTTATATGATGTATATAAGTACACTGCTATATTAAGTATGTTGTTATATTTAGTATTCTTAGATTATACATTTATATTAAGAATATTGGTATATTTAAGTATTATGTTATTTTTAGTATTTTATTCTACATTATACATTATTATTATTATTATTATTATTATTATTATTATTATTATTATTATTATTATTATTATTATTATTATTATATCTAGTATTACCTATTAGTGTGTGTGTATATATATATATTCTAATATATCATAATATGTATAGCATATGATATTTTATTGCTTATTATATGTTAGCTTAGTATCTTAATTTATTACCCTATTATCATGTATTGAAACCTCCCAGAGAATTTCGGAAACATTTTAAATTATTTATGAAAATTCTCTAAATTTTGAAAACAAATCTCGGACCTATTTTTGTAGAGTATTTCTTGATTTTTATCCCTATGATTTTAATGCTAGGGTATTAGCCTTCGGGCTTCACGTACGTTTAGTTCTGAGGGAATATATATAGTACATATATTTTTGTATTATTTATTTATTTATTTATACTGCATGTATATTTGTAAATCCACTAATAGAGGGGTAATTTGAAAGACTTATTAGATTAACTTTAGGGATAATTCCAAATTAATTAGGTACCATTCATAAGAACGGGCGTGTAGGGGGTGCTTGTACCTTCCCCTCGCGTAACCGAACTCCCGACCCCAACTCTGGTAATGTAGGCCCATTCTACCCCTAACGGGGTAGTAATCATGTATTCTAACCACACTAAAGGTTAGTGGCGACTCCAATGTTCCTATTTTTCTTGAAAATATTAAACCCCATTTTTTATTTCGCCGCCCAGGGGCACACACACTTCAGGACGTTGCGACAGTGGAGACAAAGCATTCGAGGCTTGTGGAGGTCTTTGGGCTTGAAAACCCAGAGCTTGGTACCTCCACGAAAAGTTAGGATGTTGTTTCCACCCAGGTTGCTAGGTATTCGAGTAGGGGTCATTAGTTGGCTTATCATACCTTGTGGGTGGCCTTTACTTCCTCGTGCATAAGCTTAGGTTGGAATGCGCGTGAGGGCAATTGTAACATGTTTGAGAAGGGTTGGAGCAGATTGCATATACCTCTGCTTACGCCATTTTCGGCGGTCTTAGGGACAAGCACTAGTCTAATTTTTTGGATATGGCATGCAGGGTAGGGGCTAGGTCTTGGCTAGTGGCCAACTCGTAAACTCCCTTTAGTTTAGAGGTTGATGGATTAGGTAGTTTACGAGTGGCAGCCATGAGCATGGATTAGGGAATCCATGCTTCATTCTCATGCTTGGGGAGTAAAGTACCTCCACACGACGAATCAACCATGGACATATCTCTCTTAGCCAACTCTTCATAGAAAGTTTGGACTAATTGCCACTTGGGGACCTGGTGATGTGGGAATTTATGAAGCAGGTCCCTAAAGAACTCCCAAGTGTCGAAAAAGAGTTCACCATCCATCTGTGAGAAACTTGTGATGGCTCTCCGAAGTTGGTTAGTCTTCCCAATGGGTAAGTACTTTTTAAGAAATTCATGTTGCATGGTGGATCATTTGGCCACCAAGTTCGATTCTAAGGATGTCCACAAAACTTTTAGGCTCTATCCTTCAAGGAGAACAAGAAGAGCCTAAGACGGAGAGCATCATCACTGGAATTAGAGATGCGGATGATGGAACAAATTTTGAAGAACTCATCTAGATGCTGATAAGGATTTTCTATTCCCATGAAAGTTGGCAGCATCGCGATGATTGAATTCTTTACCTCAAATTGTGCTGCCTAAACATCAGAGAATCAGATGCAGGACAGTGATATGTATGCATTAGGTACAAAGTAGTCCCTAAGAGGCCGAAGGTGTTGCTCTCCCACCATAGGCAGGTGGGGAAGATAGGGTTCTGGGATTTGTTCAGTAGGAACCAGTGGGTTATTTTCGACCATGTCTTTTAGTTCAGACAACTTAGCTTTCTCTGGATTAGAGATAGGTTTCCGAAGGGACCTACGAGATTTCTCAATCTCAAGATCTATAGGAACTATCTTGAGTTCCAAAGAACGCATAATAAACATACACACGTGTAAGCACACAGATTCAGACTTCAAAACAAAAAAAAATAAAGAAAATAGAAATTAACAAAGAAAGTGAAAAAAAAAAAAGAGAGAAAATCAAAAAACAAGGCACTAACACTCTAAAGTGGAAGTTGGTTTATAACCGTAGTCAAGTCCTCAGCAACGTCGCCAAAATTTGGTAGGCTTGCCAAGGCTTGGTTCCTTAACTACCGAAAATAATATTTGTAAAACCTAACTATCCCAAGTTCAGTAGAAAGTGCGTAAGTTGGGTATCGATCCATGGAGACTTGAAGCGTAGTTATTAAACCACTTCCAATTTAGTTTACTAAAGCCTTATTATGAAAAAGAAGGGAAAGATGATATTTTGCAATGGTGATTGTCTAACAATTACTGGAAAGCATGTAATTGAAAGAAAATAAATCTAAACTAATGGAAAACAAGTAAATTTCTAAGTTACCCTACTCCTACAAAGCAATACTGTGGTTTGAATTAGACGCTGGACACCATGCTTCTAACTACGCTTATCTAGACTTCTATAGAAGTACTAATCCAAGTGGACCAAAGCCAGAGAGGGGCGATTGAGGACACAGGGTAGCAAGGGTGCACCAATAGTCCAAAGTATGGCTGAGAACTAGAGTATACCCTGTCTCAACGATAACGAACACCTCCGCGGTTCCATAGCCGACTATTTCCCTCTGACTGATATGCAACAATGCTTATCCCTATCTGCAATCTTTCATCAAACACACAGTAAGTGAACGGAAAGCAGTAAATTGAAAGCAGTAAATGAAAGCATAAGTAAAAAGATAATCTTTTTATTATTCAAAATGTCTATCACTAATGTCAGAAATACAAGAGGAGATCCTAATATACATGGCTGTTGTATGAATGCTGCCATTTGTCACAGGTCGTCAAACACTGCACACACAAACCCAAACTACTCTACTCCTACTCTAACTTGGCTTTGAATGACTTCCTTGTTTTGTCACTAACCTAAGAGAGGCCAAAATGGAACCCAAAGCTTGTGTTCATAGAGAATAGTTATAGGCTCTAGGGTTTACAAGGATTGTTTTACAAATTAGGAAAGTTTGTAACAAATCTCGCGCAACAGATCATCGTTGTCGGCCAAGTCGCTCCTCTGGCTTTCTTGTACATGCCCTAGTTGGATCTCGTGGGAAGTCAGGGATTCGAATCTTCAATATCTTCGAATTCATCATGCCTCAAGGTCTTGATGGTCGAGACTTGCAGTATCTCGATCTTCAGGAAACCTCAGTATCTTGACATAGTCGCCCCTAAAGGTATCTTGGTCCAACACTTTGTCGAGACTCTCAATACTTTTTAATTTCAATTCTATCTCAATATCTCGATGTGGTCGCTCTAGGGCGTCACTTGGTCACGCACTTGGTTGTACCTTGCAACATTCTGATCTCAGTCTGAACGTTGGAGTCTGTAGTGGAAGACTAGGTCTCCCTTATGTGTTGCTGGTCGCGCCACATGGTCGAGCATCATCTTCATGTCCATTTATGATCTAAAGCTTCTGGAGTTTGGCTGAACACTTGAATTCGAGTTTTGAATCCTCCAAATCCTCCTTATCTTCTTGTAATGCCGAACTCCATGGTTTTAACCTGTTTTTCCGGAAAAGACAAACAAACCTTCCATTGCTCTAAACAATGATAACTCTGGGTAAATACATAAAAAAATGGGGATAAACAAAGGTAAATGAGGGTCTAAAATCATGTATTTTAGGGACTCATCACTAAACCTTAGCAATAAGATCACTTTATTTTTCTTTAATTGTAAATTAGCATCATATGGAGTTTTAATCGGTGTGCAATCAATGTGATCAAAATTTTTCATTTTTTTTTTTTTTTTTTGCATAATGTGACTATGATAAAAAAAAATACCATTGTTCTTATGTATAACTCTTATACCTATAATTATGTTTGCTTTCCCCAAGTCTTTCATTTCAACTTTTGATGCAAGAAACAATTTGGTTGAGTTGACAATTTCTAAACTAGTGCCAAGTATTAACATATCATCAACATATAAACATATTATTACACCACAATTACCATCAAATCCATTGTACAAACATTTATCAAATTCATTAATTTCATGTCCATCACTTATAAAAATGTTATCAAACTTTTCGCACCATTGTAAAGGTGTTTGTTTAAGTGCATACAAAGATCCATCTAATTAACAAATTTTATACTTAGCACCCTCTACTTTATAACCTTCTGGTTGTTCCATTTAAATTTCTTCCTCTAGATCACCATTCAAGATTTCAATTTTTACATCCATCTGGTGTATATATAGGTTATATATAGAAACTAAGGCAATTAAAACTCAAATAGTTGTGACCTCTGTATCTAACGAATAAGTATGAAAAACAACTTCTCCTTCCTTTTGGTTATACCCTTTGGCTACTAAATTTATCAATAGTACCTTCTTGTCTTAACTTCTTTTTGAATACTCATTTACACCCTATTGTTTAGATGTGTTATTGCTTCTTTCCAAAATATAGCATCTAGTGAAGTTATAGCTTGCTGTTATGTATGTGGATCATTTTCAACTAGAAAATTTATCACAAATTTAGATTCATAAGCCGTTTCCTTTCTACATCTTTTACTTTTCCTAGGTTTAGGATTTTTTACATTGTTGTCAAAAATTTCTTTTCCACTAGATGTTTTATCTATTACTTATCCTTTATCTTTTAAAGGAAAAATGTTTTCAAAAATGTTGGCTTCTATTATTGTACTTGGTTCCAATACATTATTATCAAATCTAACTATTACGAATCTAGATGCAACACTATTTTGAGCATGTCCTATAAATACATTGTTACTAGTTTTAGGACCAATTTTCCTTTTCTTTACCTCTTGCAAACCTACTTTAGCTAAATGATCCCACACTTTCACATATTTTAGATTGGGTTTATAGCTATTCCATAATTCATAAGGTGTTTTATCACTTTTCTTAGGTGTTATTATATTGAGTATATGATTGGTAGATGGAATAACTTCTCCCCACGTATTAGAAAGCAAACCTAAACTTACTAACATTGCATTCATCATATATTTCAATATTCTATTTTTCCTTTCAGATATACCATTATGTTCAGGTGTATAAGGAGATGTTACTTCATGTATTATTCCATTTTGTTTACAAAATTCACTTTAAAATCTTGATTCTTATTCTCCTCCTTGATCAATTCTTAATATTTTAATTTTCATATCTTTTTTTATTTTTCTCTTCTGTTTTAAACTTAGTAAAAGCATCTTTAGCTTCATCTTTTGATTTTAATAAATAAACTATTGTATATCTTGAGAAGTCATCAACAAATTTTATTCAATAATTTTTACCACCTCTACTCATCTAAATTTTAAAATCTCCTAAATCACTATGGATGAATTCTACTAATTGTTTACTTCTAGTTAACAAATATTTAAAAGAATTTCAGGCAAATTTAGCTTCTACACAAATTTCATCTTTTTTTTGGTTAGAGTTTGCTAAGCTTGCTATTAGACCTAGATTCCTCATTCTTTTAACATAAGAAAAGTTTATACGTCCTAATATATCATGCCAAAGATCTAAAGAATCAGCTAAATGAGCATAAGAACTAATATTTTTTATTCATACTATTAATAATAGTCAATACAAACAGTCCATTATTACAGTAATCCTTACCCAGGAAGACCCTATTACGAGTCAAGATTAATTTTTTTGACTCAAAAACCAATTTGATACCAACCTTATTGAGGATAGATCCAGAAATCGAGTTTCTTCTATTATTTGGTATATAATGTATATTAGTCAATCTTAAGATTTTCGTAAAGGTGAGCATAAGGTTCACAATACCCTTTCTTAGCACAGGTGAGGATTGGGCATTACCCATAAATATTGAGGAAAAAATAAGAATTCCCTATAATATCACAAACCTCATATAAGGGCTATGACGGCTATGGTGACGAGCTCTACAAACGGCGATCGGGGAGGGGCTTACGATGGTCTGCAAACAACGATGGGCGAGGGGCTGCAACAAACAGTAACGACGAGGTGCTATAACAAATGGCGAAGGCGAGGGACTGGGGCTGCGACGGAGAGAGGAGGATCGAGAGGGGAGTAGGGAAACAGAATAGGGTCGGGAGGGGAGGAGGGAAAGGGAAAGGACGGAAATGAGAGAATTTGGGGAAACCCAAGCGGCGCGGGTAAATATATTTATGCGTATTAGTGACGAATCTAAACTGTCACTAATACCTCCCAAACCATCACTAATATTTTTAACTAAATTATTCTTATATTTTTTAAATAAAGAGCTTATTAGTGACGAATCTAAACCGTCACTAATACCATATTATTAGAGATGAATCTTCCCAAACCATCACTAATATTGTTAACTAAATTATTTTTATATTTTTTAAATGAAAAGACTATTAGTGTCGAATCTAAACCGTCAATAATACCTTGCTATTAGTGACGAATCTTCCCAAACCGTCATTACCATTGTTTACAAATATATTTTTAAATTTTTTAAATAAAAAGACTATTAGTGACGACTCAAAACCGTCACTAATACATGTTATTAGTGACGATTTTGAAAATTTCTTACTAATAGTGTTAACTATATTATTTTTATGTATTAATAATATAATATTAGTAATAGCTACCTAATCGTCACTAATAATGACTTTTAGTGACAGATTTTATTCATCACTAATACCCATAGAATCGTCGCTAATATTTTCTCGAGATAATTTCTACATAAAAAAATGGTTTTCCGCAACGGTTTCGGCAAAAAAATCGGTTTTTAATGACGAAATTATTAGTGATGGATTTAGAACCGTCACTAATAAGGTCGTATTAGTGACGGTTGCTAAAACTGTCACTAATGCTTACATTATTAGTGACAGTTCTTAAAAATCGTCACTAATACCCACTTTTAGTGACGAAATTGAATCTGTCACTAATAAATTCATCACTAAAAACCAGTTTTTTTGTAGTGAGGTCAAAATAGGGCAAAACCTTAAGTTTTTCACTAACCTCGGTCGAGCACCCTTGCTCGTTCAAAGTGCAATTAACCGACCATGCCCTGAGGGCAAAATTGTAGTTTTGGACAAGCTAGGTTGATTGACCCCAAAATGAACTGAAATGACCTACTAACCAACCCTCTACTTTTGATTTTTTAGGAAAGTATCGACCAACTAACCATTTTAGTTCAAAAAAGGCCCTCAGCTAACTGAGCTCCTATACTAGAAGACCAAACTTCAGCCCTCGTCGACTAAACCTACGAAGGTTCGAAAAATCGCCTAGACCAACTGACTGGCATTGCCCACAGCCGACCAAGTCTCGTTGAAAGTTCAAAACGTCTGTGTAAGGTCAACCAACCGGCGCTAGTGCTAGCCGACTAAACCTCTCGGGTCTCGGTAATTTATAGCGCTTAAACACGATTAAATTTTAATTAAACAAATTTCAAAATGTCAACCATGTCCCCAAACAGTCATATTTTCAAAAACTCTATAAATACTTCTTTCATTTGCACAGTTAGCAACTTTGATTAGTCAAAAAATTTCTTTTAAATATTTTGGCCTTTTCTTAATCAAAGTTCCCCCAAACACACTTTATTGCAATAAATATTATCTAGGGTAAAATTTTACCACTCTCATTGCAGTGACCCGAAGAATAATAGTATTTTAATAATAAAGAGGGAGGAAAATGGAAACAGGAACAGAAGGAGGCAGTAGACTTCGTTTACGAATGTGGAGCATTCGTCGACGACATCGCACTTTGGAGATAATAACAATTTCAAGAAATTTTCAGGCCTCGTTGAGGAATATGGGGGTTCGTCGATGAGGGCTCTTTAGGATCTCGTCGATGAGAAAATATCGAGAGAAGAATTTGGGTTACTCTGAATTTCGTCGACGAAGGGTAAGTTTCGCTGACAAAATTACTTAAGGACTCCTTGACGAGATGACGTGGCTCGTCGACAAATTCCGCAGTATAAATAGCCCTAAACTCATTTTAATCACAGAAAATCAGCACTACTCTCTTCTCTCTCACTCTCCTACAACCTCTCCCTCTTTTCTTTTCGATTTCAACCCCGTCAATCGCCAGATCAACGATTTGAGGCCACCACGACGTTCCTGGCGGAGTTCTCTTCAAGTCTGCTGAAGCGGATCGTCGATGGGACGAAGTTGGAATTCATCCTTGAACTATAGCTCGGGTTCCTACCCCGGTGCAAGTCCCCATCCTTGAACTATAGCTCGGGTTCCTACACTCGACGCAAGTCATTCTCATGGACTCTCAAGCATACATGCAAATCGGTTTTCACAAATCATTTTGGTCTCTTTTGTTACATTGGGCCTAGTCCAAAATCAGTGTCTTTTATCTTTGCAGGCTTGTTGCTACAAATAACGTAGGAGAATTCCTACTTTTACTTTGAAGCGACGAAGCCTACAAAGAGGGGCAGCTGTAGACACCCCATTTTTACCCAGGCCCGATATGATTATTATTATTATTATTATTATTATTATTATTATTATTATTATTATTATTATTATTATTATTTACATTGTTATTATTACTTCATTTTTATTTTTATTTTTATTTTTTGCTATAATTATTATTATTATTATTTTATTATTGTCATTTTTACTATTACTATTAGTATTATTATTATTACTAATTTATTGATAGTATCTTTATTATTTTTACTTTTACTACAATTATTTATTATTATTATTATTATTACCTTATTGATTTTATTATTATTATTATAATTATTATTATTACTATTACTATTTTCATTATTACCATAATAGTAAAAGCAAAAAAAAGAAAAGAAAAAGAAAAATAAAATCAAAAAGGAAGTTTTTTTTAGGGTTTACAGAATTTTTTTTATATAAGGGGGCCATAGCCAAGCCAAAGAGGAAGAGGCACAAACCAAAGAAAGAAAAATCTTACCTTGCAGTCTTGTGCGGCGGCAATGGAGTCGTTGGCGTTTGCGCAGTCAATTAGATGAAACCAATCGAGCAACGATTTCTTATCCGATTAATGCGAAACTTTATGAGGTGTTTCCTAACCCTTTCATCTTAATTTTCACCGTTCAGATTCTTCTTTTGAGTTTTCTCCCTTTGTGTTAATGTCTTGCACAGCCGTATTACCGCCGCAGCAGTGGAGTCATTAGTGTCTGCGCATCGAACTGGACGAAGCCAATCAAGCAGCGATTTCTTATCCGATCAATGCGAAATTTTACGAGGTCGTTTCTAACCCTTTCTTCTTAATTTTCACCGTTCAGATTCGTCTTTTGAGTTTTCTCCCTTTGTGTTAATGTCTTGCACAACCGTATTACTGCCGCAGCAGTGGAGTCATTAGTGTCTGCGCATCGAACTGAACGAAGCCAATCAAGCAGCGATTTCTTATCCGATCAATGCGAACTTTTACGAGGTCGTTTCTAACCCTTTCTTCTTAATTTTCACCGTTCAGATTCGTCTTTTGAGTTTTCTCCCTTTGTGTTAATTTCTTGCAAAGTCGTATCACCGCCGCAGCAGTGGAGTCATCGGCGTCTGCACATTCAACTAGACGAAGGCAATCGAGCGGCGATTTCTTATCCGATCAATACGAAATTTTACCAGGTTGTTTCTGGCCCTTTTATCTTAATTCTCACCATTCAGATTATTATTTTAAGTTTTACAATTTTATTTTAATTTATTACACAGCTGTCTCACCGTCGCAGCAGTGGAATCGTCGGTGTATGCGCATTCAACTAGATGAAGCCAATCGAGCGGCGATTTCTTATCTGATCAATCTGAAACCTTACTCGGTTGTTTCTAACTCTCTCTTGTTAATATTTACTGATTTGATTAATTACTTTGAGTTTCATCTCTTGGACAACTTGTCCACACACACACAAACACACACATGCACGTGTGATGTTTTTGTAATTTGTTTATATATATATATATATATATATTTTTTTTTTCTTCTTAATGTTATTTTGTATATATATTGCTATTGCGTATATATTGATGTTCATTATTGTTTATTATTTATTTATTTCTTGTATACGATTGTATTATCATTTTGTCGTGTTCATAACATTGTTGTGGAATTTTTAATGCTATAATATTTATTTGAATAAATGATATTTATATTTAGCAACTTAGAATTGTAAGTAGCATTATACATTTAATTTAGTATTTTAGGTGACCGTGTACATTTAGTAATATAACATTTTAGGTAATATTATATATTATTATTATATTTTTAGTATGTTAATATACAAGGTATTAATTATTATGGTAAGTTTAATATTTTAGGTAATATTCTTTGTGTTTTGGTATCATGCTATTATATGGTATGTTTAGTATATATAGTATTATAGTAATCTATTACGTATTATATTATTTGTGGATATTTATTATTATTATTATCGTAATTATGTGTATTATGGTATGTTTAAGTATTTTTGTTTATAACGCACATGTAGTATTTTAATATTTGCTCATTATCTTAGTCTATATTATTATTATTTATATTCTACTATTATTGGTATGTTAGATATTTTAGCTTCTATTATACATGTTGATTAGTATGTATTTTGGTATCCTAATATTCTAGTTTATTACTATTTTATTTACTTATTTATTATGTTTAAATTATTATATCTATTATTAAAACCTCCCATACTAATATTTTCCTATAAAACTTTTACTTACAATTTTAAAATGTGGGAGCGTATTTTCTTAAATAATTTTGATTTTAATCCCTATGATTTTATTGCGGGGGTATGAGCCTTCGGGCTTCACGTATCCTAAGCTCTGAGGGATTATATATGTATATATTATCTTTATTTATTTATTTATTTTTCACATTTATTTATAAATTCATAAAATAGGAGTAATTTGAAGAATTATTAGATTAACTTAGGGATAATTTCAAATTAATTAGGTACCGTTCGTAAGAACGGGCGCGTAGGGGGTGCTAGTACCTTCCCCTCGCGTAACCGAACTCCCGACCCCAACTCTGGTAATGTAAACTGATTCTACCCCTAACGGGGTAGTAATCATGTGTTCTAACCGCACTAAAGGTTAGTGGCGACTCCGACATCCATGTTTTTCCACACCATATTAAAATTAATTTTTAATTTCGCCGCTCGGGGCACACGCGCTCCCGGGACGCCGCGACAGCTTGGCGACTCCGCTGGGGACCTAGAGAGTCGAGCCATTAATTAATTAGAAATTATCCCAAGTTCTAATTTGATAAATCTTTTAATTACTCCATATTTTGTAAATATTGTAATTTGTAAATAACTTTACTTAATTGTAAATATTTTGCTTCCATAATTTACAAATAACTCTACTTAATTAAAAATATTTTGTTTCCTAATTGTGTGAATATTAATTGTAGATATTTTGTTTCTAAATATTCTAAATTGAGCATATTAATTGTAAGATATTTTGAATAAGTAGATATTTTGTATACTAATCGTAAATATTTTGCTTCCATAATTTTTTTAAGTAAGTATATTAACTAACAATATTTTGTTTCCAAATGTCTTTTTTTTTTTTTTTTTTTTTTTGAATAAACATATTAATTGCATATATTGTGTTTCATTATTTGTAGATAGTAGATATCTTGTTTCCATATTGTTTATAGCATGTGAATAAATGTGGGGATAGTGGGATTAGGTTAAAAATTAAAATCACACACTTTCACGCTCTATACCCGAGTTTTCCTTACTAGGACTAGATAGGAGTGTAATAGCGTCAGTCCCTTCGTGGCAGAGCTTGATGGGACCCGCGAACCACTCCACTCAGTGTGGGTTTTATCCGGACCCCTATGGGGGAGGATGAAATTCCAAACTGGGAACCTTTTGTCAATAGAGTTAGAACCTACCCACACATACTTGTCTATAGTCTTCCTTAACTAGGGTAGAGCCATGAAGAACCCTATACATACGTACCTACCCTAGGTTGGGACAGGAGCCACATCCTTCTCCATGAATAGTGTGTTGTATATATATTGTGAAATACTTTGTATTATATCATGCATTTGACATACATTTAGACATACATAATTACTTAGCCAGTATTCAGAAAAAGCCCAGTAATGAGACAAAGGCCCATCCTTTCAAAATGAAGCACTTGGCCCAACTATTTTAAAATATGGGTCGGCCCAACCCTTTTCAAATAACTCGGGCCCAATTTTTTGAGAAATAACAAGTATAGGCCCAACCCTTTCCTAAGTAAAATTTGGCCCAGACCTAATTTTCCAAAAGGGGTCAAACCCAGTTTTCAAAAATGGTCTTTGGCCCTATTACCCTAAAAATATAGGCCAACATTTTTCTAAGCAAATCTAAGCCCAAGTCCTTTTAAAATTAGGGCCTGATCCCATCATGAAATATATTGAAGCCCATATTTTAATATACTTGAGACCCAAGTGCACGCTAAAGTCCACAAGCCCGTATTGAACAAATCCAATGGGTTGGCTAACTTGGGTCAACCCCAACCTCAGATCATAATTTGACCCTTTATAGAATCTGAGGTACATGGACCGTCATCAAGGAAAAGAATGATTGAGGGAAGAATTGAATTGAAATTGTGGCCCATCAATGATTGTTTTAAAATCTCTCATTAGTGGGGCTTTTCCTAGAATGCTGACAAAGTAGTTAGTTAGGTTACATTGCATCCATGCATTCATGCATAATTTCACACATAATCATGCATGAAAGGTCACATGCATGGTCATATCTCTATTGGTATGTGTAATTGCACTAGTTACGTCCATGCACAAAAATTCATTGCATCCATGCATTCATGCATAATTTCACACATAATCATGCACGATAAGTCATTTGCATGGTCATATCCCTATTTGTATGTGTAATTGCACTAGGTACATCCATGCACAAACATTCATTGCATCCATGCATTCATGCATAATTTCACACATAATCATGCACGATAGGTCACATGCATGGTCATATCTCTATTTGTATGTGTAATTGCACTAGGTACATTCATGCACAAACATTCATTGCATCCATGCATTCATGCGTAATTTCACACATAATCATGCACGATAGGTCACATGCATGTTCATATCTCTATTTGTATGTGTAATTGTACTAGTTACATCCATGCACAAACATTTACTACATCTCATGGTCATGCATTAGATACTCACACATTCATGCCTTACATAATCATGCATTCAGTTCTAAAAAGGGAAAGTTTTGGTTTGCAGTGCCTAGCCACAGAATTCGTTTGAGCAAGCAACATTGAGACTGTCATGCATCAATACAATACCAGGAGAAGGGCAAAAGAAATGAGTGAACAATTGGAAGGTAGAGTCCTGGGCATAGAACAAGGATAGGAAGAATTGATTGAAAAAGTGAGCAAAATTATGGAATTGTTGATGAACAAAGGAAAAGGGGTACAAAATGATGCTGAAACAGATATAGACCCTACTCATCCTCCAGGGTTCACCCTAAATCATGGACAAACATCAGCTCCACCGCCGGGCGTCATGGGGGATCCAATGCCAAATATGCCTCCATTTATCCCGACTGTGCTAGCACAGGGGTTTTCAGTGGCAGGGACTTCCCCCTTAGCAACTCCTGATATGGGGATAAATAGATCTGAGTCTGAGCATCGTTGTGACGTATTGGAAGAGCGCTTGAAAGTAATTGAATTGCTTGAAGGGTATAATACATTTGACTTCGTTGACCCTAATGACCTTTGCCTAGTACAAAGGTCACTCCGCCAAAATTCAAGTTGCCGGATTTTGAAAAATTCGATTGGACCCACTGTCCTCGGACCCACCTGCGCCTGTATTGCCAAAAAATGGCTGCACATACTGATAATGAGAGGTTAATGATGCATTGCTTTCAAGATAGTTTGATTGGAGCAGCTATCAGATGGTATATTCATCAAGATCGAGCTCGAATCTGTACTTGGAAAGATCTGGCAAATTCATTTATAGCTCAGTACCGCCATGTGATAGAGATGGCACCTGATCGTATGACCCTGCAAAGCATGCAAATGAAACCTAATGAAACATTCAGAGAATATGCATATAGATGGAGGGACATGTCCATCCAAGTGAACCCTCCGGTGGAAGATAGGGAGGCTATCTCCCTATTCGTGAATACATTGAAAGATCCCTACTTTGGGCATCTCTTAGGGGCAACCCCCCATGACTTCATGGAACAATCGAAACAGCCATCAAAGTCGGAAAAGCCAGAAGTAGTGGCGAAGAAACTAGTTCAGACAAGAAATGGGCATATAGGAAGAAGGATGATGAAACTCATATGATTCAAGGGCGACTATACCAAAGAGGTCATAACCAAGGGTTTAGAAGAAATATTGTTAATCAAATAGCGCATGTAGGCACAGGGCCTTAGTCTGTTCCCTATAGGCCTAAGCTCACACAGAAAAATGTTCAAACACAGAGATATGGTCCTAATAGGGTGCAACCAATTCCCATGTCCTATTCGGAATTGCTCCCCCAATTGCTCGAAAGAAGGCTTATTTCAACAATCCCTGGAGTAGCCATACGACACCCTCTACCACAATGGTATGACCCGGACGCTAAGTGCGCGTATCACTCCAATTCTCCAGGTCACACCGTTGACCGCTGTTGGACATTTAAACACAAGGTACAGTCGTTGAGGGATGCCGGTTGGTTGGTCTTCAATGATAAGCAGCTAGGAATCCAGAGTGATCCCCTACCCAATCACGGGGAAAGAAATGGTTAATATGTTGTAGGAGCCCAGGTCAGGCAAAAGAATCTGTCAATTTATGGATCCTAGAGTTCTCGTAAGGAGCCCAAAGGGAGCAAAAGTACACAAGGGGCAAGTTTTTGATTATCTAGTTTGTTTCATGTGATGATGTCATTTTAATTCCCTATCTTCTGGAAGTTTGTCGACACTATTGTCTCGGACAATTTTCCTTTCATCAATAAATTGAATTATGCATTCTTTTCATATCACTTGTGTCCTGAGTTCAATTGACCAAGAGTTTGTTTGCTGATGTTTCGTGTAAAGATAAGGAAAATAATAATACCAATATTCATAAGCCAGAAAGTGATGTTAATTTTGAAAACCAAACACGGGAGGTGGAATCAGAAGAAGATAAAACAATTTTCCTCACCCTATGAAGACAGATGTTCTCGAAGGAATTCAGCAAAATATATGTAGTGCCAAGAGTTTCAAGTCAATTCATTATTCATGTTTTGATCAAATGATAGATGGCCATCTTTGGCCGACCAGTTATTCCTAAAAAGAACCAAATATTGATTTACCAATTGCTAACCAAGTTGAGCTTGATTGTTAAACTAGCCTTTTCTTAAAAGTCAGTTCACCAAAAAGTTAACCTGGGTTGGGTCTCCTAGCGTTTGGCAAGTCATATGAGACAACAATGGGCTATCGAAATGATGGTAGGCCATTTTTCTGCTACCCAAAAGAAATTCAAAGAAGAAATCTCTTGCAAGCCCTTTTGAGCCTGAAAAATTTATTTATTGATTAACCCGTCAAAGGATCACACCCCACACTGGGGCAGTTTAAGAGAAATCAGTCTCAAATGAAGTCCAAACAAAAATGACAAAATCCCTTCATAGAGAAAAACAAAAGGGAGCAGTAAAAGCAAATGGAAAGAGAAAGAAGAAAAGAGAAAGAAAATAAGGGACATACTACGCATGTGATCCTTGACCAAATTACCCTTGATGAAAATGATGATTTTGAGCCCTATTTAACTCTTTCTTTCTTTAACCCATACCCTTAGCCTATATTACAGTCCAAATGAAAGTCCTGACCAGATTGATATACATTGTTGTCTCAAATGATTTGTCAGACTCAATGCTGAGTCTGAACTACGTAATGACCTGATCCTGAAAAGGTACGTAGGCAGCTTGTTTGAATAACAAGTTCGGTCAACATCTTGCAAAACGTCTCAACTTGAACTGGGGGCGTAAAACATTATTTGGGGTGGTATTTTTGAGCCTTAGTTTCCCTTTTATTCTGAAAACCTGTATCCCTTAGCCTACGTTTCGTCCCGAGTCTTAAAGACCATCTTGAGATCAAAACATGAGTTGAACTTGACTAAACTAAAGACAACGTTTAAATAGGTGAAATTTCTAATGGTTTCACAGCATGATGAAACAAAAGAAGAGAGGTGGCCATCGATAAAGTTGGGACAGTCGAAGAAAAGATCAGCCATTCAGTTTGGTAAATTAAACATCAATATCATATGGCTTTTGAATACTGGTATAAATTTTTCTTGTAATAACATTGGAACATGGTAAAACATCTTTTTGGGTGGTTGACCTTTTGATTTCCCAAGTTGATGTCATAATTGCATAATCATTCCAATGGGATGGATAGTCAAAGAGTTTCAGAATCACCAGAAATTTCTATAAAGAAGATCCTTGTGGAGAAAAAGCAGTCAAACTGGGGCAAATGTTATGCCAAGTTCAAAAGGAATCCAACAATAGATTCAAGATCGGTGACAGATGAATTTAACTGGGGCAAATTCCGAGTTGAGTCTCAGTAGGTCCCATTCAAGTACTTTCTTATCGGATTGGAATAGGAAATCAGAGTCAAGATCATCTGTAGGTCCATTCAACTGGGGCAGATTTTATGATTTTCATTTGAGCTGAGTCAATCACTTCCATGACCGGATGAATAAAGAAGATTAAGCTAAGATCGGTTACAAATCCATTCAAATGTGGCGAACCTCATGTAGAGACCAAAGATGAGGACATTGATCATGAGTGCATTGGGAGAAAAGATTCATGCATTATTATGCATTACCCCAAATTTCATGCATTGTCATACATTTCATGCATTATCTAGATTTCACATATTGCCATGCATTCCATGCACTACCATTCATCTCATACATTGTCATGCATTTCATGCATTATCTACATTTCATGCATTATCATCCATTGCATGCAGTACCTACATTTCATGTATTACCGTACATTTCATGCATTGTCATGCATTTCAAGCATTACCATACATCTTATGCATCGTCATGCATTGCATGCATTTCATGTATTACCATACATCTTATGCATTTCCATGCATTTCACACATTGCCATACATCTTATGCATTACCATACATCTTATGCATCGCCTTGCATGTCATGCACACATTACCACACATCTCGTGCATTGCCATGCATTTCATGTATTACTATGCATCTCATGCATTGTCATGCATTTCATGCATTACCATACATCTTATGCATTTTATATTTTAGCATCACAAAAATAAAAATAAAAATCACCAGTTAGCAACATGCATACATATAGCAGCATATCATTGCATTCTAGCATCACAAGCAGCAATAGAGCACCCTTCACACTTGTCTTGAGCTTTCAAATGATTATTTGACATCTTGGATGGAGAGATTTCAGTTGTATTGGGGTAACTGACCCCAAGCACACATTGATTTACTTGGAAAACTAGGGCAAGTTGACCCTAGACACACGTTGATTTATTTTGAACTACGGGAACAAAATCCCAAAGATAGGGGATGGGGATCATCATTGACATTAAGACGTTTTACCCCAAGTGCATTTTACAAATAGAGCAGTAAAACTTTCCAAATTTGCTTCACATCTGGTTACGGATTGAGGTGGCTGGATCATCGTGTCCTACGGCCGGATTTGACTTCGAAAAGCAAACCATCATTGTGTCTCATGGTGTGATCAGTGTCCCTACGGCTCGGATTCTTACATTCTGAAGCAAAGCCATAATGGTGTCCCATGGCTGGATCATAGTGTCATACGGCTCGGATATTACATTCGAAGCAAGCCATCATGTGGTCCCATGGCTGGATCATGTTGTCCTACGCGCTCGGATTCTACCCTTCGAAAGCAAAAAGCCATCTTGGCCCCATGGCTGGATCAGGTGTCCCTACGGCCAATTCTTACATTCGAGAGCAAGCCATCATTGTGTCCCATGGGGGTTGCTGGATAATCGTTTTTTGTCCCTACGGCTCGGATTCTTACAGGCGAGCAAGCAGCCATCATTGGTACCATGGCTGGACTTCATCGTGTCCGATGGCTCGGATTCGTACATCGAAGCAGCCACATTGGGTCCCATGGTGGATCATCGTGTCCATACGGCTCGATTTTACATTCGAAGCAAGGCCACATGTGTCCATGGCTGGATTCATCGTGTACCACGGCAGGATTCTTACATTCGAAGCAAGCCATCATTGGTCCCATGGCTGGACAATAGTGTCCCTACGGCTCGCGATTCTACATTGCGAAGCAAGCCATCAGGTCCTAGGGTGGGCCATCATGTTCCCAACCTTATTGACCCATCGCGGTCCCAACTATTGACCCTCGCGGTCCCAATATGACCATCCGGTTACCATTATTAGACCTATCACGGTCCCATTTTTACTTGACCAATCGCTATGGGATCCCACCTTATTGAACCCATGTGGTCCAAAATTTATGACCCTTCGCGGTCCCACCTATTGACCTATACGGTCCCATTCTCATTGACATATAACGGTACATTCTCCATGGAAACCTCGCGGTCCCACCTTATTGACCCATCGTGGTCCCACCTTATGACTTCGCGGTGCCCACCTTATTGACCTTACACGGTCCCAGTTTATTACAATCACGCGTCCCATTCTATTGACCATCGCGGTCCCACCTTATTGATATCACGATCCGATTTATTGACCCATGCGGTCCATCTTATGAACCTTACGGGTCCCACCTTATTGCCTATCACGGGCCCATTCTATTGACCATCGCGTGTCCTCACCTTTTGACCATTGCGGTTCCCACTTATTGACCTCTCAACGGTGTCTTATTATGGACCCATCGCAGTCCCACCTTATTGACCCATCGCGGGTCCCACTTATTAACCTTTGCGGTCACTGTATTGAACCTTCGCGGTCCAACATTATGGACCCTCGCATGGTCCCACCTATGACTATATCATGGTCCCCATTCTTATTGCACCTATCGCGGTCCCACCTTATTGACCCTTCGCTGGGGTCACATTATTGACCTATCGTTGGTCCCATGCTATCGACCCATCGCGGGTTCCATCTTATTGACCCCTTCAAGTACCAATGATGACCTGTGCAGTCCCATTCTATTGACCATCGCGGTGGTACCATTTATTGACCCTTCACAGTCCCACTGTATTGACCATTTGCAAGTCCCATCTTATTGACCAATTTTTTATTCGCAGGTACCACCTTATGACATCCACGGTCCCACCTTATGACCCTCATGAACATAGCTCGGGTTCCTACCCGGTGCAAGTCCCCCATCCGGAACTAAGCTCGGGTTCCTACACCGCGCAAGTCATTCTCATGGACTATCAAGCATACATTCAAATCGGTTTTCACAACTCATTTTGGTTCTTTTGTTACATTGGGCCTAGTCCAAAATCAGTGTCTTTTATCTTTCAGGCTTGTATGCTCAGTTGTCAATAGGCGATAGGAGAATTACTTTTACTTGAAGCGGACGACAGCCTATAGTGTTAAATATTTTTAGTATTTTTGTTCCCTTGGGTATATTAATATTTGATATGAGTATTTCCCCTTCTCCTTCGGACATTTACTTTCATTATTTTACAGTATTATTTAGTTTCGTGTTATATATTATCCCTATGATTTTATTGCGGGGGTATGAGCCTTTGGGCATCACGTACCCTAAGCTCTGCGGGAATATATGTATATATTTATTTATTTATTTATTTATTTTCCCTATGTATTTATAAAATTATAAAAAGGAGTAATTTAAAGAATTGTTAGATTGACTTAGGGATAATTTCAAATTAATTAGGTACCGTTCGTAAGAACGGGCGCATAGGGGGTGCTCGTACCTTCCCCTCGCGTAACCGAACTCCCGACCCCAACTCTGGTAATGTAGACCGATTCTACCCCTAACGGGGTAATAATCATGTGTTCTAACCACACTAAAGGTTAGTGGCGACTCCTACACCATATTTTTCCTGAAAATATTAAAATGATTTTTAATTTCGCCGCCCAGGGCACACGCGCTCCTAGGACGCCGCGACAGCTTGGCGACTCCGCTGGGGACTTAGAGAGTCGAGCCATTAATTAATTAAAAATTATCCCAAGTTTAAATTTAATAAATCTTTTAATTACTCCTTATTTTGTAAATATAGTAATTCATAAATAACCTTGATTAATTGTAAATATTTTGCTTCCATAATTTACAAATAACCTTACTTAATTAAAAATATTTTGTTTCCTAATTTTGTGAACATTGATTGTAAATATTTTGTTTCCAAATATTCTGAATAAAGCATATTAATTGTAAGATATTTTGAGTAAGTGTAATAATTATAGATATTTTGTATATTAATCGTAAATATTTTGTTTCCTTATTCTTTTGTTTCCAAATTTTTTGTGAATAAACATATTAATTGCATATATTGTGTTTCCTTATCTTTTGAATATATATATATATATATATATATTAATTGTAGATATCTTGTTTCCATATTGTTTATAGCATGTGAATAAATGTGGGGATAGTGGGATTAGGTTAAATTTAAATTCACACACTTTCATGCTCTATACCCGAGCTTTACCTGCTAAGATTAGATAGGGGTGTAATAGCGTTTGTCCCTTCGTAGCTTAAGCTTGATGGGACCCGCGAACCACCCCGCTCAATGCGAGTTTTGTCCGGACCCCTATGGGGGAGGATGAAATTTCAAATTGGGGACCTTTTGTCAATAGGGATTAGAGCCTACCCACACTTACTTGTCCATAGTTTCCCCTTAACTAGGATAGAGCCATAAAAAACCCTGTATATACGTACCTACCCTAGGTTGAGACAAAAGCCACATCATTCTCCATGTATAGTGTGTTGTGTATATGTTATGAGATACTTTGTATTATATCATACATTTGACATCCATTTTAAACATACATACTACTTAGCCAGTATACTGGAAAAGCCCAATAATGAGATCATGGCCCATCCTTTCAAAAATGAAGCACTTGGCCCAAGCATTTTAAAATATGGGCCGGCCCAACCATTTTCAAATAACTCGGGCCCAATTTTTTTTTTTTTTTAAGAAAAAAAACCAACCTAGGCCCGACATTTTGCTAAGTAAAAACGTAGCCCAGGCCTGATTTTCAAAAAGGGTAAAACCCAGATTTCAAAAGTGGGCTTCGGCCCTATTGTCTAAAAATATGGGCCAACATTTTTCTAAACAAATCCAAGCCCAAGTCCTTTTAAAATTAGGGCCTGATCCCATCATGAAATATATTGAAGCCCATATTTTAATATACTTGCGGCCCAAGTGCACACTAAAGTCCACAAGCCCATATTGAACAAATCCAGTGAGTTGACTAACCTGGGTCTCAGATCATAATCTGACCCTTCATAGAACCTGAGGTACATGGACCGTTAATTAGGAAAGGAATGGTTAAGGGAAGATTTGAATTGAAATCGTGGCCCATCCATGGTTATGTTAATCTTGAAATCTCTTATTAGTGGAATTTTTCTAGAATACTGGCAAAGTAGTCATTTAGGTTACATAGTATTCATGCACTTCATTGCATACATAGTCATGCACGATAAGTTGCATGCACGCTCATATCTTTGTTTGTATATATAAGTGCATTAGTTGCATCCATGCATAAACACCCATTGCATAACCTAATCGTGCATTCCATGCTCAAATTCATTACTATGCATGCACAGTCATCTCCGATGAGTCTGTAATCACATCCCAATTTTCAGCAAAATCGGTGTGCCAAGGTGGCAAAGTTAAAGATCCAGGATTCCAGTATTGAGTGGAGCAAGATAATCTCTCTATAGAGAAAGGTTAGGATCATGGGAACTCGTTGCGTGATCATAGTAAGAATGTAATAAATGTCATCGGGTTGGAAGATTGATTGGTTTTCAACTTCAAAAGTGAGCTTACATGATACAAAATGATGTGCTTGATCACCTAAGGGTGATGACAAGAGTAATGCATCCATGCTTTTCAGTTAAATCATTTTGAAATTGAATGAAATAAGAATGTCTTTCAGTCTCATCTCATTTCATCATCCTTGAACCACTACCTTGTGCCAAATTTTGTCCATTTTTGCTTGTATTTTGTGTAAGTGACATAGGAAATAATTTTATCAGTACAAAGGACTTGGAGCCATAAGTTGATTTCAGGGGTCTATTCAATGGGGCAAAAAAAAAAAAAAAAAAAAGAAACGATGAAGAAAAAACCTCCAAAATGAAGTTCAGTAAAGAAGGTCACTTCAAGGGGTTGTCAAGGAGCTTTGTGGGATGTGGATTTCAAAATGAAGAAGAGTCATAAGAGAAATATACAGAAATGACTTCTCAAGCTTTGTCCTACATTTATTTGATGAAATCAATGAAAAAGTCTCTTATCTTTGTTATCTAAGTTATGATTGGTGTCTTAAAGGTATGATGATTATATTCTAATCAAATGAGGGGTGGCTATCTTTGATCAACCAGTTTTCCCATAAAGTACCAAACAATGATTTACCATTTGTTAACCAAGTTGAGCCTGAATGTTAAACCAATCTTTTCTCAAAAGTCAGTTCATCAAAAATTCAACCAGGGTTTGGGTCTCCTAGTGTTTAACAAATCATTTGAGGCAATGATCACTACTAAAATGATGGCAGGCCATTGTTCTACTACCTAAAAGAAAGTCAAAGAAGAAATCCCTTGCAAGCCCTTTTTGAGCCTGAACAATTCAATTCTTAATCAACCCGTCAAAGGATCACACCCCACACTGGGGCAGTTTGAAAAAAAAAATCAGTCTTAAAAGGAATTCAGATGAAAATGAAGTTAAATTCCTTCATAAAAGAAAAAGCCAAAGTTGCAATGAAAGAAGAAGAAGAAGAAGATAAAAAAGGGGAAGAGAAAGAAGAGGAAAAGGAAAAAGAAATAAAAATAAGGGACTTGCTACATATGTGATCTTTGACCAAATTACCCTTGATGAAATCAATGATTTTGAGCCTTATTTAACTCTTTTCTTCTTTAACCCATACCCCTAGCCTACATTACGGTCCAAATGAAAGTCCTAACCAGATTGGTATACGTTGTTGTCTCAAATGATTTGTCAGACTCAATGTTGAGTCTAAACTACGTAATGACTTGATCCTGCAAAGGTACGTAGGCAACTTGTTCAAATGACAAGTTCGATCAATACTTCGCGAATACTGCACCACTGGGGCAGAAATTTTTATTAAGGGATGGGATTTTTGAGCCTTAGTTTCCTTATTTTTGGTGAAACCTAAATCCTAAGCCTATGTTTCGTCCCATGTCTTAAAGTCCACCTTGAGATTGGAATATTGATCAGACTACCTAATGAGATACTAGTTATAATTCAAGACAGGGAGTTTGAGACAAACTTCAAATAAGCAAGAAAGAACCTCTAAGTGGTGATACGGTGGAGAAGTTATGGTTATGAGGCTAAAAAAAAAAAAAAGGGGGTTTTGCCCATTGATATGATTCTCTAGGCTAACAAAATTACATTAGTGTCAAAGTACTGGTAAAATTTGTCTCCTATTTAACAAGCACAGAAAATCAAGTAAAGTCAAGCAAGTTTGTGCATTCCATCCATATTCCTATTGAGATTGAGTTATCTGATTGCATGCTTATTCATTTAAATTTCAAAGAGATTTTAAAACATTAAATCCAAAGAACGTTCTTGTGGAGAAAATGTAAGATAGACAGGATCAGTTACAAATGCATCTACTAGGGTGGGTGTCATGCCAAGTTTTAGAAGAACACATTCAGGGACATCTATGTCAGTTGGGAATTCAAAAATATGGCCAAGATCAGAATTGGGTTTGTTACGAGCTCGTTAGTAAATTGGCACGTCATCATGTATTATATATATATAAAAAATCTCCTTGCCCTTCAAAGTTTTAAAGGAGGATGGATAGTCAAAGGGTTTTAGAATCACCAGCAATTTATATAAAGAAGATCCCTATAGAGAAAGAGCAGTTTAACTGGGGCAGATGTCATGTCAAGTTTCAAAGATCCGCTTACTCAAGAAGAATTGAGTTTCAATGGGACCCATTCAAGCACCTTCTTACCAGATTGGAGTATGAAAATAGGGTCAAGATCAGTTATAGATCCATTCAACTGAGGCAGATTTTGTGATCGAGTTTCATTTGAGCCAAGCCAATCACCTCCATGGCCGGATGAGTGAAGAAAATTGAAGCCAATATCAGTAACAAATGATGGTAACAGGGGCAGATTGTGGTTTGAGTTTTTTCTGGACTAATTCCGATGCCTTCGTATCAGAGTGCACGATGATGACATAGCCAAGATCAGTGGACAAGGATCGAAACTGGGGCAGTTTTTAAGTTCCATTGGAGCAAATTCAAGAGCTTTTAGGATAGAATAAAAGTCAAAAACAGGGCGATGACCGGTGACATGTAAACACTAGGGCAGATTTTGAGCGCCTTTTGGAATTTGAAACATGACCAGAATCAACGGCAACGTGGAATTTGAAAGCACACCCAAGATCAGAGATTGGGTTGTCGATTACAAGCACGATGGAAGGAGAAGATACTCATGCATTACCATGCATTTCATGCATTACCATACATTACATGCATTGCATAAGAAAGAAAATACAAAGGGCATCTCATGCAACATGCATACATCCTTGCATTCACGCATCATTATGCACACATAGCAACATATCACTGCTTCCTAGCATCTTAGGTAGCAACATGCATACATATAGCAATAGAGCACCATTCATTCATACTTGCCTGGTTGAATAAACCTCTGAATAATCCTTTTGCATCCTTGAATAAACCATTCTTGTTTAGATACATTTTGAAACTGGGGCAGCTGGCCCCCATGCACAGATTGACATACTTTGAAATTGTGGCAATTGACCCCAGGAAGCAATTGATGCATTGGTTGTTGAGTCTCAAAGAGGGTGATCTATGGATAGCCAAAGAAGCTCGGGTTTTTGTTCCCGATCGATAATCCCCGGTAGAATAATTCTGAACCCTACACTTGAGGACATTTTCCAGAAGAATCTTATGGTCTCGCACCCGATTGATCACCCTCACTAAAGTAACCATTTTCCAAAATAATGATCATCCAAAAGATCTCAGGACTTGGCACCTAATTGATCATCCTTAGTGAAGAATTTTTCAGGACTTAAAACCCATATGAGCTTATTCTTCAAAGAGTCTTGGGATCTTGCACTCGATTAATCATCCTCAGTGGAGCAAATTTTCAGGACTTAGAACCTTATGCTTGAGGACACTTTCCAGAGAATCTCAAGACTTCGTACCTGATTCATCCTCACCCATATAGGGTAACCATTTCCTTGGTCCTAATTGAGCCATCTACATTGAAATTAAGGCATCGGTCCTCAGATCCAAAAATGGTGTTGTTCATGATCACACCGAGGTGTTGGATCACCTCAAAGCTTTCTTGATTATCTCGTTCATGCGAGTAGTTTCAACCAAATTGTTTTGATCATCTTATCCACTCTTATTGACCTATTGCGGTCCACTCTTATTGACCCATCGCGGTCCATTCCTATTGACCCATCGCGGTCCCACTCTTATTGACCCATTGTAGTCCACTTTTATTGACCCATCGCGGTCCACTTTTATTGACCCATTGCAGTCCACTTTTATTGACCCATCGTGGTCCACTCTTATTGACCCATTGCGGTCCATTCTTATTGACCCATCGCGGTCCATTCTTATTGACCCATCACGGTCCACCCTTATTGGCCCTTCACGGTCCCACTCTTATTGACCCATTGCGGTCCATTCTTATTGACCCATCGCGGTCCACTCTTATTGACCCATTGCGGTCCACTCTTATTGACCCTTCGCGGTCCCACCTTATTGATATATCATGGTCCCATTCGTATTGACCTTTCACGGTCCCACTCTTATTGACCCATCGCGGTCCCATTCGTATTGACCTATCACGGTCCCATTCTTATTGACCCATCGCGGTCCACTTTTATTGACCCTTTGTGGTCCCACCTTATTGACCCATCGTGGTCCTACTTTATTGACCCTTCGCGGTCCCACTTTATTGACCTTTCGCGGTCCCACCTTATTGACCCATTGCGGTCCCACCTTATTGACCATTTGCAGTCCTATTCTTATTGACCCATTGCGGTCCCACCTTATTGACCTATCACGGTCCCATCTTATTGACCCATTGCGGTCCCACCTTATTGACATATCACGGTCCCATTCTTATTGACCCATTGCGGTCCCACCTTATTGACCTATCACGGTCCCATCTTATTGACCCATTGCGGTCCCACCTTATTGATCTATCACGGTCCCATTCTTATTGACCCATTGCGGTCCCATCTTATTGACCCATTGCGGTCCCACCTTATTGACCCATCGCTGTCCCATCTTATTGACCATTCGCAGTCCAACTCTTATTGACCCTTCACAGTCCCACTTTATTGACCCTTGGCGGTCCCATTCTTATTGACCCATCGCGGTCCCACCTTATTGACCCTTTGTGGTCCCACCTTATTGACCTATCACGGTCCCACTTTATTGACCCTTTGCGGTCCCACCTTATTGACCCATCGAGGTCCCATCTTATTGACCATTCACGGTCCCACCTTATTGACCCTTCATGAACTATAGCTCGGGTTCCTACACCCGGTGCGAGTCACCCTTCGTGAACTATAGCTCGGGTTCCTACACCCGGTGCCAGTCACCCTCCGTGAACTATAGCTCGGGTTCCTACACCCGGTGCAAGTCACCTTCCGTGAACTATAGCTCGGGTTCCTACACCCGGTGCAAGTCACCCTTTCGTGAACTATAGCTCGGGTTCCTACACCCGGTGCAAGTCCCCCTTCCGTGAACTATAGCTCGGGTTCCTACACCCGGTGCAAGTCACCCATCGTGAACTATAGCTCGGGTTCCTACACCCGGTGCAAGTCACCCTCCGTGAACTATAGCTCGGGTTCCTACACCCGGTGCAAGTCACCTTTCGTGCACTATAGCTCGGGTTCCTACACCCGGTGCAAGTCACCCTTCCATGAACTATAGCTCGGGTTCCTACACCCGGTGCAAGTCACCTTCCGTGCACTATAGCTCGGGTTCCTACACCCGGTGCAAGTCACCCTTTCGTGAACTATAGCTCGGGTTCCTACACCCGATGCAAGTCACCCTCCGTGAACTATAGGTCGGGTTCCTACATCCGGTGCAAGTCACCCTTCGTGCACTATAGCTCGGGTTCCTACACCCGGTGCAAGTCACCTTCCGTGCACTATAGCTCGGGTTCCTACACCCGGTGCAAGTCACCTCTCGTGAACTATAGCTCGGGTTCTTACACCCGGTGCAAGTCATTTCTCATGAACTATAGCTCGGGTTCCTATACCCGGTGCAAGTCACCCGTCTGTGAACTATAGCTCGGGTTCCTACACCCGGTGCAAGTCACCCTTCAGCGAACTATAGCTCGGGTTCCTACACCCGGTGCAAGTCACCCATCGTACACTATAGCTCGGGTTCCTACACCCGGTGCAAGTCACCCTTTGTGAACTATAGCTCGGGTTCCTACACCCGATGCAAGTCACCCCTCAAGAACTATAGCTCGGGTTTCTACACCCGGTGCAAGTCACCCTTTGTAAACTATAGCTCGGGTTCCTACACCCGGTGCGAGTCACCTTCCGTGAACTATAGATCGGGTTCCTACCCCCGGTGCAAGTCCCCGTCCTTGAACTATAGCTCGGGTTCCTACACTCGACATAAGTCATTCTCATGGGCTCTCAAGCATACATGCAAATCGATTTTCACAAATCATTTTGGTCTCTTTTGTTACATTGGGCCTAGTCCAAAATCAGCATCTTTTATCTTTGCAGGCTTGTTGCTACAAATAACGTAAGAGAGTTCCTACTTTTACTTTGAAGCGACGAAGCCTACAAAGAGGGGCAGTTGTAGACACCCCATTTTTACCCAAGCCCAATATGTTTATTATCATTATTATTATTATTATTTTATTATTATATTTGTATTTTTTATTATTATCAATTTTCATTAGTCTTATTATTATTATTATTATTATTATTATTGTTAATATTGTTGTTATTTTGCTATTATTATTATTATTTTTATTACTATTATTATTGTTATTATTATTATTATTATTATTTTCACTATTATAATCATTATTAATTATTTATCATTATTATTTTTAGTTTTTTTATTATTATTTACATTATTATTTTTATTATGATAATTATCATTATTTTAGATATTACTTTATTATTATAGTATTATTTTTATTATTATTACTTTACTATTATTTTGCTTATTTTTATTTTTCTTGATTATTATTATTATTATTATTATTATTTATTATTTATTATTTTTATCATTAATATTATTTATTTATTATTATTATTAGTATTTTTATCTTTATTATTATTATTATTAGTATTATTACTATTTTGTTATTATTATTATTATTATTATTATTATTATTATTATTTTGCTCATTATTATTACTATTTATTTATTATTATTATTTAGGGCTTGGTGTAGGGTTTTGGTTAGAAGCCTATATATAGGCTCTTATTCACACAGGGAAAGGGGGGGCGCTGCACAAGGGGCTGCGAACACAGCGCACAACACAACTATTCTGCTCTCTCTCTCTCTCGGTCACTCTCCCCTCTCACAACCCTAGCCACGCATCAAACCCGGCACCCTAGCCTCTCTGATCCCTCTATTCTTCAGCCTCACCGCTGCACCCAGCAGCTCTCCGGCAACCACCCGACCTAGCAACCACCAGGCCAGACTACCCTCTGCAGCCATCAATCTCCAGCTCTGCCGAACACGCCATCTGATTCGTCCTCTCCAGCGTTCATCCTTCATCCTTCTCAGCTTGCGCATCCGGCCACCACCCTATCTCCACGCCCAGCAACCCGATGTCACCGTGAGCACGCAGACCACACCGGCCATCTCTGCCTCGGCCACCAGTGCAGCAGCGCTTCCGCGGACCACCAGCGAGTTCCCCTGTACCACACCAGTTCCAGAAAGCCAACACTCCTATTCATTGTAAACCCCCGGCAACCCCAGCATCATCACCATCGTCTCCACCGTTGCCAACACCCCTTGCCGGAGACGCTCCGACGAGGAGCTTACACGCAGCCATAGTCGCCGCTCCCTGTACCATAACTACGAGCAGTGTTCATGACGAGCCGCCATCGCTCTTGCTTTTAAGGTCACGCACGACACCATCACGGTTTTCTGGTAAAGTCCCCTGAGCCCCCACGCCTGTGTACATACAGGCACACATGTCACCGTGCACGCACAACACACACACTGGCTTTTACTTATTATTATTGGATTAAGTTTTTTTTTTTTATTTTTATATTTTACTCTTTACTAGTATACTTGTTAAATAATCCGAGAAGTGTTTTAAGGTGTTTAAACTATTGTATATAATACTTAATATTATTGTCGTAGGATTTGTAATATAGTAATATTAGCTTTAGTGTTTAATATTCGTGTTTAAATTTTTATAATGGTGAATATTAATCGATTTATTTTTCTTAGGTGCAAGATTTTTTTTTTTTGTTCATATTTAAATTTTAATTAATTTTATTTATGTATATTAAATACTAATCGATTTATTTTTCTTGTTTGCAGGATTTTTGTTCATATTAGATATTTGATTGATGTTTAAATATTATTGTTGAATTTGTGTTATTTAAGTCATAGCCCTTTAGGGTATGTTGTAATATTATTGTTTATTGGTATTTTTGTCATGTATACATTTAGGCAATATGGTGATATGTTATTTCAAATTAGTTTTATTATTATGGTTTATTAGGTTATAAGGTTGTTATGCATATATGATTTAGGTACCTTAGGGTTTATGATATTGTTTTTATTATCATATATATGTTCTAATTCATTATTTTGTATTGTATGTAATATAATGGTCTACCATGTAATATTGTATTATTACCATATTAACTGTTTAAGCTTGTATATCGAATTTGATTTGATTTATTACTATAAGTCTAGAAGTTACTAAACTGATTGTTTGTATATTAGTGATAGCTTGAATAGGTTTCCATAAATTCATTGTTTGCTTCCCTTTAATTTGATTTGTTTTATTAATTGATTGCTTATATACGCGTGTATTGTATCTTTAATGGGATGTCAATATTAAAGTAAATAAAATATGTATATTATTATTTCCATAATATTGTTATTATTCCTATCATTATTTATTATTATCCTTTATCATGTATTACTTACTATTATTATCATATTTATTATTTATTATTGTTATTTATTCATTATTATTACTATTATATTTACCATGTATATTACTAAGGTATTATTATATATACTACTATTATAGTGTAGCGTCGTAATATTAATATGATATTATTAGTATAGGATTATTATTATAGTAATATGTTTGTATTATTGTCCGTATTGTCATCGCTTCTAATTATTACTAGTGTTAAATATTTTTAGTATTTTTGTTCCTTGGGTATATTAATATTTTGTATTATGTATTATGACATTTACTTTCATTATTTTACAGTATTATTTATTTTCGTGTATATATTATCCCTATGATTTTATTGCGGGGGTATGAGGCTTTGGGCATCACGTACCCTAAGCTCTGAGGGAATATATGTATATATTTATTTATTTATTTATTTATTTATTTATTTTCTCTTTGTATTTATAAAATTATAAAAAGGAGTAATTTAAAGAATTGTTAGATTGACTTAGGGATAATTTCAAATTAATTAGGTACCGTTCGTAAGAACGGGCGCATAGGGGGTGCTCGTACCTTCCCCTCGCGTAACCGAACTCCCGACCCCAACTCTGGTAATGTAGACCGATTCTACCCCTAACGGGGTAATAATCATGTGTTCTAACCACACTAAAGGTTAGTGGCGACTCCTACACCATATTTTTCCTGAAAATATTAAAATGATTTTTAATTTCGCCGCCCAGGGCACACGCGCTCCTAGGACGCCGCGACAAGTATTAGTAATGGTTTGGGAGAACCGTCACTAATAATGCGGTATTAGTGTTTTCATTTAAAAATTTTTTTTAAAAAAATAGTTAACGGTATTAGTGATGGTTTGGGATAACCATCACTAATAAGGGAGTATTAGTGACGGTTTTGAAACCGTCACTGATGTTCGAAATCTTAAATTCCCACACTTTCCCCAAATTTCTTCTTTCTCCTCCCGCCTCCTTCTCCCTCCCGCGGTCTCTTCTTTCCCCAACTTTCATTCTGCTCCTCCCTCCTGCCCCTCCCTCCTCGCTCATCTCCTTTGCAGCCGAGCCTATCCTTGGTGAAACAGTGCACGAAGCCTTGAAGCCTCATGCTTTTTCTCTTTCTATCTCCCATCATGGCTCTCTCTCCCTCCATTTCTCAGTTTCCTCTCTTCTCTTCGCTCCACTTACCTGCCCCTTCTCCTCTCTCTTTCCTTCATCATCCTTAGTGACCCATAATTCATGGCTGCCTTGACAGCTCACTAGCCACTTCCCGTCACCTCCACATGTCGGCGTGTCTCCACATGGCCAAATGTAAATAAGTCTGAAACCATCCATCGGGACCATGACAAACATCTAAGGACAATTTCGTGATTCTTAAAGGAGATCCTCTGGATCCGAGAATGCTCCAAACAGATGAGTTTTTTTTTTCTTATTATTTTTTCTATTCATTTTTGTCTTGATTTTTATTTGCTTCGGGTTGAGGCTCAACGTGAGTTTGTGATAGTGTGGTTCATGATTTCTAAGTTTTGATTGGGTGAGATTGTGTGTGAGTGAATGTGCACGACAACGGTGTGGTCGTGAGTGGGTGATGTTGTTAAGGTTCGTGTGAACCGGTGAGAGCAAGCGTTTGGATCTTGTTTCGGGTTGGAGACGATTCAACTCATCTCTGACCATGTGAACAAGGCTTGGGTTGACTCGTGCGAGTCAACCTAGGTGAACTGTGTGATCTCGGGTTAGCCCGAGTGGGCTTAGGGTTGCTTATGAATGGACCTTTAGCTGATTTCTGATGGGCTGGGGTTAGGTTTTTTTATTTATTTTTTTAAATGGTATGAGATTATTGTATTTTTTTTTATAAACTAAGTACTTGTTAATTTTTTATTTAATATTGATTTTGAAGTTTATGTTTAGGGAAAATCAAGGAAGCATTTACGATTCCTGCGAGCAGTCGGTCCCCTCATAGCTGTTGCTTTGGGTACAACTTTTGTGAAAATATTTCATCCATCTTGCATTTCTTTGGTGAGAATAGCATGAATCTAACTCATTTTAAACTATTGGGTATTCAATTTAACAATAAGGTATAAATTGCAAAAGTCACAACAACATGAATAGTCAATTTTCTATTAAAAAAAACCTGAATAGTCAGTTAATCATATCAGTTAAGATTTCCAGATTTAAATATAAAAGATGTTCATATATCAAGATACAAATAATTTGTGCTTGTTAGAAGTTAAGCTGGTATGATTCTTTTACTGAACTGGTGGCTATTGCTGCCAACAAGTGGTTCGTTCTCTAATCTTCTTTTTCATACACCACCCACTTAAGGGATATATGTAGATACCAATTCAATGACTGGTTTTTAAGCTCTGTCTTTGCTTATAGTAAAAATACATATATTTCTGTGGCTTATTCTAATTGTTACATGTGGCCTTACCAACTCTGTGCCCCCTGGCAGACTTTCAAACCAGCCTTATGTAGTTTTAGTTCATTTTTTATTTCATTGTTTATTTATTTATTTGTTCATATGTGTCTTTACTGTTTGTCTCAGTTAAATTTTATTATACAAACTTGTTCTAGAATTTCATTTTAATTGAAGTTTAATATAAAGGTTAGTAAATGTTGGGTTGTTGTTTTAGGTTGGAGATATACTTGAGGGCCTCCCAAAATTTTCTGTCCCCAAAAATCTTAGTTATGCAAAGTCTTTGATTCCTACCGCAATGCTTATTACTAGTGTTGCTATATTGGTAAGAGAAGTTAGGTTGGCCATTATGATTTTTATTTTTTTTAAAATTAAATTTGTGAAGTTGACTTTTGATGAACCATTACTTTTGGAACTCAAAGGAATCTGTTGGAATTGCTAAAGCATTGGCTACAAAGAATGGATATGAGTTGGATTCAAATCAAGAGGTATGTTGAAACTGTAAATGCTTATTGATCCCAGTCGCTGTGCATTATGCCTAGCTCAAAAAATGAACATGTTGTCTTTGAGGCATGATCATTAATACTCTTATTTTATTTGAATCATCTTTATTGTCCAGAAAATATTTGCCAATAAGGTATGTCAATATAGCATATGATGTGTTTGGCTTGGGAAAAAATAGTCCTTGTCAAACTGAGCCTTGCTTGGTTTTTATCTGGTCTTGCCTTTCCTGTATTTTCGACATGGGTCTGGCTTGGCTGCAATTTCAGTCCTTGTCAAACTCTTAAGACAGAAAAATTTTCTGGTTTTTAGAACTTAAATACATTGAAGGGTCTTCTTTGTAGTTGTATAATCCACTGGGTGTTGTCGAGCACCGCAACAAGTTTGCCAGATTCAGATAATCCAAAATATAGTGCTACTCGTTGAATTGATAAAAAGCATTACAACATTCATCTCTTAATTTTAAAGTCCATGAATACTGATCAACACAACAAAAAATCAATATTATTTTTATTTTAGTAATTACATATGGGGGGAGTAATTGTAGAGTTATAAGCCTACATGATAGAAGGTCGAATAAGTTTTAAAATAGTTCGTTGATTTACTTTTTGTCACATAATTCATATGTCATGAATATATGACTATTACATTATTTAATGCTTATTATATGAAGGTCTTGTGCACTCGCAAAATTCATTACTAATTGGATTATTGTAAACTGTTTATTGTAAACACCTAGGTTTGGAGCATATCTTTATGGAAAATATCATATTTATAGGAGAAATGCTGCCAAAATTTTTCAAAAAACGTATACTAATTTTTTTAACTTTCTTAATTTGTAGGATTTGCAACTGTGACAACGTCAAGACGATGTCATGCACTACGGATGCAGCTTTTCACTTTTTTTGTTATCTAAACAGATGAAATGTATTTGAATTTGAATAATGTATTTGTATTTAAATTTGAATTTGTATAAATGTATTTGAATTTGAATTTGTATAATATATTTGTATTTAAATTTGAATTAGAATTTTAAATAATTTATGAATTTTATTGCAATTACGGTTTGATGTTATGTATAAGAAAATTGTAATTTAATTACAAATTTTTACAGGAATTAATAATTGAAAAAAAAATTAAATTCACTAATAATTGTCTAATTTAAGTATTAGTGATGGTTTCAAAATCGTCACTAATACTATGGCTTTAGTGACGGTTTTGCAGAACAATCGTGACGGTTCTAAAACCGTCACTAATAATAGAGTAATAGTGACGGTTCTAAAACCGTCACTAATAATAGAGCATTAGTGACGGTTTTAAAACCGTCACTAATAATAAAGCAATAGTGACGGTTTTAGAACCGTCACTAATAATAGAGCATTAGTGACTGTTTTGAAACCGTCACTAATAATGGAGTAATAGTGACGATTTTTGGTCGATCCGGTATAGAATCTATAGTGACAGGCTTAGGTTTTTAATGACGATTTTAATCTGTCACTAATACTCTATTATGAGTGACGGTTTGAAAAATTCGTCACTAATAAGTATTAATAACGATAGGTATAGCGACTAATTGAAAATCGTCACTAATACTTAGAAAACCGTCACTAATACTAGTAGTGACGGTTTTGTGAGTATTAGTGACGGTTTAAAACCGTCACTAATAACCTTATTTTTTGTAGTGTGTAAATAACTGAAAATATATTTATTATTCATCCATCTAAAATCCAATCTTCATATATTTACTTGTGTAATATTTGGTAGACATGGCACCAGGAGGTCGTCGTGGCGGAGTTCAACCCAGTGTGTTGACTACATCGTCACGTGAGGATGATTCGACGTCCTCGAGACCGGTGACACCATCACCGTCTCAGCCCTTCGGACCTCGACCACACATGGATCCATCAACTAGGGATCAAACCCAAGGTGAGTTGCCCACCATCATCAGCAGAGTTGGTAAGGTTACGAGTAATTGATTTAGAATAAAACTATTGATGGTCATACACGTGTATGATTAAAATATTGTTCTTTAATTCTTCTTTCAGCATCGACCTTAATGACATAGACGATGAGGTCAGGTCATTGTATAGCAAAGAACAAGGAGCTGAAGAAGCACTTGCATAGTATTGGGTAGCAAATCCGAATCGACATTTCTCAAGGCTTCACCGCCCTGCATAGCGGCCGTTGGCACAGGAGCTCGACATTATATGCGGACAATAAGCTCTAGTCACTGCCTCCAACTGGTCGCAAGTGACCGAGCCGCAATGCATGGTTCTTTATAGGCGCATATTGGTAAGTAATCCTAAACAATTTTTTCACTTTTATTTTTAATATACTAGCCAAATAATTGTCTAACATTCTAAATGTATTTCATATGAAAGAGGAGTTCGATATGGACATTCTCGAGGCAGACCATGTTAAAAGGGTGGTTAACGTGCAGTTGTGCAATAAATTTAAGACCTATTGGGCCAAAATGAGTGACCATTTTAGGGTGATGGGAGATCAGGAAAAAGCGCACCCATTTGATAGGATATCCTTAAAGGATTGGGAGGTGGTGTGTCGCCATTTCCACGACCCACACTATCAGCTGATGTGTTTGTATTATAATAACTACTTTTCCCTTTTGATGTGGCTAATTAAAAGTCATTACATCTTTTTCATAGACTATATATGAACAAAATGCTAAAAACCGCAGCAAACTAGAGACGCCTCATTGTGGTGGGTCGAGGTTATTCATCAATCATGGAACGGTAATTGTTATAACACTTCTAACCTTTACCTGATGAGTGTTATTTATTCTTAAACCTCCAAATTAATATTAATGATGTTTTATATGATAATGTAGCGTGATCCTGAGGCTGGCACAGATGAGCCAATACTGAATCTTTATCAGAAAACACACCAAAAGCGATCGGGAGAGTGGTTTCGGGTTGTGCAGAGCAAACATGTAAGTCAAATATATTATTTAGTTCATTATTTTATTCAAAACATCAAAGTTGTATTCTTATTTATTCATTTTTATCATTTTCATTACTGAAAATAGGTGAAGATGATCGAGCTGAGTGTTGCACCCATTCTAGAGGGGAGTCAGCCAATGACGGATTACCAGATCTCCACTCAAGTGCTTGGGGATCAAGGGGGACTGGGTGAAAGGTCTTGGGAGTGGATACATCGCCCCAACAACATCATCTTCAGCGGCCACAGCAGTGTCTCGTGCTGAGTTGACCAAGTGCGTAGGGAAGTCAAGTCTCAAAAGGAGGAGATGGTTCTTCGGATGCAAATAATGGAAATGGAGAACCATCAATTGAAAGAGAAAGTCTCCAACTTTGAGGCCCTGATAGAAGCCATGATGAACAAGAAAGAGCAGCTCGAACAAAGATTAAACCAATCTCGTCCATATGATGTAGGTGGCTCCTCCTCGAAATAATAAGGTGATTCTTCTTGTACATTGTCATGTTAGGATCTTAGTTCAACTGATCTCACAATATTCTTTGTGCTTTGTTTTAGAAACTAGTGGAGTCAGTAAAGATTGAACGTTGAGCTGTTGTGAATTTATCAACTTTATGTGATATCCATGGTCTTGTAAGAGATCTAACCAAATGTGGGGAAATGAAGGGAATTTTAAGTTTTATTATTATGTTTTCTGCAATATAAAAGACGATGGTATTAAGTTATATGAATTGTAGATTGAACTAATTGAATACATATTTGTGTTGAACGCCAACTGCATGACTGATGCAATATATTGTCAATTGCATGTTGGTAGTGGATTTAGGCTGTTGCATGCTTGAAGTTATTTCTTTACTAAAACCAATATATTGTTTCAAGTATAGGTTTTATGGGAAAATGTCCAATTTAAAAACGGCATGCTGCCAAAATTTCGTTAAAATTTTTCCAAATAAAATCATGTACAAAGATAATTATGATAACATGAATGTTAAAATATTATTGAAAGGATGAGCAAAAGTTAAACGAATATTAAACTTCATCCTTTATGTGAACTGCATTGCAAGTGACTATCCATAATGCACCGAATGAATAAATTTCTTTAATGGATGGGTATTATGTTATATGAATTGTAGATTGAACTACTGGAATAAATGTTTGTGTTGAACGCCAACTGTTTACTTCCAACTTATCTCCTCCTTCATTAGCAAAGTCTCAAAATGGTTCTTAAAAGAAAATCCACTACTAACTAAATCCTTTGAGATATTTACCCAAGTCTTTTGCATGATCAATATCTTCAAGTCTCCCTTTGGGTATTAGACTTTCAAATGTACACATCACCAAAGGAATCCCTATTCCATCTTTTCAAGGCGAACTTTAAAGATGTCAACCTCTTCATAAACCTATAGCTCTCAAACCCCTCTCACAAACAATTATTCTAAGATCCGTATATAAAGGACAAAAAAGAAAGACAAGAAACACAAATATCCTAAGGAAGCCATGTAAACCATGAACATCACATTCTATTTTTTCATAGAACTATATTTTGATATAGATTGTTTGTGGGATGCATGAACACATTACATTATTTAATGCTTATTATATAACGTTCTAGAACACTCATAAAATTCATTACTGGTTGGATTATTGTGAACTATTTATTGTAAACACCTAGGTTTGGAGTACATCTCTATGGAAAATGCCATACTTACAGATGAAATGTTGCTAAAATTTTTCTAAACTCATAAAACTTAGCTATTTTAAATTGTATCATTTTTTTTAACTATGTCCGAATTTCCAATTATTTTGCTATCAAATCATTGATACTTATAGTTTGTATACATATATGTTCAAAAATCGTATATTAATATTTTTTATAATTCTTAATTTTTAGTGTTTGCGGCTGTCACAACATCAGCACGATGCCAGCACTGCAGTCAAATGCAGTTTTTGATTATTTTTTTCTATTTTTTTTTATCTAAATAGATGGAATTTCTTTATTTTAATTTTAATTTGTATAATGTATTCATATTTGAATTTGAATTTGAATTTGAATTTTGAATTTTTTTGTTATCTGAACATATGGAATTTTTGTATTCTAATTGAATTTTTATAATGTATTTGTATTTGTATTTGAATTTCGAATTTGAATTAGAATTTTCAATAATTTATGAATTTTTTTTTGTAATTATGGTTTAATGTTATGTATGCGAAAATATAATTACAAATTTTTACAAGAATTAATGATTAAAAATAATAATAATAATTTTAAATTATTAGTGACAATTTCAAAATTGTGACTAATAAATGCCATTTTTTAGTATTAGTGACAAATTTCAAAACCGTCACTAATATAACGGTAGTACTAACGAATTGCAAAACTGTCACTAATATCAGGGTAGTACTGATGAATTTCAAAACCGTCACTAATAGTATACTATTAGTGACGGTTTTGAACTGAGTCAATATAGAATTTATAGTGACGGTATTAAGATTTTAGTGACGGTTAGAATTCGTCACTAATATTCTATTAGTAGTCACAAAATTTAAAATTCGTCACTAATAATTATTAGTAACTGCAGTTACGACAATTATTTCAAAACCGTCAATAATACTTGGAAAACCGTCACTAATACTATTAGTGACGGTTTTGTGATTATTGGCGACAGTTTTGATCATTCACTAATAACCTTATTTTTTGTAGTGCATCATGTGTCATATGCACATGCCATGTCCTTTAGACGCAGTTATCAAACATTCCAATCAGCTGAAAGGTAAGAATGTGAGGAGGAATGTTAGGTATGATCAAGTTGGTGGAACATGGAAACTTGAGTGAATTACAGAATTATTCAAATATACATAGCATAATCAAGGATATATAAGTTCTATCTCATATCTTATCTAACCACTAGATATATGTATTGGAGAGTCCTCGCAAGGGAGCAGCTTTGATTCACATAGGTGAACACCAACATAAATCCGTCCAAAAAACTTAATTAAACCATTCAATTTTGAAGCCAACCACCACTTACTTTTTCAAACTAACTTACAAGTCTAATTTTTCAACACTAAGGCACTAGATGTGTCCTCGAGAGGAATTAAGCATGACACACGAATGATGTATAATTGAATTAATCAGTTAAGAATTGGTCATGAATATATGTGCACGTCTACAACTTTTCTTCTTTTCTTAGGAGGCAATCTAGCTATTGAAACGCGTGGGGTTTATCGATTAGGACCACAATTTTTTAAGGCGTTCAACTTGGTCGTATAGGCCTCACACCAAGGAAGAATAATTCAGTAGATTATCCATCCAACATGATGTGGACACACAGGGACATATGCATAATGTTTCAACAATAGTGTAGCAGATTCGTGCATAAAACTATAATTTTCTTTATGAAAAGTACTTACAAGTCTGATTTCTCAACACTAATGCACTAGCTAGACTTGTCCCCAGGAAGAATTAAGCATGATGCACGAATGATGTATAATTGAATTATTTTGTTAAAATTCATCACTAATAATTATTAGTAACCGCGGTTATGACAATTATTTCAAAACCGTCAATAATACTTGGAAAACCGTCACTAATACTATTAGTGATGGTTTTGTGATTATTGGCAATAGTTTTGATCTTTCACTAATAACCTTATTTTTTGTAGTGCATTATGTGTCATATGCACATGCCATGTCCTTTAGACTTAACTATTTTTTCTGAAGAACTTTTTACAGTCATAAAGATACTTTAAGGTTAGGTTTGGTTCGTGGAATGTCTATTCCCAAGAATAGATTAGTTTTAATAAGTTAGTTACAATTAGTTATATAAGAAATCATGTTGCCATTATAAAACAAATAATAATGTGAAAATTTTTATAAGTCTGTAAGTAAGGAATACCTATTCCCAAATTTTACTATGGGGGTGTCTATTTTTTTCCTATTACGTTTTGAATGAAGTAATTAAGATTCCCAAATTTTAAATTATATCCCATCTTATTCCGAGAATAGTTATTTTGATCAACCAAATGAGTCATAAGGGTGTAAGTTTCACTTTTAGAAGTTCACAAGAGCATTTGTGCTTAGTAGAAGGTATAGTTTAGGGTGTATAAGAGTGTTTTTTTTTTTCCTTAGTTTTATTGACAAAGTGAACCTTTCATTAGTAAATAGATAATCAACACGGTTAAGAGTGTGTGTGTGTGTGTGTGTCTATATATATAGGTAAAAAAATATAAAATTTTATCGGCAATAAAAGAACACTTTCCCCCTTCTATTTAATTGTGAAATGAAAGACTACTGGCAACTTGACGTCCCAAAAAAAAACTAATTATCAATCAATTAAACATGGAGATTGAATATCACCAAAAATCAATTTCAGACAAAGTAGAGAACAAGAAATTTTATATAAATAAAGAAAGGTACGTACAAATTAAGCAGTATATAAATAAATTAATACTGCGTCTCATTTATTCAAATCCTGTGAGTTAAACAATGAAAGAATTCTGGGTTACACAATGATCACCATATATATGGATTATTTCACTTTGAGCTGGCCAATCAGTTAGTTTGCTTAATTAAGCTAGCCAGTTATACATCAGAATACATTAATTAATGGTAGTACTGCAGAAAGATCAATCATTTGGAGGCTGCAGCGTTTCCATTGGGTGATTTCGCATCCCGAAGCCGCTTCTCCTCGGAGAGTGCTTTTGCAAATCTACATTTATAAAGAAGAAAAGGAATTAATTAACCTTGCAGTACGCTAAATACATATATAATTATAAATATATATAGCGCATTAGTTAAGAGCATGCAATTTCAATATTATAACATCCATCATTGATTTTGTCAATCAGAGTATATCCATCCTAGTGGTGTTGGCACCATGTGTGATCAGTGTTGCATGTCTTTAATTTTATAAATGATCATTTTTATCACACATTCCAATCAGCTGGAAGGTAAGAATGTGAGGAGGAATGTTAGGTATGACCAAGTTGGTGGAACATGGAAACTTGAGTGAATTGCAGAATTATTCAAATATATATAGCATAATCAAGGATATATAAGTTCTATCTCAAATCTTATCTAATCACTAGCTATATGTATTGGAGAGTCCTCGCAAGGGAGCAGCCTTGATTCACACAGGTGAACACCGACATAAATCGGTCCAAAAAACTTAATTAAACCATTCAATTTTGAAGCCAACCATCACTTACTTTTTCAAACTAACTTGGAAGTCTAATTTCTCAACACTAATGCACTAGCTAGACTTGTCCTCGAGAGGAATTAAGCATGACGCACGAATGATGTATAATTGAATTATTATGTTAAGAATTAGTCATGAATATATGTGCACTCCTACAACTTTTTTTCTTTTCTTAGGAGGCAGCCTAACTATTGGAACGCGTGGGGTTTATCGATTAGGACCACAATTTTTGAAGGCATTCAACTTGGTCGTATAAGCCTCACACCAGGGAAAAGTACTTTGTTTTGCCAACCTAGCCAGATAAGGGTAGACTATTGGAATGAACAATCAACATCTAGCCCTTGGTATTATTCATGCTGTTTGAAATAATGGTCCCCTTTTCGTGGGGTATGATTCAAGATTTTAATTGTAAAAAGAAAGAAAGAAAGAAAGAAAGAATTCGTCCATGGATGAGTCAAGAAAGGTGGATAGTTGTCGAAGGGCAACGCTGTCAGGCTTCGAGCTGCACAAAGTCTTTGAATAGCGGTACAATCTCAATTCAAAGATGCATATACAGTGCGAAGGATTACAAGTGAACAATATTGATGGCATTTTTACTATTGCGGAGAGTGTCCAGTGGATATGTAAAAGGAAGGTGATGGTTGCAAGGTTGCAATGGGAAGAGGGATCACCAAGCAAGGGACTAATTGGTTAACTCATAAGTACAAAACAGAGCTGAAAATTAATATTAATTAGAGTGCCAGGTTCGCAAAATTCTGCTCCGGTGAAATTGATTGCAAAACATTCTATTGAAAATACCTTTGCATGGCTGGGGAGGCCATTCTGTTGTTCATTATTAGATGAACTCGATCAGACCTATGAAAGATAGAGTAAAAAGGACCTAATGTTGAGGCTGATGAGCAGCGTGCAGATGATTGGTTTAATGGGGAATGGCATTATTTTTTTTTCTCTATTTAAATATTTAGGTATAAGAGAGTTTTAAGTTTGCGTGTTCATGTTTCTCTAGTTAAGAGGTGGGCTGGATTGAACGAATAAATATGTGTTGGACAATTTGAAGTGTTCTATCATTTATGAAGGAAAGTGTTTGAACTTTGAAAAGAGGCCTTTTGGGTTTTTTTTTGTTTGGTTCTGATTTTTATTTTGGGTTTTTATTCTTTACCTTTTCTTATAGTTTTGATGACTTATTTGCTTTCTTCCTTTATTACTTTGTAAGTCTGTTTTCCCTATAATTTTTTTTTTTTTTCTACAAAAAAAAAAGTTTAAAAGAAGTAGACATCCCTTTTATAACCATAAGTACTACATAATTAACTCATAATTAACCCATATTACAACTCTTTTCCATAGTTCTATATCTTCACACCTTAGAATCATATTTTATATATTAATCATATATATATACTTTATTAGTTGACCATACTTTGGCCAGGAGCTTATATTAACTCATTATGGCATTCATTGTCCAACGTAGATGTAAAAGATCTTTTAATCATGAGATGATAAATACGGAAGAGAATTAATTACCACTCCGATAGTTACCTTTAAAAAAAAATCACTTACATAGTTGACATTGGAAAAATGTATGAATATCTTTAGTAAATTTATCAGACGGATGAGTTATTGTATCCTGAGATAGATGTTGATGAGCCTTCTATACCATGTTGAAGGGGACAAAACCACCAAAAGGCATTGTTTTTTTCTTTTTTTAAGAGAAGGTAAATGCATTAAAAACGGAAGCGACGAGCAAGTAGCTTGAACTACCAAGAAATACAACTCAAAGAGACACTAACTACTCAAGCCTTGGACAAGTAGGATGGCTCCTCGGAAAAGAAAAACATATACAAAGTGAGCCCCCCAAATCCGAAATGATAGTCGTGAACTCCTCCCAATTCAAGGATTTGAGATTAATAATAGTTCGACTCAACGGATGCAAATTAGGCAAATATTTTTGTGAAATCAAAGTGGCATTGGAGTACTATTTCACAATATTCTCCCATTCCTCTCCTTCTAGATTTCCCAACAGATGGTCACGAGGATTGCAAGTTTGAGGCTTCTAAAGAACCCCTTCTTCCTTGAAAAGTTCCGAGCACAAAATAATAAGGCAGTTGTTTTGGTATGATCCAATGGAAGTTTTGCCTCTTCCAAATTGTATTCCAAATTTGTATGCTAAAGGAGCAATGTAAGAAGAGATGATCCACTTCTTCAATTTCTCTTTTACATGAAAAACACATAGGGGCCAGCGTCCATCCTCTTTTTTTTTTTTTTTTTTGTAGATAATCAACTATAAAAAAATTTATTAATCGCCAACCAACAAAAAACACTAACCTTTGAAGGAACAAAGGGGTTCCACAAAGTTTTAAAAGGCACATTTGACTTACCCTAAGAGTTCTCTTAAGAGAGGTTATTGTATACGCTCACCACTAAGAAGAACTTAAAATTGGAAAGATCTTATTCACAAATTTTTGAATCCTCCCTATATTAATGTGAGTATCGTATAAAAAAGTGAAGAACTCTATCATTTGGACCTCCTAGCCTCTAACTTGCCTCACAAAGGATATGTAATATCCCGAAAATTAATAATGATATAAACATAATCTCTAATACCCCAACTGTCATGACCGGGAACCCAGTGGGGTCCAGGGTACACCTTTCCATAAATTAATTTAAAACCAGCAACGGAAAATAATCTAAACCTCAAATACCATACCAAAGTACTAAATTCATCACATATTTTACATAGGCATTTCCCCAGTAATAATATTACATCACATAAAACATAAATCATATTTCATAGTTTTTTCACAATCACTTACTTTAAACTATTCTATTTAAGTCCTGTCCTGAAGCTCGCGAGGCTTGTTTTCCTGTAGGTCCTGAAAAGTTGAAATACTTATTGGGGTGAGACACCTCTTAGTAAGACGGAATAGATTATCATTAGTGTGTGGTTATATGAGTTTTAGTGTAAGCAAAATATATCCACTAATTAACTTTAAATGAGATAACATTTATAAAATGTACTCACACCTATATAATTGAAAAAATACATATTTTCCTTTTCATTTGTAAAAACCGGCCCATACTTGGCCCCATCTATATAAATCTACAAATCACATGATTTGTATATCACCGTAACAATTTTCTTGATTCATACATATCAAGCACTCGTTGAGATCACTACAAAAAAACTGGTTTTTAGTGTCGGTTTCAATTTTGTCACTAAAAGTGGGTATTAGTGATGATTTTTAAAAACCATTATTAATAGTATAAGTATTAGTGACGGTTTTAGCAATCGTCACTAATAAGACACTATTAGTGACAATTTTAAAACTATTACTAACACTTTCGTCACTAAAAACTGGTTTTCCCGCTCAAGCTATCGCAGAAAACCATTTTTCGTGCGGAAATTATCCTGAGAAAAAATTAGCAACATTTCTTAGGGTATTAGTGATGAATGCAATGCATAACTAAAAGTGTCTTATTAGTGACGACTAAGTAATTGTCACTACTAGTATTGTATTAATAAATGAAAACAATTTATTTAACACTATTAGTGACGGTTTAAATAATTCGTCACTAATAGTCAGTTATTTGTGATGATTTTTTAAACCGTCACTAATAGCTTTTTATTTAAAAAATATGAAAATAATTTATTTAACACTATTAGTGACAGTTTAGAAAATTCGTCACTAATAGTCGGTTATTAGTGACGGTTTTTTAAACCGTCAATAATATTTTTTATTTAAAAAAAATATAAAAATAATTTATTTAACACTATTAGTGATAGTTTAGAAAATTCATCACTAATGGTCGGTTATTAATGAAGGTTTTTTAAATCGTGACTAATAGTTTTTTATTTAAAAAATATGAAAATAATTTATTTAACACTACTAGTGACGGTTTAGAAAATTTGTCACTAATAGTTGGTTATTTGTGATGGTTTTTTAAACTGTCACTAATAGTTTTTTATTTAAAAAATATGAAAATAATTTATTTAATACTATTAGTGACGATTTAAAATCGTCATTGATACTTTAACCTAAGCAAAATTCATCTCTGTGCGCACGATTATCCCAATCTCCCTCCTTAATTTCCCAATTTCCTGTTTTCCTTCCTTTTCCTCTCCACGTCGATCCCCATCCTTTCCCTCCTCCCTTCTTTCCTCCTCCGTCATTCCTTTTTCCGGCCTATGTGCATCCTTTCCTGCCTTCCCCATGGCCGTCGTTTTTGCCGTCATTGCTTCCCGCTCCCAAATCGAGTGATTCAGGGGAGGTTTCAAATTGTACTCTAGTGCGACAATGGCCAAGGCATAAAGCCTCCACACAATCGTTGCAATATCTTATTCTGCCACAGCAACCATCGCGGCTGAAGCAGCTCCGGCTTCCCGGTTCTGAAGTCGGGCCTTACTTAAAGCCATTGACTAGTAGTCCCTCCTTTTCTCTATTATCGAGTCCTCTTGAGCATCAACCACCACCTTGCTTTTTGGTTGTCTCTCTTTGTTGTGATTTTTCCTTCGATCGATCAATTGGCCTTAGCTTTGGAAATTTCATTACATCTATTACAGCCTTATTGTTATAGGGTAATTAAAACTGAAATTTTAAAAAGGCCAACAACTTCATCCTTTTTATTGAAATTTGAAGGGATGAAACTGAACCCACTAGCACTACAAAAAAATAGGTTTTTAGTAACGAAAGTATTAGTGACGGTTTTACAACCGTTACTAATAGTGTTGTATTAGTCACGGTTCTTCAAAACCGTCACTAATATTTTTGTCTTTAAAAACTGCACGGTAAACAATTTTTGCACAAAATTTTTTCTAAGAAAATATTAGCGACGATTTTATGGTATTAGTGACGGATTAAATTCGTCACTTATTAGTGATGATTAGCCAACCATCACTACTAATATTTATGAATATATAAAAAATTTAGTTAAGTGTTTAAGTTCAAAGAATTAGTGACGAATTACAAAATTTGTCACTATTGGTCATTATTAGTGATAGATTTGAAAACGTCACTAATAATACATTTTTAAAAAAAAATTAAAAAAAATTTCAGTTCAGAGTATTAGTGACTATGTTTTAAATTCGTCACTATTAAATTCGACACTAATAAGGGACCAATAGTGACGAATTTGTAGATTCGTCACTAATATTTATTTTAAAAAAAATTATGTTCATAGTAGTAATGACGAATTTGTAGATTCGTCACGAATGCTTCCCATATTCTAAAATAATGTTAATTTTTTATTTCAGACTATTAGTGACGAATTTAAAAATTCGTCACTATTTCCCTTGTATTAGTGACGGATTTGAAGACCATCACTAATACTTTAAAAAGAGGCAGAGCATTAGTGATGAATTAATAAATTCGTCACTATTGCACTACTAGTAGTGACGATTATGGATTCGTCACTACTAGTCCTTTAATAAATTTTTCCCTAACCTTCCTTCTCTTCCCTTATTTTCCTTTCCTTTCCCGCTCCGCTTCTCTGCGCTCACCCGATCCCGGCCCCTGCTTTCCCTCTTCCCTTTTTCCCCTCCTTTCCCTTCTCCCTTCTTTCCCCTCCTTTCCTTCCTCCTCCGACTATCGTCATAGCCGCCCCCTCCTCTTCCTCCTCCCTTCTTTCCCCCCCTTTCCTTCCTCCTCTGGCTGCCCTCGTAGGCGCCGTTGCCACCGCTACCCGCCACACTCGCCGTTGAGTCTCTCCCTCAGCCACCGCCGCCGCTCCCGCTTGTATTCTCCATTTTCTCTCCCTCTCTCTCTCTCTCTCTGTCTCTCTATCTCTGTCTCTCTCTCTCTCTCTCTCTCTCTCTCTCTCTCTCTCTCTCTCTCTAAGACATATCGATCTCTCAATCTCTCTGTAGGTTTCTTTCTCGTAGTCTCGCCCTCTCTTCATCACCACTGCTGAGTCGTGTCTGTCCCCATCACCTTCGCCGCGGAGATCAACCCAGAAGCCTTCCAGTCTTCAAGCAGGCATATATGTTTCTTTGAACTTGAAGAATTTGGTTTTTTATTTATTTTTTAGTTTTAATTTGATGTATATTTGTAGTTGAAAGGATATTTGTCATTGTTTAGTTAATTTATTTTGTTGCTGCTAGACTGAATCATTGGATCTCATTAAAATTTTGCATGTATTTTTTAAACAAAATTTGGAAGGGGTATAATATATCAATAGAGGGCTTTGCCCTTTATTTAATAAATCTACATGTATTTTGTTAATCCAAGTTTGGACAAATTTGGATCAGTAAGGTCTATTCTCCTATTTGAATAAATGTCATTTATTCTATTTTTATTTAAATTGGCTCATCAGACTTTTCTAATGTAGAATCGGGATCCATACTCCAAATTTGCATGTGAATTAGTAATCTTAATAATATCCAGTGTGGGTTTAAACTCTCTTTTGGATGAACTCTTTTAAGAAGTGAAAGATAGAAGCATTTGTTGAATAGAGTGTTAGCTTTTGAAAATAAGTTTTTGATTACCTTAATCAATCTTTTTTTTAATCACTTCTCCTTTAAAAATTATTTTCCATAACTCAACTTTAATTTGGTACATGGTAAAGGGCAACCTACCATTGGAGGTGTGGAGGGTTTATGGATGCCACCTAGATTTAAAATTAAATCAGGACTTTTATAACAATATTTTGTTAAAATAATGCGTCTTCTAAAAATTAAAACATTTCACAAAAAGTTGAATTTTGCGACCATTTTAGTTCAAGTGGAAAAAATATGTCCTCAACTTATACTTTCCTTCCTTTTTTGATATACCATCAAATAAAATAAATGGCAAATATTTTTCAAATAGAAATACTTCAAGTGAAATCTCACGAAAAGAAAAGAAAGAAAGATCTATTTTAACTTTGCGAGAGATTAATAAAAGGAACAACCTCTTTTAATGTTTGATAAGAAAACAAAAAAACAACCTCTAGCAAGGACACAAGTGTAATAAAATGTTAGGAAGCCTAAAATATTAGAAATTCATGTTCAAACATTAAAAAAAGTAAATAAAACATTAGAAAAGGTTCTTTATCCTTTTATAGATTTCTTGAGACATTAATATCGTTTGTCATAACCTCCCAAATAAGAGTATAGGGCAGATGAAGTTAGGAGTGTAGGGTTGGAATGCTTATTCTGATATAATAAACATGGGTATATGGAATTAAATCGTATTTAATTTGAATAAATGAATTTTATTTGTTTTCCTAGGTCAAAAATTTGCAGTATAGACACATGGACCGAGGTTTGGAAAAGGTTGGTTCAATATTTGAGTGAGCCCAATTAGGAGAGAGTGGGCCTGAATAGCAGCATGGATAATACATGGGCTTCAAACTTGGGTTTTTTGAAAGGAGACAAATTTACCTTTAGACAGTGGCATGATACATGCAAGTTGAATTCTTTTCTTCTTTATTTTTTTGTTTATTTTATACATTATTATTAACTATACAAACTAAGCTATGTTGCTTCCAATAATCTAAGGACAAAATAAAGATTATGCAAAAGAAAATAATTTATTCTTCGAAAATTTGAACTATAACTTCATTCTCATACTAAAATTAACACTACTTAAAGAAAGGAAAAACAAACATAAATTTAGGATCAAACACTTGTGTGAATAAATTACAAATTACACAAATATGCATTTAGATTGTTAGAAAATAGTGTGGATTATTTTATATAATAATTAAAGCATAAAACAGTCCAAAAAGGAGAAAAGAAGGACAAAAATTGTTTAATTATTCCCAAATTTTACCACGGGAATACCTCATCTAGTTGAAATAATAAAGAATAAACAAGTAACTATTAACTTTATTTCTAAAATTTTCATTGTATTCCATCTCATTTCTAAGAATTAACTAGTTTGCAAACCCAAAAATAACCTTAAAAGTCAGTCCTAGCCAAAAAACCAATGAGCCATCCATAAGTTTCGAAGGCAGAGATTTGCTAGCTGCACTCCACCTGTCTAGAATGTCATGTGAATATTCTAACATAATTTTTTTGTTAAGCATGCCCCTCTGAAAAAAAAAAAATTTTGATCTTAAATCGAAGGATTTCCTCTTTATTGGCTAATGCCTCCGCGAATGGAGCCTCAGGCAGCCTCAAAGCAGCAGAGGGTTCAAGACCCACCAAAGGGAGAGTCTTCTTCCAAGGTTCGAGCTGTACTGAGTGACCACGAAAGGATTTTGGATGAGACGAGAGCACCAAGGGTGACTCTTAAGGATGTCCAGTTGCCCCCGACACGTTCTTCTACGGCACCCATTAAAGAGCAGTCCTCAAATGTTACCCCAGGGATTACAGAGGACATGCCCACTCATGTGATGTTGTCTCGTACGATTAGGCCAACCATGTCGTCCGATTACGATAATCCACCTCCGGTAGACATTCCTGACCTATTGTTGCCTCGGGCCTTCAGGCCACGCCCATATAGGGAACCACCACCCTCCCCTCATACCCTTAAAATGCGCCGTCTTTTGGAGGAAATGGCACAGGACCGAGATGCCACTAGAGCAGTAGCCTCATCTTGTTGCTCGTGCAGTTCCGATTCTGATTAGGATAGACTAGATGCTTGAGATATTTTTATGCGCATTGTCTTTTTCTTATGTATTGTGCTTATGCACCCTTGTGCTGTTATTTTATGTCTTTCTATGTTATTTGCTTTTTATTGCATTATGTTTTACCATGCTTTTGAATGGCTGTACGTGTGCTTCGATGTGTCTATCTACATTGTATTGCCTCTAAAAGTAATGAAAATACATGGAGCTTCTAATTTCTACCTGTCTTTTGGGAGATATTAGAGCTGTATTATTTCTGTTGTTAGGACTTGATTTATCTTTTCTGCAATTTCATAAATGCATAGAGATTAAGGTAAGAACAAAAATCTGAAGTGTACAGTGAAAGGTCAAAGAAGTAAATGTCATATGAAGTAAAATTCCAAATTAATTACTACCATTTTATGTATTCATTGAAGCTTAGACCCATCCAAGAACGGTTACTATACATTCATTCCTAATCATACATGTGAGACTAATCAATTGTTATATTTCAATTGATTATTAGTCATACTATGTTGACTAATAATCACTTGAACATGTTAATTATTTGTTTCACTTACGATTAGTAATGTGAGTATTTCAACCATTCTTGGATTGTCCAGTGTGGACAGTTCTGGAAGTTGTATTTACATTGTTGTCATCGTTCACGCTTTGTCAATTGTCATTATATATTTCGAGTGCGTCTCTACTTGTGTTCTCTAGGTGCATAGTGGGGTGTTGTGACAGTTTGTTAGTGATGGAAGACTAGCCAAATTTTCACTTCCCCCATATCGCGTACTTGGAGAGCCATGGGGAGATGCTGTCGAAATTTATAATGACTACAACGAAGGAATTTGAGCAATTGATCACAATGTAAATGCAACATTTCTGAATGGGATAGGATTTGTACCCTTTAGAGTATGATGGTTGATTACAGGATTCATGATGCATGCATGATAAACAGTATGAGAATATAATGAACACCATTTACTTGAACATATTATAGGGTAATTAATGAACATGAATAAGAGTTGGATGAACGCTTGGGGTAGGGTTTTTCCATAATACGTGAAAGGGGTAGATTTCATAGAGCTCGCGCGTCCTCGTGTAGACAGAGCTAGTAGAATAAGGTGTCCTTGCAAGAAATGTCAAAACATAACATTCAAACACATTGAGCTGGTCCATTCACACTTGTTAGACTTCGGAATGGAGAAAAGGTACACAAGATGGGTGTTCCACGATGAAGATTACGCAGTTCAGAGAAATAATTTAAATGACGTGGAAGATGAGGGGGCAAATATAGTAGGTGGTGATACACATTCTGAATGGTTAATCAAAATGTTAGATGAATTGTAAGGGGGGATTGCAGTGGACACGGGTGATGTCAGTATGTCGCGTACTGGTGATGAAACTACTTCAGTGGGTACCATACCTTACTATCCTAGTACGTTGAATCGACTCAGTAAACCATTTGCTAATCTCATAAGGGATGCACGGGTGCCCCTATATCCAAATTGTAAAAAGTTCTCAAAATTAGAGTTTCTGATAAAGTTGCTTCATACAAAGACATTGCATGGGTTATCTTAGAGTGCATTCAACATGCATTTAAGCCTCATTAAGGCAGCACTGTCGGAGGGTGAAACACTTCCCAAGTCTTTTTATGAGGTGAAGACATACATGCGTGAATTGGGTCTCGGTTACACTCTAATACATGCGTGTAGGTATGATTGTGCACTCTTTTATGGTGAACATGAAAATGCGAACGAGTGCCCAGAATGTGGTGAACCAAGGTATAGAACTAATCAGAAGAAGGGTAAAAAGATTCCCAAAAATATTTTACGATATTGTCCATTAATCCCGCGGCTGCAACGATTGTATATGTGCAAAAAGATTGCTACAGATATGAGATGGCATCAAGAGAAACTTCTTCAAGATGGAAACACGCTTAGCCATCCAGCGAACTCCAAAGCTTGGGCCGAATTTGATAAAATGCATCCATGGTTTGCTAGTGATCCTCGCAACATCAGACATGGCCTTGCTTCAGATGGGTTCAATCCTTTCAGTAACATGACCAACCCATATAACATGTGGTCAGTTATGATGATGTTATACAATATGCCGCCATGGCGATGTATGAAAGAACCTTTCATTTATATGTCTCTACTAATTCCCGGACCAAGAGCACCTGGTAATGATATTGATCTTTACCTGCGTCCGTTAATTGACGAGTTGAAAGAATTATGGGAAAAAGGAGTGGAAACATTCGATGTGCAAACCGGGACAACATTTCGGATGCATGCTGCAGTTTTGTGGACAATTAATGATTTCCCTGCATACTGCAACCTATCAAGTTAGAGCACAAAAGGTTAGTTAGCATGCCCAGTATGTAATAAGGATATTGGGTCCTTATCCTTGAAGCATGGCCACAAGTTATGCTTTATGTGTCGTCGCCATTTTCTATGAATTGGACATCCTTGGAGGACTTGTGGCGTCAGAAGCTTCAATGGAAAACTTGAACAAAGGTCACCGCCAAAGTGGCTAAATGGGGAAGAGATATTAAACCAGCTAAGGTTGATTGGAGATGTGAAATTTGGGAAACGTCTGACAAGTAGAAAAATAAAACGCGCTGAGTGGGAATTGAATTGGACAAAGAGAAGCATCTTCTTCGAGTTGCCATATTGGAAAGATGTTCTACTACGCCACAACTTGGATGTCATGCACATCGAAAAAAACATTTGTGAGAATGTCATTGGTACATTGCTTGATATAAATGGGAAGACAAAGGACATCGCAAATGCTCACCAAGATATGGAAGACATGGGAATACAACCTGAGCTACACCTGTTTTGTGATGGGGACAAAATTGTGATGCCATCAACTTGTTACATATTCTCGAAGGATGAGAAGAATAAATTCTTCAAATGGTTGAAATCAGTGAAGTTCCTCGATGGATATGCATCAAACATAGCTCGATGCATAAACACGAAGGAAGGGAAGATGCTAGGAATGAAAAGTCATGACTGTCACGTCCTTCTACAATGGGTTCTACCCATTTTCCTTTGTGGACACTTGACTGAAGATGTTCGCTCAGTGCCGATTAAGCTGCAAATCTTTTTTCAGCAGTTGTGCTAAAAAAAATTGAGTGTAAATGTACTTGAACGGTTAGAGGACAACATCGTGATCATACTATGCAAGGTGGAGAAAATTTTTCCGCCAGCATTCTTCGATGTGATGGTCCACCTAGCTGTCCATTTACCAAGGGAGGCCATAATTGGAGGACCGGCTCAATATCGCTGGATGTATCCTATTGAGAGGTAAAGTATAAAGTCCTTGTATAATGGTCACGTGATTTCCCTGTTTGAATTTTTCTTTTTTTCATTGTGTCTACAAGTCTATAATGCTACATAAAATGCACAGGTTCTTATTGATTTTGAAGGTGTACATGCGCAATAAGGCACGGCCGGAAGGTTCAATCATTGAGGCGTACATTGACGGTGAATGTCTTGCATTTTGCTAAATGTATCTACATGATATTGACACAATGTTCACTCATGATGAGCGAAATGCAGACGTCCATGCTATTAATGCCGACGATGAAGAACCCAGGAGCTCTATATTTCAAGAAAATGTTCGGTCTCTCGGTGCTCGAGTTTACGATTTCATTGACATGGACGACCTAGAAAATGCTCATTTTTACGTCCTCAACAATTGTGATGAAACTGTTCCATATATTGAGTGCATTGTCCAAACTCCTTACTTTGCATTGTATATACATATGCATAATTATATACTTTCTTGATATTAACATGTACTACTATTGCATATAGCGAACATAGAGCTGAACTCCTAGCCCAAAATGAATGGAATGTTGATGAAAGACATAAGAAAGAGTTTATCAATTGGTTTGGGAGTCGTGTAAGTAACAAAATTGCTTCAGTTAGAAGCAATGTATGGTTTCACTATTGACGGTATTCTTTTAAACTCCTGTTTATTTTATAGATGAAAGTCATGTTTTACAATAAGGAACCAACGACAAGTAAAGATTTGTACACATTGGCATGTGGCCCTGATTAATGAGTTAACCGCTACTGCGGTTGCATTGTCAACGGGTTACAATTTCATACAAAGTCCCTTAAACTGCATAGAAGAACCCAAAATTGTGGGATTGCGGTGCTAGGCACAGAAGGAGATGAAGATATTGACTACTTTGGTGTGTTGGATGACATTATAGAGCTTAGCTATGGAGCAAAAAAAGTCGTCCACCTGTTCAAGTGTACCTGGTGGGACATCGGCAATAAAAAGATTAGGATAAACACCGATGCCTACTTCACCAATGTCATTTTTAGCAAGACCTGGTATCAAAATGACCCTTTCGTGCTTGCGACACAGGCAGAACAAGTGTTTTACCTTAAAGACACCAAATTGAAGGGTGAATGGCATATGGCCCAAAAGATTCCTCCCCGAAGTTTTTACGCAATTACAGAAGTGGTAGATAGTGAGATGAGTGCTAGTGAGATTGCATTCCAAGAAGATGAGCCATCTGTCCACACAGTAACGCAATTTTAAATAAATGTTGTCAAAGAAGGTGCTGATCCTATACCATTGCATAGGGATGGTGCTAGGGTAGAACACATAGAAGCTTCTGACATTACAATTGAACCTTCTGTAGACGTTCACTTCATTGATGATGAGGAAACTGATGGGGAAGATGAAATAAGGATCGAGCACTATAATGAAGAGGAAGAAACTTTAGAAAGTGAGGATGATACGGATATTGAGGATGTATAGGGGGGCAAGCATGTTATTTTTGTCACTATGTATCTGACATGTGTAAATAACTTAAAAATACATGTCTACTGCATCCATCTAATATTCGTACTTCATATATGTACTTGTCTATTTTTGTCACTATGTATCTTACATGTGTAAATAACTTAAAAATACATATCTGATGCATCCATCTAATATTCGTACTTCATATATGTACTTGTCTATTTTTGTTACTATGTATCTGACATGTGTAAATAACTTAAAAATTCATTCTTCTTATATTCACTTGTATAATTATTTGTAGATATGGCACCAGGAGGTCGACATTGGAGACTTCATTTTAGGTCCACTACTACATCGCATGAGGATGATCCGACATCCTCGAGACCGGCGGAGCCCATCGGTACTGATACGACGGCACGATTGTCTGAGCCATCGGCACGTTGGCTAGACATGGATACCACTTATGCGACTGACACGCAGGGTGAGTTGCTGACCATCGTGAGCAGTGTTGGTATGGATACGATTCATTTATTTACATGTCAACTATTGATGATAGTTATTCACGTGTACGATTATAATGTTGTTTTTAAATTAACTCTACTTTCTGCATCTACGTCCACAGTCAGGTTAGACGGTGGTGCAGTAAATAATATGTCACTGAAGATTCACTTAGATAGGACTAAATAGCAAATTCGGATCGACATTCCTCCAAGATACACCGCCTCACTAAACGATTGGTGCACCGCGTGGACGAGGGAGCTCGGCATTATATGCCGACAGTATACTCCAATCACCGCATTCAGCTGGCCCCAGGTGACTCAATAGCAGCACATGGTCCTTTACATGCCCATTTTGGTAAGTTCCCTAACCCTATATAGTTGTTTTTAATTTCAATGTTTTTTAACGTTTAATATACTAGCCAATAAATAACTGTCGAACATTGTAATTGTATTACCTATATATATAGGAGGAGTTTGATATGGACATCCTCGAGGATGACCATGTGAGGAGGGCGGTCGATGTCTAATTGTGTGATAAATTTTAGAGCTATCGCTCGAAAATGCGCTCCCATTTTCGAGCGATGGGAGATGAAGCAGAAGCGCGGCCATACGATGTCCGCGACCTGCGCTATTAGGTGATGTGTTTGTATTCTAATCACTAATTTTTCAAAATGATGTCCCTAATATGTCGGCATGACATCTTCCTTGCAGGCCATCTGTGAAACAAATGCTGCGAACCACAGCAAACTCCCTACAACACATTGCGGTGGATCAAGGTTATTTGTAAATCATCGCCAAGTAACTATATATAAAATTATCTGACCATTACATGATATAATAGTAATGATGACTTATATGATAATGTAGCATGATCTGAGACTGGCACAGAGGAGCCGCTGCCAGATCTGTATCAGATAACACACCAATGGTGATCGGGGGAGTGGTGCGAGGGTGCATAGGATCGACATATAAGTGAAGCGAAACATTTAGTTTATTACTTTATTCAAAACATCAAAGTTGTAGTCTTACTTATTCCTTTTTATCATTTTCATGATTGAAATTAGGCACGGATGGTTGAGCTAATGGATGCACCTATTTCAGAGGGGAGTCCGCACATGACAGATTTCGAGATCACTTCCCAAGTGCTTGGCAACGAGCGGGGGGCTAGGTGAAAGGTCTTGAAAGTGGATACATCGCCCCAATAGCATCATCATCCATGGGTGCGGCGGCTCGTGTAAAGATGGAACGACAACATCGAGAGGTCGAGTTTGATAAGCAGGAGATGGCTCAACAGATGCAGAGGATCGCTATGAAGAATGCGGAACTGAGATCGGACCTCTCCACCGTTCGAGCCTAGATGCAAGCCATAACGGATAGGCAGGAGCGGTTAGAGGAAAGGATGCTCCGATCTAGATAAGATGATGTGGGTGGCTCCTCTGATTGATTATAAGGTATTATGATCACAAATTGAGTTTCATGTTAAATCATGCTAGTCTAGAATGTTTCCTACATGGAGGATGCAATTGATGTGTATTGCATGCTGGTAGTTGATATAGGTTCTCATTTTCCTTCAACTTCTTATAAATGTTCTATTTGAACTTATCAACTCATTATATGCTATGCTAATTTGGCAGCCACTCAGGTGGGACTCATGAAGTTTGAAGATAGTTTCAATTTGTTGGACGAGGATAAGATAAGGCAGTGTAATCAATGGGGAAGGAGAGAATGAAGTGGAATTGGACTTTTGGGTATGTCTAAAATTGTGACATGTTTGAACTCAGCTTATGTAAAAACTTCTATTTTTGTCAACTCATGATATGCTATGCTCATTTGCCAGCCACTCAGGTGGGACAATTCATGAAGTTCGAAGAAGCATCCGAAACATCTTTGAGAAATGGTGGGATGACAATTGCAGGGGCAGTTCCTATCCCTCAATTGCCAAAATTACCAGAAAATGTGTGCAACTTCATGTTCTTCTATTGAATGGCTTGGACAAACTTCTTCTTTTTTTGGGGGGGAGGGGGGGGGGTAGGGGGTTAAAATGACCGAGCACAGCATGCATGGCTTTTGTATAGTTTCTGGATTTTGTTCCGTGTGTTGGACAACTTGAATCTTTAGAAGTAATAGTCAAGGTAGTAGTGGTGATAAGCAATAAAATCTTAATTATGTTCAGTTTTTCCAAAACAACTGACTATAACTAATATTTTACTGCTTATCACCACTACTACCTCGACTATTTCTTCTAAAGATTCAAGTTGTCCAACACACGGAACAAAATCCAGCAACTATACAAAAGCCATGCAGGCTGTGCTTAGTCAGTTTAACCCCCCCCCCCAAAAAAGAAGTTTGTCCAAGCCATTCAACAGAAGAACATGAAGTTGCCCACATTTTCTCGTAATTTTCGCAACTGAGAGACAGGAACTGCCCCTGCAGTTGTCATCCCACCATGTCTCGAAGATGTTTCGGTTGCTTCTTCAAACTTCATGAATTGTCCCACCTGAGTGGCTTCAAAATTACCATAGCATATCATGAGTTGACAAAAACAGACATTTTTACATAAGCTGAGTTCAAACATGTCATAATTTCAGACACACCCAGAAGTCCAATTCCACTTCATTCTCTACTTCACCATTGATTACACTTCGTTATCTTCTCCTCGTCCAACAAATGGAAACTTAAGCATCTTCTCTACTATTTATATTCAGAATTTAAGATATGGTTGACATGTATTACTGTCATGAATATGCTACATGATTGCATGCTAGTCTAGAATGCCTCCTACATGGCGGATGCAGTTGATGTGTATTGCATGTTGGTAGTTCATATAGGTTCTTGTGTTAAAATTTGACCAAACAAAAAGAAAAGATAGGTTTAGTCATTTAATGTTAAAATATTTTTGAAAGGATGAATGAATCTTAGCCATCATAATAAATAAGGCAATGTAGACTTAGTTAATTTTGAACGGACATTCATTTATATGTTTTTGGTCCATTAAGCTTAAGGCGTACATTGTCGTGCCGAAATCATTGAAAATATTATATACACTTGGCTGAGGATTTGAAAATTTGAAAAAGTGGTACGTTGAATATATGCATAACTCATAGGGAGCATCAGTTTCATAATTATTTAAATTAAATGCTCTCATCATCTCATAACGTTCATGTCCAAATGTCTGGATGAATAAAAATACTACAATGAACCAAATACTATCCACCGTTCTCTGCTATTTATATTCTGAATTTAAGATATGGTTACATGTATTACTGTTGTGAATATGTTACATGATTGCATGCTAGTCTAGAATGCCTCTTGCATGGCAGATGCAGTTGATATTTATTGCATGCTAGTAGGGGATATAGTTTCTCGTGTGCCTTCAACTTCTTATAAATGCTCTATTTGAACCTATCAGGTGCAGGTTTTAGGGAAAAACGTCCAATTTACAGATGGCATGCTGCCGAAATTGCGTTAAAATTTGACCAAACAAAAAGAAAAGATGGGCTTAGTCATTTAATATTAAAATATTTTTATAAAGGATGAGTGAATTTTAGGAATCATAATAAATAAGGCAATGTAGACTTAGTTAATTTAGAACGGACATTCATTTATATGTTTTTGGTCCGGTAAGCTTAAAGCGTACATTGTCGTTCCGAAATCATTGAAAATGTTATATTCACTTGGCTGAGGATTTGAAAATTTGAAAAAGTGGTACGTTGAATATATACATAACTCACAGGGAGCATCATTTTCATAATTATTTAAATTAAATGCTCTCATCATCTCATAACGTTCATGTCCAAATGCCTGGATGAATAACAATATTACAATGAACCAAATACTATCTAATGTTCTCTACTATTTATATTCTGAATTTAAGATATGGTTACATGTATTACTGTTGGGAATATGCTACATGATTGCATGCTAGTCTAGAATGCCTCCTGTATGGCGGATGCAGTTGATGTGTATTGCATGCTGGTGGTGGATATAGGTTCTCGTGTGCCTACAACTTCTTATAAATGCTTTATTTGAACCTATTAGGTGTAGGTTTTATTGGAAAATGTCTAATTTATAGACGACATACTTTCAAAATTGCATTAAAATTTGACCAAACAAAAAGAAAAGATAGGCTTAGTCGTTTAATGTTAAAATATTTTTGAAAGGATGAGTGAATCTTAGGAATCATAATAAATAAGGCAATGTAGAATTAGTTAATTTAGAACGGACATTCATTAGAGATTCCAATCCATATTGGTGGTTCACAAAAGCATTAGATAAACAGCCCCTTGTCCAATTCCTCCACGTAACACCTGACCCCTTCCTCAAAGGCACTCTATCCAAGAACTCACAACTAGCTCAATCACACACCTTCTCAAAATCAGAAAATCTAATTTGAACACAATGCCCTTTTTCTCTGTACAACGAACATCTTACCACTTAAATGTCTACTTAAAATAACATACACAATCTGCCTCTTTCCCACAAAAAACACTTTGTGCAAAAGAATTAGTATTACTAAGGAGGAGGTTAGACTTCACGTTCAGAGTCCAATACTCCAAACTTCAAGGTAATATGAACAATATAGGAATAATTGGGATTTGGATGAGATTTGGAAACAATATAGGAATAATTGGGAGTTGTATCATAAAACTTGAAAGTAATATGAACTTTGCATTTTTATAAAGTATATTTATTTTTTACATTGGATTTACAATTATGTAGGTTTTTCCTTAAATTTTGTCGTCATTGAGAAGAGTTTGTTAATTAACTTTTAGGTCTACTTTTGATAGCTTCTATTTTTTATAGTGGGCATATCATTTGCAATGTGTATACAATGAATGAAGGGGTTTTATCTAGCTTACCCGGAGTTTCTTTTCAAAATTGATTTGAAATGTGATAAGCCTGCCCATGTAAAAAAAATGAATTTTAGTCTTTCATCTAATAGGTTGTCGCTTATAGTTAAGGAATGATTTAAATATTAATTTTATTTCGCTTGAATCTTGATGCCCTTCTTGTAGTCATTGCATCCACAAGGCAAGATTCAAGAGAAATAAAATTAATATTTAAATTTATATCTTAACTATAAGCGACAACCTATCAGATGAAAGGCTAAAATTCATTTTGTCTACATGGGCAAGCTTATCGCATTTCAAATCAATTGTGAAAAGAAACTCTGACTAAACAAGATAAAGAATCATTGATGCAACCACCACCATCCACGGCCTCATCGTTCTCTGTCATCAATAACCTCATTGCAGCTAGAGATGCGTATATATCTAACTTCAGTTTAATACATGATTTAAGTTTTGGACTGCATGTTGGATTAACATATCTTGTAAACTGCATGCAGGTAGTGGACATTAGGACTGCATGCTTGATTGGAACGCCACACATACCCTGGCTGATGCAATGATGTGTATTGCCTGCTAGTAGATACTTTTAGGTTGTTGCATGTACGTCTTAATCTAAATGACTTCTGTATGATGCAAAAATATTGTGAATTGCATGCTTTTGTGACTTGTAGGTATGGGAAATGTTCTATTTATAGATGGCATGCTGCCGAAATTTTTTTGAAAATTTTAGGGAAAGGAAAGAAAAATTCATGAGACCAATTTTGGACTATATGATATAATTTTTCGTTGACTTCTTGCTTTCTTGGTGGTTATGCCAATTTTGGTTGGAGTCTGTTATTTATGTTTCAAGGTTTAAGTTTAATTTATGTATAACCAAAAATTAATTGTTAATTGCTTAAAAAGGAAATTAAAAGTAATATAGGGTCCATCATAATGGATGGAACACTAGAGGAAGTGGTATTGTTTCCCATGCAAGTTTGTAAAAATTTGATTCTCATTTTGCTTGTCGGTTTCTTCCTCCCACTCATTTTAGAGTAGCTAATGACAATAGGGTTTGATTTTGAGAGGATGCTTGGCCTGGTTGCAGTCGTTCGAGTAGATGATACTTCATCTTCTTAAGATTTCCACTCTTCATAATGCATGTATCATCTCTTTTTTTTCCTTTGGAGATGAGCTCTCTTTATTGCAATTTTCATTTTATAGTGAATCTCATACGAACTGTGTCTACTCCCTATGAAATATTGTTTATGGGGATAATCCACTATATTCTAATATATGTGTTTTATGGGATGCATGAATATTTTACATTATTTAATGCTTATTATATGAAGCTCCTGTGCACTCGCAAAATTAATTACTAGTTGTATTTTTGTGAACTATTTATCGTAAACACCTAGGTTTGGAGTATCTCTATGGAAAATGTCATATTTACAAGAGAAATGCTCCCAAAATTTTTCAAAAAGCGTATACTAATTTTTTTAACTTTCTTAATTAATTTGTAGGATTTGCAATTATAACAACGTCAGGACGATGTCATGCACTATGGACGCAGCTGAAAACTTTCTTTGTTGTCTGAACAGATTAAATATATTTGAATTTGAATTTATATAATGTATTTGTATTTAAATTTGAATTTGTATAACATATTTGTAATTTAATTTGAATTAGAATTTTTAATAATTTATGAATTTTATTGCAATTATGAATGTATACAAAAATGTAATTTAATTATAGATTTTTACAGAAATTGATAATTGGAAACAAAATTAATTTCACTAATAATTATCTAATTTAAGTATTAGTGACGATTTTGAATACCTCTTTTAAAAAGTTTTAGTAAAGGAATTCAAATTGTCACTAATAATAGCTCTGCAGAGTAATAGTGACGATTCTAAAACCGTCACTAATATTATAGCATTACTAACGGCTTAACAATCGTCACTGATAGAGTAACAGTGATAGTTTTAAAACCACCACTAATAATAGAGCATTAGTGACGATTTCATGACCGTCACTAATAATGGAGCAATAGTGACGATTTTGAAACTGTCACTAATACTATGGCTTTAGTGACGATTCTTGGTTGATCCGGTGTAAAAACTATAGTGACGGGCTTAGGTTTTTAGTGACAGTTTTAATCCGTCACTTATACTTTACTATGAGTGATGGTTTGGAATGTTTGTCACTAATAATTATTAGTAACGACTGGTATAGCGACTACTATAAATCCGTCACTAATAATCGTAAAACCATTACTAATACTATCAGGGAAAATTTTGTGCGTATTAGTGACGGTTTAAATCCGTCACTAATAATATTTTTTTTTTTTTGTAGTGTGGACAGGCAACTTTCCAAATCCGTAGAAATGTTATAATTGAGGCTTTCCTTTGCTTTCCAATTGACTCAGAGCACTTTAGATGAATACGAGCGTACTAAAAATTTTTTTTTTCCATTGTATATTTGTTAACTTTGGTGTATTCCCAAGAGGGGGGGGGGGGTGAATTGGAATTTAAAATATTTTCTCCTAGGTTAAACTGATTTAGCAACAGTACATTCAAAACCTAGGTCAGTCTATGCAATCCCAAATGCGTAGATTAATATAATATGCAAAAATTTAAACCATACGCATCATTCACAATAAAACATATACGTGCAATAAATAAATTGCAAAAATGTAAAGAACAAGCACGATATATTATCGGGGTTCGGCCAACTATGCCTACGTCCCCACCTCCAACTCGTAAGCCCGAGGATTCCACTAATGGCTCACTTAACGGGTGGAGTGGCACCGATTACAACCAAGTCAATTAGCACAGGACTAACATCAACCTTTACAAACTCTCCTTGCGGGGCGGAAAATGCCTTATGTCAAATTCACAGAGCTGACTCCAACATGATCTTTTTAAGCTAGAACAAACCCCCTCAGGCCACGCCTAGAAATACAACATTATTTTTCTCAATCAAATTGATTGGTACAGTGATTGTATTTTCATGTAAAACAGATATGTATCCTAATACGCACAGTATACTTAATCAACCACATGCACATCAACAATATAGGTCATGTAAGCTCAGTGATGTGTATTTTTGTGCAAGCCACACTCAACAAGATATGATCGCTAATATGCTCAAGTGTGTTCTAAACAAGTTGTATCTTTGAAACGGGCTAAATGAAATTTCAATAGAAAATCAGGGTTTCAAAGATGTTGATCAAATATTCAAAACAACTAAAAATATTTTCTTCAATTTAATATGCTCAAGAGTTGCTTGAAAGAATAATATAGCTTGTAGAAAAATATTTTTGTACAACAAAATCAAGCTATCGGAATCTTTGCAATGACAATGCAAAGATCCTTAAGCTAATGAGTTTTTCCCAACACTACATTTATCAAATAAAAATATGTTGGAAAACTCTTGCTTGACTCCCCAAAAACAATAACAATCAATCAACAAAAGTAATGGGAGTATAAGCAATAATACTAAGCAATGACCCAAGTAAGAACTCTCACAAAGTTAAGATTAATCAATGGAATGAAGGTATGAGAGTGTTTGGAAGTATTATAAGCAAAATGATATTTTGGGTTTGAGAGAATTTTGACTAATGATTTTTCTTAATCTCTGCTTAATCCTCACAAATGAACTCATATCTATAGACCAAGACAAAAATATAACCGTTTAGAACCTATTGGGTATTCTTAGAAAAGTTTAAAATGCTTAGGCAATATTAACCCAAATAAACTTAATTTTAACCACTGTAAAAATTAACTTAACCCAAGAAGTTCGGGTGCCTGGTTTAAGGTTCGGGTGCCCAAGTAGACTCAGTTAAAAAAACATTTTTAAATAGTGCAGTCACCCAGGTCTAGGTTCGGTTGTCTGAACAAAAATCAGAAACATTTACCGTGCTATTCGGGTGCCCAAAACAAAGTTTGGTCGCCCGAGCCCTTTTTGAACTGAAAAGTTTGACAGCCCGAGTTGGTGAAAAGTAACCTTCTAAGGGTTTGGTCGTCTAAGGGTGATAGGGTCATGTTATGTTTAGTCATCCGAAGCCTGGTTAAACTGTTGACTTTCTAGCAGTTCGGGCGCCCAAAGAGTTATGAACTCTTAGGGTTCAGTCACCCGACCTCTCTCAATTTTTGCAATTTTGTCCAATTTTACTTTAATTAATTCCCCTCATAATATATGTGATTTTGGGGACAATGTGCACTAAGTTTTGGGACCTAGGGTCTTTCTAGGATCTTTACCGAGGCTGTTTTGAGATAGTCCCAAAAATCTAGCGTTGATCGACCGAAGGGTGCCTTAAGGTCATTCGGTTCCTAAGGTCAGTCTATGGTCATGTTGAGATTACCAAAACCTATATGCATGATATGCAGAGATTATTACAGACCGTATACCTAGTTACTATTACAGACCGATATTACAATCATTGATTTGACTATACAAATTAAAGTCTTCAGGGTCTTCATGCTTTGCTTTCTTTTCTATCAATTAGTTTGCTAATATAAACCTGCACACAAACTAGATAGACATTAAATACTAAGAGTATTTATCATTATCAAAACTGGGAATGACCTATAAGGTCAACAATATTGTAGGAGGAAAATCTATAGATACAAATGAAACATAATCCAAAATGTAGCACTCGTATGCATAAAGAGCTTCAAGGGAACCACTTTGATCTTAGTTTCATTAATTTGGTTAATCGTTGATTGGGATCATTTGTTTACATTGATTAACTAAATCAAATTAATAAATTGAAAAAAATGATTTTTTCATGCAAAAAAAATAATAAGGAATATATATATATATTAAACAAAAGTCTTAATTCGCCATTTTTGGAAAGCTGAAGCCACAATTAGATTGAATGTTTAATCTAAGAACACTACGCTTTCATATGCAATCAATTCAAGTAATTATAATAATGGAGGGAAGTTTTTGCATAAATTACTATTTTTAAAAACTATATAATATATATTCATACAATATATATTTATAATATTTTGTCAATTAGAGAACCAAACCAATAACCAAAATTTCAAAATCAACCAAAGCTAGATTTAAAAAGTTGTGAACTAATTTTTTGGTTTGGTTTGATTCGTTTTTATGGTTTAGATCAATTTTTTTTTTCTTCTCCACCTTTAAATGCTAGAAAAGAATGATCTAGTTGTGTATTTAGGAATCATCATTGGGTAAGGAAATCCCTTTAGCTTAGGTAAAAAAATTTTACTATTTGTGTGCTCAAAACATTCTTCATTTAGTTTGTTTATGGAAGACATAGAATTCTTTTAAGGAAGTATTCAAGTTAAACATTATGCTATGAAAAATAGTTATTTCTTGGAATAAGGTACAATATAGTTTAAATTTTGGGAATCAAGATAATAATTATTCTTTATATATTTCAAATTATTTCATTGAACTGTAATAAGAAAAGAATATACATCTCCGTGATGAAATCTGAGAATAATTATTTCTTGTTTATTCCTTATTATGTGCTCAAAAAATGTTTTACATTTTTATTTACTTTTTAATAACAACATAATTTCTTTTACAACTAATTGTAACTAACCTACTAAAATTAATCTATTCATAGGAATAAACATTTTACAAACCAAACATAACCTAAAGGATTTGAAGATTTACGAGCTGCACTTTGGGGTGGTTTAAAAAGTAATACCAAAAATAGTAATTTACAAAATTTTGAACATTCTCTTCACCAAGTATAGACCAAGTAATGAAAGAAACCAAAATCTTTATTCCAATAAAAATAGAATTTGGGTGAATGGATTTCAAGTGTTGGTTTTGGATTTGTGTGGCATGCAAGTACAAATCTAGAACCCAAAATGCATATTCCCAAACATAAGAAAAGTACAATAGAAGTTAAACCCCCAATTAAGACAACAGAAGCTATCCAAGCTCCTGGCAATCAAAGTATGTGTGAATGGAGAAAGCTTTACTATTCTAGTGCCTGCACTTTCTTTTTAATGGTTTTTCATTCAAATCTTTGAACTTCACTTACCTAACCTTGAATTGCTTTAAGTATTGGCCTAGTGTTGATTCAAGAATTTAGGCTAGTTAGATTAAACCATAATGATCTCTTTTCAAGGTAGTAGAGTATTTTTTTTAACGGAGATTAATTATGGATGAGCTGTTTATTGTCCATGAAATGCTTCATTTCTCAAATAGCAAAAGAAAATGGAAAATATTGCAATCTAACTAGGTATATGCCTTTACGTGAACAACATTGCAAATTACTTTCCATAATGCACTGAATGACTAAATATGTTTTCTTGATAGTATTATGCTATATGAATTGTAGATTGAACTACCAGAATACACGCTTGCATTGAATGCCAATTGCATGACTGATGCAGTATATTGTGTATTGCGAACTAGCAGTAGATTTAGGTTGTTGCATGCTTAAAATGACTTATTTGCTGAAAACAACCAGGTTTTAGGTACAAGTTTTATGGGAAAATGTCTACTTTATAGACGACATGCTGCTGAAATTTTGTTATAATTTTTCCAAAATAAAACCATGTACAAAGATAATTGTGATAAAATGAATGTTAAAATATTTTTGAAAGGATGAGTCAAAGTTAAACAAATACTAAACTTTATCCTTACATAATAAGTTCTATGTAATAATGCATAGTTTAATTATAAATTCTTAAAATTTAAAGTTATATTTGATAATATTAGAAAAGATGAATTGATTGTGTCTACAAGGACATCTCACTATTCTCATATCTCATTGTATTTGAGATGAAGAGGTTTCCGTGGAGAATAGTAAATAATACATGCACACCCTTCTTTGATGTGCCAATGAATAATACGACTCCTTTTATGTTCCTACAAATGCCAATTTCAATAGAATTATTTAGAAGAATTTCCATGACCAAGTGCAACTCATGGATCACATTTTTCATATCCATGCGATCCTACGGTAACTCCGTTGAACAACCCAATCCCAAAACTATACACATCCCATTTTGGTAAGTGCTCACTTCCCAAACCATATTCTGCACTCACAAAACTTAACCTTACAAGTAAATCAAGTTTAATTTTTCAACTAAAATCATGCATAATGTAAAGAAATCCTACTTATCACAGGCTCCTCATACAAACAAAACCCACACATACTAAATTATTAAATTTTATACATGCCTATAGTGTATTTTCTTGGTCTGGTGAGAAATGCAAACGTTTGAGATTGTGCACGGTTAGAAAATCTTCAGAATAACAATGTGTAAAAGACCAGTAAAAGGCCAATAACTAAATGTCATATGAAGTAAAATAATAAATTTAATTACTGTCATTTCATGTGTTCATTGAAACTTAGACTCGTTCAAAAATGGTTACTATACATTTATGTCTCATCATACATGTGAGACAAATCAATTTTTAAAATTCAATTGATTATTAGTCATACTATGTAGACTAATAATCAATTGAACATGTTAATTATTTATTTCATTTACGATTAGTGATGTTTGTATTTCAATTTGTAGTATCCGGAAAAAATAATAATAATAATAAATAATAATAATAATAATAATAATAAAATTTAATTTAAAAAATATATATGTATATATAATAATAATAAAATAATAAAATAAAATTAATTAATTAAATTAAATAGTAAAATGAATAGTATGATAAGGAAAATATATATATATATATATATATTGAAGCATGTATATATATATATATGTGTGTGTGTGTGTGTGTGTGTGTGTGTGTATATATATATATATATAAGTAAGTTATTATGATATGTATTTAACATAAAGGTTAAAGGTGTATATATATATATATAAAGTGGGAAGCTTCTTCAAGAAGCTAAATTGGATATTTGTGGAAGTGCTCTCTCTCTCTCTCTCTCTCTCTCTCTCTCTCTCTCTCTCCTACGACTCTCTCTCTCTTCGATTCTGGGCTAGTTTTACGTCGGATCGACAAACCGAAGCCACCATGACGCTCCTGGCGAAGTTCTCTACAAGTCTGCCGGAGCGGATGGTCAGGGAAACGAAGTTGGATTTCATCACAAATCCAAAGTAAGAATTTATATTCAATATTTAGATTTTTGACAGTTGAAGAAAGTGATATACGCGTAAAAATACTAAACTTTAATACTGAAAATTTTCAATTCCAGGGTGTTGATTGGGAATGTTGGGAATCATCCCTAAGTTGAGGTAAGACTTTTTAAGTCGAATTTGACTTAGTGGTAGTTATAGAAAATGTTGTACGTACGAAAATACTAAACTTTAATTCTGCGAGTTTTCATTTTCAAGGTATTGAGTTGAGAACCTTGTGGGTACGGGAAAGATTTTCTTAGGGGCTTTTCAGGAATTAGGTAAGGGGATAAACTAAACTAGTTTTGTTTTAAGAAAATATATATATATATATATATATATATATATATATATATATGTAGCATCTGGTTTCAGGAAAAATAAATATATTTATATTTGGAAAATACTGTTTAAATGATGATATGTTGAATACGTAGAAAATTTGTTTAGTGTGGCATGAGTATAAATATGCTATGAAATACTATTTTTTTTGGGAATGGGGACGATATGGATTTCTATGATGGAAAACCGGCGTACGGGCCGAGATATTTTTATATGTATATGTGATTTGCCGGCGTATGGGCCGTGCTATGTGGATGAGATTTGCCGGCGTACGGGCCGTGCTATGTGATTTGCCAGCGTACGGGCTATGCTATGTGATTTACCGGCGTACGGGCGGTGCTATGTGGTTTGCCAGCGTACGAGCTGTGCTATGTGATTTGCCGACGTACGGGCCGAACTATGATAAAATGTGTAATACCGGCGTACGGGCCGATGATTTTCATGATACACGTATATATGTGAAATGATATGATTGATGTGAAAATAAATGATATGAGATATTTATGTATCACGATTTTAGTATATGTATATGATATCAGAACCTGGTTGGCTTGGTCTAGGCTAGCACTTGCACAGTACCGTTGCTATGTGTCCATGGTCTTCGTGATCATGATATCTGTGTTAACGCCGCTATACGGAGTGGTGTGAGATTGGATGGTCGATGTGGTTATTTTCAAGAAGTGTGCTGTTATCGCCCCTGGTGTACGGACCAGTCTGGGTAGACCCATCGGACCTAAAGACTATTGTTTGACTTGGCAATGGTCGACCAACCATTGTCAGGTCCAGCCTTCGGGCCACAGAACCCAGTCATGTAGGGGTAATACATGACAACAACCAGCTAACCTACCAGGATTGCTTTATGTTATTATTAGTGTATGAGATGAGACATGTATGTTTTCCCAGATTTGATAAACAGTATTGAAAATGTTATGTATGGTATATGTAGAACACATAATACTCATGTTGCCACACACTGGTATTAGTTTATTTCCCTTACTGAGAGGTGTCTCACCCCTAAATCTTATACATTTTTCAGGAGCCCCTGATAGGAGAGCGGGAAAAGCCCCGCTAATCTAGATCAGTTGTTTGCCCTCTTTGGAAGGGTAAGTTTTTGGTAGGGACAGTTAGGTTTTGTGGGGGATTGTCCATAGATTTCATTTTTGAGATGTATATACTGTGAGATAGTAATTGTAGTGACTCTGGTATGTGTTATGCACATTATGATGAGATGTATATGATTTTATACTTTCTGCTGCGTAGGCTTCTGCTATATGTTTTGTTATATCCCTGGTGCCCACGGGCCCAGGTGGATTATGACCTGCTGAGCTGGGATGTATGATGTAATGATAATTTATTTATATATAAAATATATATATATATATGTGAAAAAGGAGCAGGTCGTTACAGTTGGTATCAAAGCCTAGGTTGCTAGGTTCTGTAGACTTTAGAGTGCAGCAGGAACAATACCAGAGTTTAGGAAATGATTTTGGGTTTTGTTCTACAGTCTAGAAACAGGACTTCCGTGGTAGTTTCTGTGTTTTTCCTAGGGTGACGATTTCAGGAAAACCATAGTAAGCTATTGTCGGGTTGTGTTCCTAGAATGTAGGACTGGGGATTAACAATGAGTTAGAAATGTTGAGATGAGTGGTGAGGATAGGTGGGTAAATTATGAGGATAGGATTACTGAATTGCAACTGCTATTTTCTAGGATGGATCCAGAAGGAAATAGTGCCCATGCGAGTGGCAGTGATGGAGCAGGACCATCAGGTGCAGCTAGGACCGACTCTAATGCGGTATTACGTAGCGTGGCTCAGCAGGTTATGGCTGAGATTGCTAGGAGCTCGAGGGAGCAGAGTGGTCCATCTACAGGCCATGAGTGCACTATAAAGAAATTTACAAAGATGAATCCTCCAGTGTTCTCAGGTGGAGTTGATCCTGTAACCGCTGAGAACTGGATGCAGGAGATTGAGAAAATCTTGGCTGTGTTGCAATGTACTGAGGAACAAAGGGTCCTCTTTGCCACCTATAAATTGATAGGAGAGGCTGAGAGGTGGTGGACTGCGGTGAGACTATTAGAGCAGCATAGGGTGACTCCAATAGCTATGACATGGGACCGGTTTAAAGCTCTGTTCTTTGACAGATATTTTCCAGCTACTATGAGGGAGGCTAAGGTAGAAGAGTTCCTGAGTTTGAAGCAGGGACAGCTATCCGTCCAGCAGTATGCAGCACGTTTTATCGAGCTCTCTCGATTCACCCCATACATTGTTCCTGATGAGGTGAAGAAGGCGAGGCAGTTTGAGAGAGGCCTGAGGCGGAGTATATTCAGGCAGGTGGTGGTGCTGCGGATCCAGGACTTCGCTGAGTTGGTCGACAGGGCGGCCTTGGCAGAGATTGGTGAACATCTTGATGCGGATGAGCAAGGAAAGAGGAAGAGATCTGCATCTACGAGCTACCAGCAGGGTCACAGGCCGGGTCAGTGGAGGAGAGGTAATCATGGTAGAGGGCGGAGACAGGAGATAGGAGGACGCGAGGTGCAGATAGGGCAGGGTCCTCCAGTTTGTCAGACTTGTGGTAGGAGGCACTGGGGAGAGTGTCAAGCTGGTGGTGTAGTGTGCTACCGCTGCGGTAGACCGGGACATATAGTGCGAGATTGTCCTACCCCGCCAGATGCAGCTTCGGTATGCTATCGCTGCGGTAGATCGGGGCACATGGTACGAGACTGCCCTACTCCACCAGATGCAGTTCCAGCTCCTAGACCATACTGGGGAGGTTATCAGGCACCACGGGGAGGCCAGTAGAGGAATACGGCTCCAGCCAGGGTGTTTACTCTGACGCAGGGTGAGGTTGAGGCATCAGGTGACGTGGTGACAGGTATGGTCATTATGCTTTCTTTTAAAGTTATTGCATTATTTGATTCAGGAGCTACACACTCGTTTGTGTCCTTGGGGTGTATTAAATTATGTGAGATTGAAACACAATCATTAAATGTTGAACTGTTGGTATCTACACCGACTGGGTCGGTAGTGAGGTGTGGTAGGGTACTTCGCAACTGCCCAGTAGAGATTCAGGGGAAAACATTGTCTGTTGATTTCATAGTGCTAGACATGCATGGGTTTGACTTTATATTTGGCATGGATTGGCTAGCGGCTAATTTTGCCAGCATAGATTGTCGTGCACGAGAGGTGATATTTAGACCCCCGGGGGAAGCAGAATTCAAGTTTGTAGGGTCACATGTACAATCCCCGCCTCAACTAGTTTCAGCTATTCAAGCCAGGAGACTACTGCTGAGTGGTTGTCAGGGGTTTGTGGCGGTTGTGAAAGAGATGTCAGAGAATGAGTCGAAACTTGCTAGCACGCTTGTAGTGAAGGAGTTTGTGGATGTTTTTCCAAATGAGTTACCAGGCTTGCCACCCGACCGTGAGGTGGATTTCTCTATTGATCTACCTCCCGGTACAACGCCGATTTCTAAAGTACCTTATCGAATGGCGCCAGTGGAGTTAGTAGAATTGAAGAATCAGTTGCAAGATCTGCTAGATAAGGGCTTCATACGGCCCAGTGTATCTCCGTGGGGAGCTCCAGTTTTATTTGTGAAAAAGAAAGACGGGACTATGAGGTTGTGTATAGACTATAGGGAGATAAATAAAGTGACAATCAAGAATAGGTATCCTCTACCCCGTATCGATGATTTGTTTGACCAGCTCCAGGGTACACGGGTGTATTCGAAGATTGACCTCAGATCTGGCTACCATCAGGTGAAGGTGAAAGCAGAAGACGTCTCAAAGACGGACTTCAGGACTAGGTATGGGCATTACGAGTTTCTAGTGATGCCGTTTGGTTTGACGAATGCTCCTGCGGTATTTATGGACTTGATGAATAGAGTCTTCCACCAATACCTAGACCAGTTTGTTGTTGTTTTTATTGATGATGTACTGGTCTATTCTAGGAACTATGAGGAGCATGAGACGCATTTGAGGCAGGTTTTGCAGACACTTCAGGAAAAGAAGTTGTACGCCAAGTTCAGTAAATGTGAATTTTGGCTGGAGAAGGTCGTGTTCTTGGGGCATGTTGTATCTGGAGGCGGTATTTCTGTGGATCCTAGCAAGATTGAGGCTGTAGTGAATTGGGCTAGACCGAGAAATGTCCAGGAGATCAGGAGTTTCTTGGGGCTAGCAGGCTATTACCGTCGTTTTGTTGAGGGATTCTCAGCTTTGTCAGGGCCTTTGACACGACTGACGAGGAAGAATGTTAGATTTGAGTGGGACGATAGTTATGAGCAGAGTTTTCAGGAGCTGAAGCAGAGACTAGTCACAGCACCAGTGTTGATCATCCCATGTGGGAGTGAAGGGTATACCATTTACAGTGATGCGTCCTTGAAGGGACTTGGCTGTGTATTAATGCAGCATGGCAGGGTAGTGGCGTCTGCATCCAGGCAGTTGAAAGAATATGAGAAGAACTACCCTACCCATGATCTTGAGTTGGCTGCAGTGGTACACGCACTGAAGATTTGGAGGCATTACCTGTACTGTGAGCAGTGTGAGATCTTCTCCGACCATAAAAGTTTGAAGTATTTCTTTACGCAGAAAGAACTGAATATGAGGCAGAGAAGGTGGTTGGAGTTGATTAAGGATTTTGATTGTACCATCAGTTATCACCCAGGGAAAGCAAATGTGGTAGCTGATGTGTTGAGCAGGAAATCCAGGGAGCCAGTGTTGGCGGCTATGGGGATCCAGCATCCGATCATAATGGATCTGGAGAGACTCGGCATAGAGTTGGTGGAGAGTGATCTTCCAATATGTATTGCCAGCCTAGTGGTACAGCCTACCCTGCAGGAGAGAATTAAAATTGCCCAGAAGGAAGATCCAGAGCTAATGGAGGTGATAGACAGAGTACAAAGTGGGCAGGGGGAGGAGTTCAGTATCGCAGATGACGGAGCTTTGCAGTTCCGTTCCAAATTATGTGTTCCTGTCGATACTGAGATCAAGAAGACTATTCTAGAGGAGGCTCACAGATCTTTGTATACAGTTCATCCCGGTAGTATGAAGATGTATAGAGATCTGCGAGAGTCATACTGGTGGAGTGGTATGAAGAGAGAGATTGCCGAGTATGTAGCGCAGTGTTTGACGTGCCAGCAGGTAAAGGCTGAGCACTAGAGACCGGCAGGGCAGTTGCAGCCATTATTCATCCCGGAGTGGAAGTGGGATCACATATCGATGGACTTCGTGTTAGGACTGCCGATGGCGTTACATGGTCATAATGCCTTTTGGGTGATTGTTGATTGATTGACGAAGACCACCCACTTTATTCCCATCAAGATCAGCTACTCCCTCAGCCGTTTAGCGGAGATTTACATTCAGGAGATAGTACGTTCTCATGGGGTGCCTGTATCTATTGTGTCGGATCGAGACCCACGATTCACATCACGATTTTGGAGAAGTCTGCAGGAGGCTCTAGGGTCTCAGTTATCGGTTAGTACGGCATTCCATCCTCAGTCAGATGGGCAGACTGAGAGGACCATACAGATATTAGAGGACATGCTCAGAGCGTGTGTACTAGACTTTGGGGGTAGTTGGACTCAGTTCATGTCATTAGTAGAATTTGCGTATAATAACAGTTATCAATCTAGCATTGGCATGGCACCATTTGAGGCTCTGTACGGTAGGAGATGTCGTTCTCCTTTGTTTTGGGATGAAGTGGGTGAGCGGCGAGTAGTGGGGCCTGAGCTAGTTCAGCAGGCATGTGATAAAGTTCGTCTTATCAGGGACAAGATCAGTGCAGCTCAGAGCCGACAGAAGAGTTATGCCGACCATCGCTATAGGAATTTAGAGTTTGATGTAGGTGATCACATATTTTTGAAGATAGCTCCGATGAAAGGGGCTATGCGATTTGGGAGGAAGGGTAAACTTAGTCCTAGGTTTATCGGTCCATTTGAGATTCTAGATAAAGTGAGACCGGTAGCCTACAGGCTAGCTTTGCCACCTGTATTGTCCAGGATTCACAACGTATTTCATGTTGCTATGTTGAGGAAATACGTCCCAGACCCTTCTTATGTCATCAATTATGATGAGTTGGAGCTTAGTGATTCACTGGGATATGAGGAGGTACCAGTACAGATTCTGGATAGGAAAGTGCAAGAGCTACGTAACAGGACGATTCCTCAAGTAAAAGTCTTGTGGAGGAATCATGCAGTAGAAGAGGCTTCTTGGGAGTCTGAGGAGCAGATGAAGTAAAGGTATCCGCATTTATTTCAAGAAGTCTGAGTGAATAAATGTAAATAGTTAAGTAGTTTTCTGTTTCAGGTACATGTAATAGTTGAATAGTGTAGTACTTTAGTTTTGGGAGAATGGTTTTTCTTTTGTATATGTAATCTTCCAAGACTCGAGATCTTCCTCCGCCATAAGTGAGGGTAGGTAATAAAATGAGTAGACCCTTTTTCCTGATTAAAGGATGGCGAGTTACGGAAACAGTAAATTTTGAGGACGAAATTCTTTTAAGGGGGGAGGAATGTAGTATCCGGAAAAAAAAATAATAATAATAATAAATAATAATAATAATAATAAAATTTAATTTAAAAAAATATATATGTATATATAATAATAATAAAATAATAAAATAAAATTAAATAGTAAAATGAATAGTATGATAAGGAAAATATATATATATATATATATATATTGAAGCATGTATATATATATGTGTGTGTGTGTGTGTGTGTGTGTGTGTATATATATATATATATAAGTAAGTTATTATGATATGTATTTAACATAAAGGTTAAAGGTGTATATATATATATATATATATATATATATATATATATATAAAGTGGGAAGCTTCTTCAAGAAGCTAAATTGGATATTTGTGGAAGTGCTCTCTCTCTCTCTTTCCTACGACTCTCTCTCTCTTCGATTCCGGGCTAGTTTTACGCCGGATCGACAAACCGAAGCCACCACGACGCTCCTGGCGAAGTTCTCTACAAGTCTGCTAGAGCGGATCGTCAGGGAAACGAAGTTGGATTTCATCCCAAATCCAAGGTAAGACTTTATATTCAATATTTGGATTTTTGACAGTTGAAGAAAGTGATATACGCGTAAATATACTAAACTTTAATACTGGAAATTTTCAATTCCAGGGTGTTGATTGGGAATGTTGGGAATCATCCCTAAGTTGAGGTAAGACTTTTTAAGTCGAATTTGACTTAGTGGTAGTTATAGAAAATGTTGTACGTACGAAAATATTAAACTTTAATTCTGCGAGTTTTCATTTTCAGGGTATTGAGTTGAGAACCTTGTGGGTACGGGAAAGATTTTCTTAGGAGTTTTTCAGGAATCAAGTAAGGGGATAAACTAAGCTAGTTTTGTTTTGAGAAAATATATATATATATATATATATGTAGCATCTGGTTTCAAGAAAAATAAATATATTTATATTTGGAAAATACTGTTTACATGATGATATGTTGAATACGTAGAAAATTTGTTTAGTATGGCATGAGTATAAATATGTTGTGAAATACTATTTTTTTTGGGAATGGGGACGATATGGATTTCTATGATGGAAAACCGGTGTACGGGCCGAGATATTTTTATATGTATATGTGATTTGCCGGCGTATGGGCCGTGCTACGTGGATGAGATTTGCCGGCATACGGGTCGTGCTATGTGATTTGCCAGCGTACGGGCTGTGTTATGTGATTTACCGGCGTACGGGCGGTGCTATGTGGTTTGCCAGCGTACGGGCTGTGCTATGTGATTTGCCGGCGTACGGGCCGAACTATGATAAAATGTGTAATACCGGCGTACGGGCCAATGATTTTCATGATACACGTATATATGTGAAATGATATGATTGATGTGAAAATAAATGATATGAGATATTTATGTATCACGGTTTTAGTATATGTATATGATATCAGAACTTAGTTGGCTTGGTCTAGGCTAGCACTTGCACAGTACCGTTGCTACGTGTCCATGGTCTTCGTGATCATGATATCTGTGTTAACACCGCTGTACGGAGTGGTGTGAGATTGGATGGTCGATGTGGTTATTTTCAAGAAGTGTGCTGTTATCGCCCCTGGTGTAAGGACCAGTCTGGGTAGACCCATCGGACCTACAGACTACTGTTTGACTTGGCAATGGTCGGCCAACCATTGTCAGGTCCCGCCTTCGGGCCACATAACCCAGTCATGTGGGGGTAATACATGACAACAGCCAGCTAACCTACCAAGATTGTTTTATGTTATTATTAGTGTATGAGATGAGACATGTATGTTTTCCCAGATTTGATAAACAGTATTGAAAATGTTATGTATGGTATATATAGAACACATAATACTCATGTTGCCACACACTGGTATTAGTTTATTTCCCTTACTGAGAGGTGTCTCACCCCTAAATCTTATACATTTTTTAGGAGCCCCTGATAGGAGAGCGGGAAAAGCCCCGCTGATCTAGATGAGTTGTTTGCCCTCTTTGGAAGGGTAAGTTTTTGGTAGGGACAGTTAGGTTTTGTGGGGGATTGTCCCTAGATTTCATTTTTGAGATGTATATACTGTGAGATAGTAATTGTAGTGACTCTGGTATGTGTTATGCACATTATGATGAGATGTATATGATTTTATACTTTCTGCTGCGTAGGCTTCTGCTGTATGTTTTGTTATATCCCTGGTGCCCACGGGCCCAGGTGGATTGTGACCTGCTGAGCTGGGATGTATGATGTAATGATAATTTATTTATATATAAAATATATATATATATGTGAAAAAGGAGCAGGTCGTTACACAATCATTCTTGAATTGTCCAATGTGGACAATTTAGGAAGTTGTATTTATATTGTTGTCATTGTTCACGCTTTGTTCATTGTCATTATATATTTCGAATGTGTCTCTACTTGTGTTCTCTGAGTGTAGAGTGGGGTTTTGTGATAATTTGTTAGTGATTAATGTTGACCTTATTAGTCACACCCGGTTTTGATTGTGACAAATACTCATTGTATCTAATGAGTGTTTGAGTTTTTGTGAAGGAACTAAGAATGTTAAGATAAAGATGTGCACAAAGCAAGTAAAGTCCGAAAACCAAATTTTATATTGTAATATACTTAATTGGTCTGTAATAGTAAGTAGGTATTTGGTTTGTAATAAGCTCACACACATCACATGTATGATTTACTACGTAAGCTCAAACAAACCATAAATGAGAAAGGACCTTAGAATGACCTTAGGGTGTGTGGTTGACCGACACTGGACTTTTTTGGTGTCTTCAAATTAGACCTCAAGTGACCTTAAGACACACATATATTTGTTAAGCACTTCATTAGGGTTCATATGTCTCAAAACGGGACCGAAATGCACACTTGGTGCACTTTCGGTCGACCGACCTTGGCAATTCATTCTACCTCGGTCGACCGAACCCGGGTCCTGGTCAACCGTTGACCAAGGTCCCGGTCAACCGAACCAGGTAGTTCAAAAAGCCTCAGTCAACCAAAACCCCCTGAGGTCAAAAGTTTGACCGTCTGGTCGACCGACCCTTTTTGTACTCCAACTACCTGGTCGACCGAAGGGTCCTCGAGAGAAATCCCAGCGGTCTGGTCGACCAAACCAGGCAGTTCAAAATGGTTTGGTCGATTGAACCTCAGAAATTTGGGAAATCGCCCACTTTCGGTCGACCGAGTCCTTAGTTCAAAAACCCTCTGGTTGACCAAACCATATGAGACTTGGTCGACCGAACTTGTTCTGGTCGACCGGACCTCTCGGGTTGCCTTGATTTTTTACTGTAGTTAATATTTTTTAAACAGTGTTAAAATGCTTTAAATATCATTAAACATTCCTAATAATACCCAATAGGTCCCCAACGGTCATATTTTCTCTCATGTCTTTATATATGAGTTCATTTGAGAAAATTAACATGGATTAGCCACTTTGATTAGGGAAGAATTCTTTGAAAAATAAAAACCCTATACTACTCATTTTCTTACTCAAATCACTCAAGCTTACCTTCTATTATCGCCTACATCATTTGTAAGTGGATTGAGTCTGTGTTTGGGAAGGTTTGCTCTCCGTATTTTACTTGCTTGACATGATTTTATTTGAGAGCAAAACCTAAGGATTCTTAGAGGACTTTGTTGATAAGTCTATCCTAAGAAGACTTTGTTAGATCTTCTAAGCTTTCACCTTCATTGCAAGATCTTGCGAAGATTGTATTTGTTTTTTGTTGCAAAAACTTTTCAAACACTTCCAAATATCTATTGTGCTTTTATCTTGGAAAATATTTGAAGAGATATTTGTTTGTGTGATTATGATCTTTGTTGTCATATTCTTTCACTCATATATTATTTTCTGAATACAAAGATTACACATCTTTTGCAAACCAAGCATATACATCATTTAATACCAACAAGCTTGAGATATCTTGCTAATTGAAATACTGAAGACTTGACATCTTTGTGTGAACTTATTTGTTGAATATCTTGTGATACAAAGATTGCTTGTTTTTCACTCTCATGTACGCATTATATTGATAGAAAATACTTTTGAGAGTTGAACCATTTAGACCACATTTGAGCTTACATATTGAATCATATTTGTGGTATATACTATTGCACGCATTTGGGTACATATCTGCTTTACACGAAAGCACAACCATTATACCATCTGAATATATACACATTTTTTGTATTTGCAGGCACGGGCCTGAAGAGGGAGACTAGCCCTGGAATAGTCCCGGATTGGCTTAGACCCGGTTAGGAAAGCTAGGTGCATTGTCTTGTTAAGGCGCGTAGGTTGAGGTCAGCCCCACTAATTAACCTGGTTAAGGTTAAGGTCAGCTCTGTGTTAATTTGACCTGGTTGTAAATGGTGTTGCTCCACCCTTAAATGAGCTATTAGTGGAATCTTCTGGCTTGCGAGTTAGAGGCGGGGATGTAGGCACAGTTGGCCGAACCCCGATAACATATCGTGTGTTCATTTACATTTCCGCACTTTATATTTACCATACTTATATATTATTGTTTGAATGATGCGTTTGATTTAATTTCCACATCATTGTTATCTCGCATTCGAAAATTGCACAGACAAGTCCCTAGGTTGTGTATATACTGTTGTTGAATGGATTAACCTAGGAGAAAAAGTTTTAAATTCTAATTCACCCCCCCCCCCCCCTTCTCGGGAATACACCGATTCTAACAATGAAAAACTTGCAACATGTTCACTTCCCCCATCTTGTGTACTTGGAGAGTCAAGGGGAGATACTGCCGAAATTTATAATGACTACGACAAAGGAATTTGAGCGATTGATTGCAATGTACACTACAAAAAATAAGGTTATTAGTGAGGGATCAAAATCGTCACTAATAATCACAAAACTGTCACTAATAGTATTAGTGACGGTTTTGTGATTATTAGTGACAGTTTTGAATTAGTCGCTATAAATGCGATTACTAATACTTATTAGTGACTAATCCTAAAAGCAATACTAATAACATAGTATTACTGACGGATTATAATAGTCACTAAAATGCTAATACTGTCACTATAAATTCTACATTGACTCAGCTTAAAATCGTCACTAATAGTATAGTATTAGTGACGAATTTCAAAACCGTCATGTTGACTTTACTGTAATCCCAAGAGGGGTTGAATTGGATTTTTAAATTTTTTCTCTCCTAGGTCAAATCGCCAGCAATGGTATTTCACAACCCTAGGGTCAACCTAGAGCATATATAAAATAAATTGATAAATACAACTAAATTAGATTTGCACAAATAAATTAACTAAGCATGCACAGAATAGTAAAACAAATAAAGTAGAGATAATACCAAATATGTTATCGAGGTTTGAAAAATGTGCCTACGTCCCCTTCTTTGCTCATAAGACTGATGATTCCACTATGGCTCACTTAATGGGTGGAGTGACACCGATTAAAACTAGGTCAAATTATCAAGGCTAACCTCAACCTTTACATACAATCCTTCCAAACTGGATTATCACCCCTTCAGGCCATGCCTGGAATACAACAAGTAATCAATACAAATTTCATGTACAAAAATATGTGCTTCTTCAATAAGCAGATTTGTACCGGTATAACCAATGCACTTCACAATGATAAGATCTATAAGCTCAGTGAAGACAATATTCCAGCTATCAAAATAATGTCAGTGTGGCAATCAAAATGTTAGAGTGTGCTATGATAATATCTTTGAAACAATATATATAAATATATCAACCAAAAATAGGGTTTCAAAGATTTCAAATGTATAATCAAATATTTCAGAAAGATTTTCAAAAAAATCAAGCACAAGAGATATTTAGAATACAAGCTTGTCACAAAAATTTTTTTTTTTCAAAGAAAATTCAAGATAAGCTCAAGAGTCTTGTAATAAAAATGCAAAGACTCACAAGCTAATTAAAGTTTCCCTAGAAAATGTATTTATGAATTAAATCTATGGCGGAAAACTTTTGTGCTTAACTCTCTTAAAAAAAATCAACAAGCAATCACAAACAAGAGAGTGTAAGTTTGCGGCACAAATGTAGGTAATCTCAAGATACTCTCACTCAATATGATTTTGCGATAAAATGAGTAAAAGGTAAGGTATATGGCTTATATAAGAATGTCTAGCTCAAAATATTTCAGAGAAAAACCTTCTTAATCAAAGTGCAAATCAAATATTTAATCTTTTCAAATGAGGGTATATACATAGACTCTATCAAAAAAATGACCATTGGGACATAGAGGGAATAATTAAAATTGTTTAAAAATGTTTTAACCTTAATTAATTCGAGTTACCATGGTTACAAATATGGCAACCCGAGGTTTTCAGTCGCTCGGAGCTCAGGGTCAATCGCCTGAACACTCACAACTGGAAAAGTTGAATTTTCCACTTCAAGTTCCCGAGAACAAGTTCGGTGGCTGAACCAAGGCGATTTTCCAAACGCTCGAGGTTCGATCATCTAGTTCATAGTTTGATCTTCCGATCTACTTACTTTGGTCGCCTGGGGTATGTTTGAACGTAAGGTTCGGGCGCTCAAGGAAGGTGAACAAATGAGTATCTATGGTTTAGTCAACTGTGAACAATGTGTTCATTTTGGGCCGGTCTCCCGAGCCAAGTCAACCTTTTGACTCTTTAACTATTCGGTCGATAGAGGCCTTTTCAACGCACAATGTTCTGTCGCTCGAAGTCCTTTTAGGCTTAAGAATGGGTCCTATTTTTAAGTAAAGTTTCCCTTGTTTGCATGATTATGATCTGTAGAATGGAGAGAATTTTTCCAAGTGATTGTGTAGGGACCTAGGGTCGATCTAAGGTCTTTGAGCTTGTAGTTCTTACCATGCATGTCATGCGTTAATTATTATAGATCCAAATGATTAAAAATATAAAATACTAATGTAAATAATTTGTCTTCATTTTTCCTTGAATCTCTCCATACACCACGAAGAGATATGATCCTTTTCCATTTCATGCGTAGAGACATCCTACACATAAACTGTAGAACCCGACTCATGATAAATGGATTAAATTAATTAAGACAGGGGTAAAAAGGTAATTGTGCACACTTCGTCGACGAGGCCATCATTCGTCGACAAAGGCTAATGCTTCCTCATCAATGAGAGAATGCCAAGGGGTTCAGAAAAATTGGAAATATCTAGCTCATTGACGAAACTATCGTCTCGTCGACAAGAAACCCAGTGATCTCATCGACAAAGACGTCATCTCATCGACAAATCCACCCAAGTCAAAGGGTTATAAATATCCAAATGAGTTTCTTCCAAGCTAAGTTGGCTAAATATCCTCTTTCTCTCTCTCTCTAGAACTTGAAGCTCTCTCTCACTCTCTTGATTTCTTCACCGTTTGTCGCCTAATTCATAAATTTGAAGTTATTGCAAGGATCATGGAAGGATTATCTACGTTTCTAGCGAATCTGAATCCCGTTTCAAGCAGTTTTGGGTTTCGGGCCAAAATCGAGGTAAGGCTCGATTTTATTTTCTAATTCAAAATATGTATAGTAGTATGAGTTGAAATCATGTATTGTACTATTGTTTATAGGTTTTGGAGTCTCGGTTCGTAGTTTTGGGGACCGTAGAGTTCGTAATTGGAATTCGGGTTAAGGTAAGGGGATTCAATTTATATCATCTACTTTTCAAAATTGGGATTTGTAAACGTGTAGGTTACAATCGTATGTATGTTTTGGTAACTTATTTTTGGAAATCTATCAGGTAAAATATGGGATTTTCGGGTTACAAATTTTTAGAAAAATTTGGGGATTTCAGGTATCATCTTTGCTTTGTTTGGAAAACCGTTTGTTTTGCTTAAACTGTATTATTGAGATGACTGTTATCCATATTTGTATAAAACTGTATGCTTGAACTGGAAAATGATATTATTAACTGTAAACCAAATAAGTGTGGAATGTATGGTTGTATGTAATTGTTCCAAGTATTTTGTAAAACAACTATATGGCAGCTAATTACCGTATGTTGATATGTGTAGGAGTGTGAGCTCCAAAATGATTCCAGGTTCTATGAAATCAGCTAGTGGCGTCTAATTGTCGTACGCCAAAACAGTTATGTGGCGGCTAAGTATCGTATGCTGTGCCATGTACTAGTGTCAAAACCGTGGGCGAGAGTGTCTGACTCTATATCCGAGGGTGTGAAATATCACCTGTGTGTTTCGGCTGGTCGCCGAGGGGTGTGAACTACACTGTATTGGCTACGTAATTGTTGTGAGGCTTCAGGTTTCATAGAATAGTTGCGTATTAGTGTGAGCTACACCATATTGGGAACATAATCGCTGTGAAACTTTAGGTTTCATAGAGTAGTTGCATACTAGTGTAATGACACCGACCGTATATTTGGGTATCGTATGTACTGGAATGGATTTGTGAAAATACTAAAACTGTATGGAACTATATGGAACTATATGGAAATATTTTCAAGCTGTATCGTATTGTATGGTGTTATGTTTTACGTAAAATAACACTGGTATATCACACATTGATATAACCCGCTTTCTTCCTTACTGAAAGGTGTCTCACTCCGAATGTACGTACAAATGTTTTCAGGTCCTTCGGGCAGCCAAAACTAGCATCTTAGCATCTGGAAGTAGGGGTGTCATTTAGCTACATTTAGTGCCTGAGTAGGTACAAGTTTTGTAACTAGGTTGTCATGATGGTTTTTGTAGACACCTGGAGTATGTATTGTAATTATGGAATTGTATATCTCCATAATGTATGGGTTTTGTATATCCTAGTGTGGTGTAAACTCTGGTATGGTATGTTATATGGATAGGTGAAACAATTCCCGCTGAGTATGGATGTGTATGTGTATGTGTATAGGGCATTTGTATACCCCACGAGATCGGACCCTTTTATTGTATGGTATCATGTATGTTTTAATTGATACAGAGACATGTTAGGTTACTATTTTCACACCTAGGACCCACCTGCGAGTTCGAGGCGTGACATAAACTCAGGGCAAAGACAAGATACACAGATATTTGTTATTATCAAAACGAGATATGACCTATAAGGTCCACATGTCACTAATAGTAGAGTTGATGAATTTTAAAAACGTCACTAATAGTATAGTATTAATTACGAATTTTAAAAACATCACTAATAGTATAGTATTAGTGATGAATTTCAAAATCGTCACTAATAATATATTATTAGTGACGAATTTAAAATCGTTACTAATACTTGAGCTTTAGTGACACTTTTGAAATTCATTACTAATATTCTACTATTGGTGATGATTTTGAAACATTCACTAATACTTAAAAAAATGGACAATTATTAGTGATGGTTTTAAAACCGTCACTAACAATTTTAAATTAATAATTTTTTTATTCATTAATTCCTATAAAAATATGTAATTACATTTTCGCAAACATAACATTAAACCATGGTTACTACAAAATTTCAAAAATCATTCAAAATTCAAATTCAAATTCAAATTCAAATATAAATACATTATAAAAATTCAATTAAAACACATAAATTTCATCTATTCAGATAACAAAAAATACAAAAAATAAACAATAAAATTTTAAATTCAAATACATTATACAAATTCAAATTAAAATACAGAAATTCTATTTCATAACAAAAAAATATTTAAAAAATAATAAAAAACTACATCTAAATGTAGTGCATGACATCGTGACAGTTGCAAACCCTACAAATTAAGAATTATAAAAAATAAAAAATAAAAAATTAGTATACGATTTTTGATCATTTATGTATATTTACTGTAGACACCCAAATTTTAATAAGACCTTCATGAGAAAGCCCGGTGTACTTAAAAACTGACATTATATCACGGGTGTATTAAATCAAGTCCCTCTATTTTTAAATTGAGTCCCTATTCTTAAATCAACTCCCGCGTATTTTAAATTGATTCCCACTATTTTTCAAATTTGAATTTTTATTTTTAGAGTCCCTATATTTTAAAATTAAGTCTAGATATTTTAGTTTGGGTCTTTCATTTTTTTGAAATTTTGATTGAGTCCTGAAATTTTTAGATTGAGTCTTTATTTTTATTCGTGGGCTTTATATTGTCAAGAAAATTAAAAAATTAAAAAAGAAAAAATAAAAAAGTGGGGGAGCTTAGGGTTTTGGATATTTAGGGTTTGTTGTTTTTTTTATAAATTGGAAGGGCATCCAGGAAAGAAGGCACGCCTGTTAGGGGAGACCATTCGAAAAAAAAAAAAAAGATCAAAAACTCTAAGCCGGCTTTCTCCAATCTCTCTTCCACCCTCTCCCACGCTGGCAGCCGCACACCATCTTTCTACTATCCCCATCTCTCTCACTAGCCCCTCTCTTCATCTCTTTCTTACCCTCTTCTCCACGCAGCAGCCCTCTATCACTCCCACATCCACACACACACTGCAAGTCAGCCCCCCAACTGCACATCATTCCAGCGACCCCCCTCCACCAATGCCGAGCACCCCAACTGCACGACCACCATTTCACAGCCACAACCCTCGCTTCTCTGCAAGCCACCCCCTTAATAGCATTCCAGCTATCCCCAGCGCTTACGACTCTCACCTGCAGACAAGCACAAGCAGCAGCCTGTTTCCTCACGGCCAGCCACTCCCTAAAGCTCTCGGACATCTCCAGCAACCAACACGAGCAGCTTTCCGGTCACCCATCTGGATCACCACCAGCCGTGAGTCGTCCCTCACCACACCGGTATCACCTGCTGCACACACACACGACTACTCGCAAGCACATACACACGCACACGCAGCTGCCACTCCAAAAGGTAAAATTTTTAGGCATTATATTTGTTTTTTTTTATATCCTCATGTATATATTTAATTGTTATATTATTATGTAATATTTTATAATCATGTTATTGTTGTTGTATGTGTTGTATATTTTAACTAATCCATATTACTGTTGTACGATAGTTTTTGTTGTAATATTTGCTTAAATTTTTGTGGTATTTTATTGTAAGTATTAATTGGTTTGTTTTCATTATTGTAGGAATTTTTTTTTTTTATTGCGGAGGTAAGAACTCTTTTGCTTAATATTTAAATGTATATTATTAAGGTAATATTCAAGTTGTATGTTTAATATTTAGGGTTTTGTTGTATATTATTAAATAGGCAATATTCAAGTTGTAGGGGTTTGGTTGTATTTATTAAATAGGTGATATTCAAGATGTGTGTTTTTAGGTTTCATTGTATTTATTTAAATAGGCAATGTTCATGTGGTATTTTAATGTTTAGGGTTTTCTTTTATATCATGTTTATTGTTATACAGTATTTAAGTTTTTTACTATTATTGCTTGTATAGTATTATTAGTAATATTATCATATTGTCTGAATATTATTATTAGTATTATTATTATATTGATTGTATTAGTGTTAGTATTATATTGTTCGTATAGTATTGTTAGTAATATTATTATATTGTTGGTATATTATTATTAGTATTATTATTATATTATTGGATTATTATTATTATTATTATTATTATTATTATTATTATTATTATTATTGTCTTTCATTAGTTATTATATAGTTTGCATATATATTGTTGTTCTTTTCCTTAATTATTTATTTGCATATTTATCGATTTATTTTATTGATTGCATATATATATATATATATATATATATTGCTGTTATTACCTTAATCATTTGTTTGCGCATTTATTATTTTATTATACAGTTTGCATATATATTGTTTTTATTACCATTTAATCTATTGTTAGCATATTTATCATTTTATTGTATGGGTTACCTTAGTAATGATATATTTCCTAAGCATTACATGTTTCCATATTGACCTTATATATATTTACATAATAGATTTGTAGTTTGAATTGTTTCCCTAATCCTGTTTTCATGTTGATATATTGTATACTATTCATTAGGTTTAATTATTTCCACATTTGTATTATTGTATTTACACAATATTCCATTTACGTACCATCCTTACCATTATTATTATTATTATTATTATTATTATTATTATTATTATTATTATTATTATTATTATTATTATTATTTTTATTATTATTATTTTTATTATCATTATCATCATTATTGTGTTTTTTATTATTATTATTATTATTATTTTTATTATCGTATTATTTATTATTAGTGTTATTATTATCACTATTAATATTATTATTGTATTTGTTATCATTATTATTATCATTACTATCATTATTCTATTTTGAATTATACGTATATTCAATTGTGTTACTTGTAGTATTTCATATTTGTATTAACTTGTTATTATTATTATTATTATTAGTATTATAAATATGATATTTTTGTTATTAAATATTTTCGATTTTATCCCTATGATTGCACAAAAGGGTACGAGCTTCCCAAGCTTCGTGTACCCTGATTCTAAGAGAATATATATATTATGTAAATATTTATGTGATGCATTCATCTACATTTGCATTTTGTAAGTTCACTAAAGGAGTAATATAAAAGGCTTTTTGAATTTATTTTGCTATGATTTTATAATTAATTAGGTACCGTTCCTAAGAACAGGCGCGTAAGGGGTGCTTGCACCTTTCCCTCGCGTAACCAAACTTTCGAGCCCGACTCTGGTAACACAAACTTATTCTACCCTTAATTGGGTAGTAATCAAGTGTTCTAACCACACTAAAAGGTTAGTGGCCACTTCATTCCTATGTTTTCCAGAAAATTTAAATCACATCTTTCAGTTCGCTTTGTTCCATGTTGGGGGTGTCGCGACACGTACCATAAGTATCAATGAATTGATAGCAAAATAATTAGACATTCAGACACTAATGCGAAAGAAAAACCCAGAAAAAAAAAATAAAAATAAAAACTCGAGGGAAGTATAATAATTTAAGTGTGGTTATTGGAAATTTACATCGAAGGAATTACTGATGAGTTCGCAAAAAGATTGAGTCACTCAGTGCATTATGGATAGTAATTTACAGTGCTGTTCACATAAGTATGAAGTTTAATATTAGTTTAACTTTCACTCACCCTTTCAAAAATATTTTAACATTCATTTTATCATAATTATCTTTGTACATAGTTTTATTTTGGAAAAATTTTAACAAAATTTCGGCAACATGGTGTCTGTAAATTGAAAATGTTCCCATATAACATGTACCTAAAACCGGGTTGTTTTCAAAAAATAAATCATTTCAAATATGCAAAACCTAAATCCACTACCAACATGCAATTCATAATATACTGCATCAGCCACGCAGTTGGCGTTCAACACAAACATGTATTCCAGTAGTTCAATCTACAATTCATATAACATAATACCATCCATTAAAAAGATTTTGTTTGATATTTTGCTTTTCTAAAGGGTTTAAATAACACAAGGTGCAAGAGAACAAAATCAAACAAACAAGAAAAAATAATGGAGAAAGGTTTGAAAAACAAGAAGAGGAACACTTGGTATGTCATTTAACAATTAGCTAGATCCGAATCTAGAAATAGATGCATCCAAGATTTCAAAAAAATAGTAGCAAACAAAGCTGCTGGTTTTTTAAATTACCGCCAAGGATGATGGGGTTAAGAATTTTTGCATGTGGCATAGGAAATTGTGTATGTTGCGCACGGGAAAAAATTTTGAGTGCGCAAACAACAGAAATTGTTTGTATTGTATGTACAAGAAAGAATTGTGTGTGCTGAGTGTTGGCAACATGGAAGTGTGTTTGCATAAGGAGCCCGTGATAAGTAGGATTTCCTTATATTGCAGTGGGCTCATTTTAAAAGGTTCAAACAAGAATAAAAATATAGAAATTAAGTTTCATTTTACTAAACTTTAGAGGTTTATAGTTTTCTTAACTTTATCCATTTTTAGTCTTTTTACTTTTTATTCTCTAGTCATTTTTGAATTTTTATTTCACAAAATATCTCTCTACGATGTAAAAGTAAGAGAGGCTCATTCACGTGGAAAAGTTGCTATCATCAAAACAATAGAAGGATGCTAGCACAACTACATCACCATTCACCACATTGCTCCATGTTCATCCTTATATGTATTTCTAACGACCTGAAATTTTCATCCATTTTTTTTCTATATTAGTATAATTCCCAATACCTTGCATGAGCATAACTATCATCATCATGGCCCGGAGTGGGACCGTGGCATCCTGTGATTTCAAATAACACCTAAGTAGCAAAAGTACATACATATCCTTCATATTCCAAAATACAATACCAAAGTACTATATACTTAGTTGTACCCATACACATATATACATAATACTTCCGAAAAGTCCCAAAAATACTGTGGGCTCAATAGATCAGCCCAAAACTCACCTAAAAAACTATGCCGACTCTACACCACCTCTACCTTTGAGCCGGCCCTGCCTGCCTCTTTGAATTACCTAAAATGTTTAATAATGTCGGGGGTGAGACACCTCTTAGTAAGGAGAAATATGTTATTGCCAGTGTGTGGCATATGAGTTAATTGGCAACATGTCATTTAATTAATACTGTATACGATATACATCAAGGAAAACATCTATATAATAACATATGCAAATGTCATTTAGAAAATGAAAATTTTTGAGTTATCTATTCAAAAGTACTTCTATCTATAATAAGTAATCTTGTTTTCTGTGTGTACTATATATAAACATAAATCTGTAAACTTCCCCCTAGATGGCTATATGTCATGACTTACCCCCTCATGACTGGGTTGTGCGGCCTGTAGGCGAGGCTAAACATCGGTTGGCCCTCTAGTGCTAGCCTAACACTATGCATATTTAGATTCCTATAGCACAAAAGGCCCGCTCCACTGAGTCTGGACGCTAGGGAGCTCACAACTCTACCTGAGGCACAATCGGATGTACCATACTCTATTTAAGATGTATGGTTGAATTGTGTATACTATATAGCAACGGTACCATACTCTGTAAACTGTTGTATTCCATCGGGGTCTAAAAATGTATAATAATATTTCTATATAAGTCTAACTGTTTTACCATGATTCTGTATTTTTGTAATAACTATGATTTTGTATCAACTGTATAGCCATGATGCTGTAATAACTGTATATCTGTATGTACTGTAATTGTAATTCTATATTCTGTATGTCATGGCTCTATGCTCTGTATAATCTATATTTATGTACAGCACAGTTCTATATTATGTATGTAATGGTTCTATAAAATTATGTATAATCATGGTTCTGTAAAATTCTATATAATCATGGTTCTGTATATTTTTGTATAATCATGGTCATAAAAACATTGTACAATAAACTCTATAAAACACTATGCAATCATGTTCTAAAATATACTACGGAATCATAATTCAATAATCCATTGTATAAGCATGATTATGTAAAATACTATATATCATATAAACTGTATTTCTGTCCATTTCTATATAGTCATAGCTTTGTATATAAAATTGTATAAGTTATGTTTCATAACTTTGTAGGCTATATAATTATGTTTCTGTAAAACTGTATAACATATATCTGTAGAAACTATACATAAGCATAATTTTGTACTCTGCTTGAATAATGTATAATATTTCAGTAATTCTCATGCCGCACAACTAAATAAAATTCCATATAAATATATTATGTAAAGCTATATAATTTTCATGCTTTGATCAAATACTATATTATACTAGTAAAATGTCTAATAAAACTGGCATAACATGTATTCCCCTTACCTGACTATATAGTTCTATATATTATTTAATAATCTCATGCATGCAGCATTCGTAATTTTCAACACCCTGAAATAACACCCATATAATCACCAGTCACACAACTAAATTTAAAATAATAATTATGACATTTATATTTTCCCTCACTCCACATATCTAGCATTTCTAAACTATAATTTACCTGAACTCCTGGCAAAATACCCGCTGGGGTTCTCAACCCATACTTGCAAGATCCCAAAAACAACCTAACCTTGAAAACATAATATCCTAGTTTTACTCCACAAAACACCAGTATATTCCCATACAATACAGAATCTAAACTTAGATAAGCCTGGTGATACTGAAAATACTTAAATAATCAACTTACCTTAATTTTGGAATGGTGTCCAAGTTGGCTTAACCAACAATCTACTCCAATAGACTTGAAGAGAATCTTCCCAGGAGTAGCATAGTGGCTTCCAATCGTCAAACTGGAAAAAAACAAAGCCAGAATCATAGAGAGAAAGAGAGGGGAACGAATTTGAGAGAGAGAGAGAGAGAGAGAGAGAGAGATAGAAGAGAGAGAGAGAGAGAGAGAGAGAGAGTGAGACCTTGGGAGGGAGGAGCAGAGAACCAACGGAAATGGGAAGATTATCCTTCAGATTGGATACAGAGAGTGGGCCAATCCGGAGGGACGATTGAAGACAGGGCCCGAGAGATCAGCCGTGGGATACTTTATTTTGACCGGGGGACCATGAGCTGTGAATGAAGGTCATGACCCGGCCCGCGGACGGTGACCGTCGGAGATGGTAGAGCCGCGGAGACGACGCCGACACGGATTGCCATTACGGGCGAGGCCTGAGAGTGAATATACGCCTGATTTCAGGTCGAACATGTCGTTCTCCAACCTCGTAGAACGATCTCCTCGGCAAAGGATGGACGCGAGTTCCGCCCGGCGAGCCGTCGAAGACCGAGACGCCGGAGTGATAAAGGGAGAGACCAAACATTATGCGAACCGAGGAGGGAGATTTCACCTCGAAGGACTCCTGATGAGAGTTTATCCAGGGAATAGCCGGTTTCCCATGGACACCCCTGGAGTAGCACCGGGACATCCTCCAATCGATGCTAAGAGTGGAGAGAGGGGATGGGAGCGGTGAGACCGAGCTGGGGAAATGCGATAGCGAGATACGTCGGCCGCAGTGTAGAAAGTACGGCGCGGAGAATGAGACCCAAGTGCGAGAGAGAGAGAGAGCCGAGCGCTGGGAGACTAGCGAGAGAAGGCAGGGAGACGGACGCATTTTTGGACTGACAGCTGGAAGAGGCTCGGGATTTTTTTCCGCTGGATCGGTCGGGAGCCGGACGTGCGCTGATGTTGACGTTCGATTCGGGGGGAGTGTCGTGTACCCGGTGTTGTTGTTCACGCGACCCGCGGGGAAATGAGTGGGGGACGTCTGTACTAGCTATCCCACCAGTGTTATCATAGGCCTGGGAGTTCCGCGTGGCACACGAGAGAAACGGTTTCCGTCCCCCCTCGTCGATTGCGTGATGCGTTGGGGTCTTTTTCGGGTGAGCTTGGGGAGCGGCCCGAGTAACGGTGGGTGGCCTGGGACCTGGCATATTAGATGGAGGATAGTGGGGATCCGGGCCTTCGCTCGTATTGTGGCTGATGTGACGTTTATTTTTAGCTACGCTCTTATGAACAGAGTCCCCAGGATTGTGAAACGAAGCTGTCCCGACTGAGGCCCCGGCTCTCCGCCCGCGGGCAATTATGCTGACAAGGCGCGCGGCGCGGATTCTTCTGGGTCGGGCGCAGCGTATGGGTATGCGACACCTTCAGGTGGCGGAGCATACCTGGGGCCATGGGGGCTATGCGCTCGCCTGGAATTTCGCGGCTGGAGATCCGGACCCAGATTGAGGGGAACAGCGCTGGTGGGGGGATTCCGGGTGTCCGGGAGGTGTCTTTGGGTGCCTACTTGCGGCGTTCGGGGTCGGAGTGGTGATTCGAAACTATCCGCGGGAGGGATGTATTCCCCGGCAGTGGAGGGTCAGCCCGAAGTTTTCCGCTCCCGATTGGTACTTACCACTCCTGAAGGGCTGTTTGGATTTGGGAGAGGCCAGTCCCATTTGACCGCTCGCTCGCGATATCCTCTCTGGTCCGGAAGAGGCGGGCCCACTCATGGGGTTACGAGGGGCCTGCCTGATGGTGGTGAGCCCACACCCCGGATCTTTGGGGTTCTGCACGTCTCTGGGCAGCCCGTAGGTGCGGCCTCTCCGGTCCCCTTCCTCTGTAGGCTCACCGAGGTATTTCTGTTGTGAAAGGGTGTCTGTTGACGTGAGACCGCCTGGATGTACCAGAGCTCTCCGCCCTCTGTTTCTCCCGTTTCTCTTTTTTTGAATTCCTCCTCTCCGCCCCTCTTCTCTCCTTCTCCTCTCTTTTTCCTCATTCCTTCCCCGACACTTTTTTTTTCTCCTCTTCCCCCTTTCCCTTCTTTCTCTTTGACTTCTCACTCTTCCTCTCTTTTTGCCTCTGACTTTTTTCCCTGGTGCCCATCCCTCCCTTCCTTCCTGCCCCCCCCTCTCCTTCTTTTTTTTTCCCCCCTCCTCCTCCCTCTTCCCCCCCCCCCTTTCTCCCCTCTCTTTCCCCTTCCCCCCCTCCCCGCTTCCCGGCGGACCCTTCCCCCTCCCGGCTTTTCCTTCTCTTTTTCTCTGCACCCCCCCCCACCCTCCTCTTTTCTCCTCATTCCTCCTCTTTTATCCTTCCAGATACCCACCACTTTTCTTTCCTCTCTCCCCCTTCTCTTCCCTTTCTTTCTTTCTCTTCTCTTCTCGTTGTTTCTCCCCCTTCTGCTTCTTTCTTTCCGGCTCACTCTCCCGTTTTCCCGCCCTTTTCCCCTTCCCCCCCCCCCCCTCCCTTCTCCCTCTCCCCCCTTTTCTTTTGGTTCCTTCGCCCTTTTCCTCCTTTCTCCCTTTCCTTTCCCCCCCCCTGATTCTTCTCCGGCTCCCCCCCCCCCCCCCGCTTCCCCCCCCTTTCCCTTCTCCGGGCCCCCCTTTTCCTTTGCCTTTCCGCTTTCTCCCCCCCCCCCCCGGCCCCCTTTCTTCTTCTCCCCCTTCCCCCGCACTCCCAAGGCCGGCCCTCCTCCTCCTCACCCCCCCCCTTTCCTCCTTTCACCGTCGTTTTCCCCCCCCCCCCCCCCCTCCCCCCCCTTTTTTTTCTTCTCACCTTTCTCTTCCCTCCGCTCCCCGATTATTCCCCTCCTTCCCCCCCCCTTTCTTTTCTTGGGTCATCCTTCCTCCCCCACCTCGACCCTCTCCCCCTCTCCTTTGCCGCGCCACCCCCCTCCCCCCTCTTCCCCCCCCCTTGTTGCTCATTACCCCCCTTCTCCCCCCCCCCCTCCTTTTTCTTTTTTTTTTCTCCCCCCCTTTCCCGGCCCCCCCCTCCCTCTTTCCTTTTTCCCCCCCCTTTATTTTTTCCTTTCCTCTTTTTCCTTTCTTCTTTTGCCGCCGCTCTTGACCGTATTCCCTTTCCCCCCCCCCCCCCCTTCCCCCTTTCTTCCCCCCCGCCCCCCCTACCCCCGGGGCACCCCTCCCCCCCCCCTGTTTTCTCGGTTTCGAGGGAGTCTGCATGCAATTCTTGCAGAAAATGTGATTTTTGGCCTTATATTGAATGCTTGTCCACGCGACCTCATTGACGAGCCATATCATCTCGCCGAAGAGTCTAAGAAGGGTGTTCATCAACGAACACCAACCCTCGTCGGTGAGTTTCAAGCCCTAAAATTAGCCCTCTCGGTAAGTTCTCGTTGATGAAACACTATTCCACGTCGACGAGCCCAAGAAGGCTTCCCATCAACGAGCACCTTGCGTTCATCGACGAGACCTTGCTGAGTCCCTCTTGAAATTTTCCTTTTCTCTCTTTTCTTTTATTATTTAATTAATCTAATTCTTCGGGTCTCCCTACATTCTTCCCTCCATATAAAATTTTGTCTTCGAAATTTGCTATTGTTGGCCTAATAAGGCTTATAATTCTTATTTTGATGATAACAAATCAATGATATGTTTAATATGTTTCAAGTAAATTTTTTTCATGAAAGTGACAAACCTCAAGTGCATAAAGAAGCTTATGGATTACAAAGAATTCTTGAAGAACACAAGTATAATTTATGGATTACAAAGAATCCTTGAAGAACACAAAGAAAAGCTTATGGATTACAAAGAGCATGAGGAATAAAATTATACTGGTGAAAAGCTCAAATAAAAGATTGAAACAACAAAGATGATGGAAGAACAAGATTGAAGATTAAAGAATTATATTTTAGGATGTTCTTAATGTAAGTACTTCAAAGGTTAAACTCAAATATAAAGTGGTTTGAAACTCATAGAAAATCAAAAATATTTTTTTAAACATATATACTCTAAAAAGTATTTTTTTTTTTTAATAAATAAAAAGGGCTTAAGAAGAGAAGATTTTTTAAACCATGTTTTTAAACATATTTATTTCAAAATGTTTGGATATGAATTTTAAGAATCTTTGGGAGTAATAGATGGCTTCTAAAAACATCTATAAATAGTCAAAATCTTCAAAGGTTTAACATGATGATTATTATTGAAACAATTTTCAAAGGTTTTTGAAATCAAGGAATCTTCAAAGGTTTTCAGATCCAGCAACCTTCAAAGTTTCAGATCCAGCAATCTTTAAAGTTTAAGATCAAACAACCTTTAAGGTTTTTAGATCAAGCTACTTTTCAAAGATTTTTAGATCAAGTGATTTTCAAATATTCAAAATTTTCAAAGGATCTAAAATTTTCTTGTGCTTAAACTTTCTAATCTGATATTGATTTATATTTTTAAAGCAAAGCTTTAAAAAATCAGAATCTTTCATTTTCTTTGAAAAATCATTTGGTAATTCATACTAAGCGTTGAGCTTCAAATTTCTTATATTTGAATTACTTTGGAGTATAAGCGAGCTGATCATTATGCTAATCTACTCTATTGTGAGAGTTCTCTTTTGTACACAAATTTCTTTATCATCATTCTTAAACGATTCAGAGTTGTTGAATGGTTGAACCAAACTAGGGGTTATTGTTTGCAAAGGCGGGCTCTAGCCTGACAGAAGGAGTGGTTGTAAATTGGTATTGTTCCACTAGGTAATGGAACTGATATAGTGGAATCCTTTGGGTTTTTGCCAAAGGTGAGGATGCAGGCTGTGTTGAAGCCGAACGTCATAAAAATCTTTTGTCTTTCTCTCTGCTTTACTTTATATTATTTACTTGCTATTGTGGTATGATTTAAATGTGCAGGTTGCAGATTCTTAAGTGAGAAAAAACCAAAGGTACTTGATATTTAGAAAGTACGTTTTGATTAATCATTTGCGGAAACCCAAAAAGGGAGTACGTTGGTTAATCTATGGAAATCTTGATCAAGTAAAGTGCATACTAAGAGTTGACAGAAAAATCAACTAAAGCTCTAATATTTTTGGTTGAGTGATTGAATTACGTTGATTTCATTAATTGACTTGTGAATTTAAATTTCAGTATTTTTAAGTGTGGTTATCGTTTTTATATCTTGTTTTCTGGGTAATTAAAATCAATAGCCTAAAAATCATTAAAATTTAAAAAGAATCCAATTCACACCCCCTCCCCCCTCTTGGGAAGCTATTCCTCATTTCAATTGGTATTAGAGCCTAGTTATATAAATTCCTAACAAGAAACTATAAAAAGATCTAATAGCAAACATTGGAGTAGCACCCTTTGGTGAAGGAAAATCCTCAACCCATCCACCAATCTTTTGTGGACACAATTACACTTTTCGGAAAAGAGAATGGAAATATATCTCCAACACATCGATTGGAAAGCTTGGGAAGTTGTTATGGATGGAAATCTTATTCCCACTAAGTTAGTTGATGGAAAACACATCCCAAAAGAAAAGAAACACATGACAGACTTAGACTATAAAATGCTTCAGATAAATGCAAGTACTATAAATGCATTATATTGTGCATTAGATGCTAATGAGTTTAATCGAGTCATGGCTTGCAAAACAGTTAAGGAAATTTGGGATAAGTTAGAAGTAACTTATGAAGGAACTGTCGATGTTAGAGACAATAGGATAGATATGCTAACAAGTGAATACGAAACCTTCAAAATGAATTCTAAAGAAACAATATCAAGCATGTACACCAGATTTACCCACATAATAAACTCTTTAAGTGCCTTAGGAAAAACCTATACTATATATGAAATGATTAGGAAAATTCTAAGAGGTCTACCCTCTATTTGGGAACCAAAGGCCATAGCTATCACGGAAGGTAGAAACCTTAAGACTATGTCTTTGGATGAACTTATAGGTTCACTTCTTACATATGAAATGGCACTGAAAGAAAGAAACCCCGAACCAAAGTATAAAAAATCCATAGCTCTAAAGGTATCTAGTCATAGCTCTAGTGAAGAAGAAAGCGAAACAAGCGACCTAGATGAAGATGAATTGACATTCATTACTAAGAGATCAGCTTAATTCTATAGAAGAAATAAAAGGTTTCCTAAAAAATTCTACAAAAAGAAAACTGAAAAAGGGGATACAAGTAGCAAAGAAAATAAAGGTAAGAATGAATTACCAATTTGTTATCACTACAAAAAACCAGGACATATTAAACCGGAGTGTCCATTGTTCAAAAAGGACAAGAAGAAAAAGAAGGAAGCAATGAAAGCTACTTGGGACGATTCAAACTCCAGCGAAATTGAAATTGAATCAAGTGAACAAGAGATGACAAATATATGCTTCATGGAAAATGATGAAGAGGTAAATTCTTATTACTCTTCAATAGAATCTCAAAATGTGTCTTGTGATGAGTCATGTGACAGTTTGCCTTCTTACAAGGAATTACAAACTGAATTATTTTACTACATAAAAGATTTATAAAAGTTTCTAAAAGAAATATAACTTTGAAAGATCAGAATAAAGAACTAGTAAAGCAACTAGAATCATTCAAAGTTATTGAAGAAGAAAGAAATACTTATATTAAGAAGCTGGAAGAAGAAATAAAACAAGAATTAGATAAAACTCATATAGATGGTTTGAATAAGAAAGATTTAGAAATAAATGAACTCAAAAAGATAGTTAAGGATAAGGAAAAGATTGTCTATAACTTTACTAAAGGTAAAGAGAACTTTGAAAAGATGATTAGACCGAAGAGGCTTCATGGAAACAAAGAAGGAATAGGATACAATGGTAAAACAAATAAAAAGAATAAAAAGCTATACATGGGATACTTTAATAAGGAACCTAGGTTTTATGCTAGCACTTCATCAAAAAACAAACATGAACACACCACTTGCTATATGTGCAAGAGTAAAGGTCATATAATGTTTAATTGCCCATTAAAGAAAAAATATGTTAAAGTCCAAGGAGAATGGAAAACAAATAGTGGAACCAACAGTAAAACAATGAAAGTCAAAAGAATTTGGGTTTCAAAAACTAACACATAGTGTCCATCATTATAGGTTTGCCTTAGGACAACAATGACAACGGACAAATGGTACTTGGATAGCGGATGCTCAAGACATATGACCGGTGACAAGACCAAGTTCACTACCTTAAAACAAAAAGATGGGGGATATGTCACCTTCGGCAACAATGCCAAATGTAAAATTGTAGGTATAGGTAAAATTGGTAAAAAAATCTTCACTCACTATAGATAATGTGCTATTAGTAGAAGGACTAAAACATAATCTTTTTAGTATCAGTCAATTAAGTGATAAAGGGTTCAAAATAATGTTCATGAAAGAAAAATGCGTCATCCAGAATCCCAAAAATAAAGAAACCTTGTTTATGGCTTATAGAATAAATAATGTTTACTGTATAAATCTTGAGAAAATAACAAATCAAAACATAACTTGTTTAACAGTCTAAATGAAGCAAGTTGGTTATGGCATAGGAAATTAGGACATGCTAGCATGGACCTACTATCTAAATTATCTAAAAAAAAATCTTGTAAAAGGATTACCAAATATTAAGTATGTAAAAGACAAGATATGTGATGCTTGTCAAAAGGGAAAACAAGTAAAAACAAGTTTTAAAAAGAAAAAATTTATATCCACCAAAAGACCCCTAGAACTCCTATACTTAGACTTATTTGATCCAACTAAAACCTTAAGCTTAGGTGGAAAACATTATACTTTTGTAATAGTAGATGATTTTTCAAAATTTACTTGGGTAATATTTTTAGCAAACAAAGATGAAGCTTGCAATCAATTAATAACCTTATGCAAGAAACTACAAAATAAGAAAGGTTATAATGTAACAAGCTTTATAAGTGACCAAGGAAGAGAGTTTAAAAATAAGGAAGTTGATAAATTTTGTAATGAACATGGAATAACTCACAATTTTTCAGCACCTAAAACTCCACAGCAAAATGGAGTTGTTGAAAGGAAAAATAGAATTTTGCAAGAAATGGCAAGAACAATGCTCAATGAAAATAGTTTACCTAAATATTTTTTAGCAGAAGCTGTAAATACAACATGTTATATTGTAAATAGGGTATCAATAAGATCAAAAATAAATAAAACACCATATGAACTTTGGAAAGATAGAAACCAAATATATCCTACTTTCATGTATTCAGTTGCAAATGTTTTATATTAAATACTAAAGATGACCTAGGAAAATTTGATGCATAGTCGGATGAACGTATTTTCTTAGGTTATTCTACAAAAAGTAAAGCTTATAGGATTTATAATAAAAGAACTTCTACAATTATGGAATCAATTCATACAACTTTTGATGAATCAAATCATTATAACATTAAAGATATGAATGATGAAAAAGAAGTCACTTCACAAAAGGAAGATGTTCTTGAAATAAAAGAAGAAAGGAACAATGATGCATTAAATGAAAACCTTTCAGAGAAACTGAAACTTCCTAAAGAGTGGACATATGACAAAAATCACCCAAAAGAACAAATTCTTGGTGAAACATCAAAAGGAATAACTACTGGAGCCTCACTAAAAAATATTTGCAATCATTATGCTTTCTTATCCCAACATGAACCAAAAAATATTGAAGATGCCTTAAATGATGACTCTTGGATTATAGCTATGCAAAAGGAATTAAATCAATTCGAAAGAAGTTAAGTATGGGAACTAATACAAAAATCCAAAGATAAATCAATTATAGGAACTAAATGGGTGTTTAGAAATAAGAAGGATGAAAATGGAGTTGTTGTGAGAAATAAAGCTAGGTTAGTGGCACAAGGATATAATCAAGAAGAAGGAATTGATTATGATGAAACTTTTGCACCTGTGCCAAGGATGGAAGCCATTAGGATGCTTTTAGCCTATGCAGCCCATAAGGATTTTAAGTTATATCAAATGGATGTGAAGATCGAGTGCATTTTTGAATTGATATGTAAATGAAGAAGTATATGTCAAATAACCTCCAGGGTTTGAAAATTCTAAAAATCCAAACCATGTATTCAAATTGACAAAAACTCTTTATGGTTTGAAACAAGCTCCAAGAGCTTGGTATGAGAGATTAAGCAAATTCTTACTTAAAAATGAATTTACAAGAGGAAAAGTTGATAGCACCTTATTCATCAAAACCAAAAACAAAGATTTGTTATTCGTTCAAATATATGTGGATGATATTATATTTGGAGCTACAAATAAAGATCTATGTAAAGAATTTCCCACATGTATGCAAAAAGAGTTTGAGCTGAGCATAAGGGAGAATTAAATTACTTTCTTGGATTACAAATCAAACAAGCAAAAAATGGAATCTTTATAAATCAAACTAAATACATTAAAGACATGTTAAAAAAGTTTGATATGGAAGAAAGTAAACCCATAGGAACTCCTATGAGTACTTCAACTAGTCTTGACAAAGATGAAAAAGGGAAACAAGTTGATACTAAGCATTATCGAGGAATGATAGGAAGCCTACTCTATTTAACAGCAAGTAGGCCAGATATTATGTTTAGTGTATGTATGTGTGCAAGATTTCAGTTAGCCTCAAAGGAATCTGTTGACCTTATTGGTCACGCCCGATTTTGATTATGACAAATACTCATTGTATCTAATGAGTGTTTGAGGTTTTGTGCAGGAACTAAAGGTGTTAAAATAAAGATGTGCACAAAGTTAAGAAAAGCCCGAAGACCAAAGTTTTATTTCATAATGTAACATATTAATATTGGTCTGTAATAGTAAGTAGGTATTTGGTTTGTAATAAGCTCACACACACATCACATGTATGATCTACTACGTAAGCTCAAACTAAATCATGAATGAGAAAGGACCATAGAAAGACCTTAGGGTGCACCTTCGGTCGACTGAAGGTCGACCAACACCGGACTTTTTCGGTGTCTTCAAAATTGGACCCCAAATGCCTTTAGGACACTCACATTTTCACATATATGTGGTAGGCACTTACATAGAGCTTTATTGTATCAATACGAGACCAAAATGCACACTTGGTGCACTTTCGGTCGACCGGCCAAAGCAGTTCACTTTGGCCTAGTCGACCGAACCGACCCTGGGTCAACAGTTTGACCAAGGTCCGGTCGACCGAGACCCTGTAGTTCATTTGACCCCGGTCGACCGAACCACCTGAGAGTCAACATTTTGACCTCCCGGTTGACCGACCACTTTTGTACTCCAACTACCTGGTCGAACGAAGGGTCCTCGGGAGAATTCTCAGCGGTCTGGTCGACTGAACCGTGTAGTTCAAAATGCCCTAGTCGACTGAACCTCGGAAATTTGGAAAATCGCCTCGCCCCGGTCGACCGACCATTTAATTCAAAAGTCCCCTGGTCAACCGAGCCATTTGAGTCCTGGTCGACTAAACCATTTTTGGTCGACCGAACCTCTCGGGTTGCCCTGATTTTTTACCACAATTAATATTTTTTAAACAGGGTTAAAATTCCTTAAAAGTCATTAAACTTTTTTAATAATACCCAATAGGTCCCCAACGGTCATATTTCCTTCCATGGCTATATATATGTGTTCATTTGCAAAGATTATAAGGGGATTAGCCACTTTGATTAGAGAAAATTCTTTGAAAAACCAAAACCCTATAATACTCATTTCCAAGCTCCACACACTCAATCTTACCTTCCCATATTGCCTACATCATTTGTAAGTTGGTTTTGAGTGCTTGTCTTGATTGGTTTGCTCTCCCATCTTTGGATTGTTTGACTTATTTTGAGAGCTAAACCTTAAGTATTCTTAGGGGACTTTGTTAATAAGTCTCTCCTAAGAAGACTTATATAAAACTTCTGAGTATTGCATATTCATTGCAATATCTTAAGAAGTTGGTATTTGTATTTTGTTTGCAAAAACATTTTCAAATATCTACTGTGTATTTATCTTGAAAATATTTGATGAGATATTTGCTTGTGTGATAAAATCTTTGTTGCAATATTCGTTAACTCATATATCCCTTGCTGAATACAAAGATTGAATATCCTTTTGCAAACCAAACTTATACATTGTTAGAGCTTCATATACATATATATATATTGAGAAAACTTGTTGATTGAAATATATGAAGTTTGGATAATATCTTTGTTTGAACATCTTACCTGAATATCTTGTGATACAAAGATCATACTATTTGCCACTCTTACGAACGCATTACACTGATAGAATATACTTTGAGAGTTGAACCCTCTAGACCACATTGAGCTTACATATTAAATCATACTGTGGTATTTGTAATTGCGCGTATTTAGGTACACATCTGCTTTACTTGAAAGCTTATTCATTGTACCATTTGATTGTATTTCAAAACCTGTTGTATTTCCAGACACGGGCCTAAAGAGGGAGACTAGCCTTGGAATAGTCCCGGATTGGCTTAGACCCGGTTAGGAAAACTAGGTACGTCATCTTGTTAAGGCGTGTAGGTTGAGGTCAGCCCCGCTAATTGACCTAGTGTAGGTTGAGGTCAGCCCTGTGTTAATTTGACCTGATTGTAAACGGTGTCGCTCCACCCTTAAGTGAGCCTTTAGTGGAATCCTTTAGCTTGTGAGCTAAAGGCGGGGACGTAGGCATAGTTGGCCGAACCCCGATAACATATCGTGTGTTTGTTTATATTTCCGCACTTTATATTTACCACACGTGTATGTTACTATGTGAATGATGCGTATGACTTAATTTCCACATTATATTTATCTACGCATTTAGAAATTGCATAGACAGACCCTAGGTTGTGCATATACTGTTGTTGGATAAATTAACCTAGGAGAAAAAGTTTAAATTTCCAATTCACCCCCCCCCCTCTTGGGAATACACCAATTCTAACAAAATCACATCAAACAACAGTCAAAAGAATTCTTAGGTATCTCCTAGGTACACTTGAACTAGGTTTATGGTATCCAAAGGAATCTGGATTTGAAATGATTAGTTATTCAGACGCAGACTTTGCTGGATGTAAAATAGATAGAAAAAGCATAAGTGGAACGTGTCATTTTCTAGGACATTCTCTAGTTTCATGGTCTTCAAAGAAACAAAATTCTATAGCATTATCCACAGTAGAAGCAGAATACATTGCTGCAAGAAGTTGTTGTGCTCAAACATTATATATGAAACAACAGTTAAAAGATTTTCAAATACGATATAAAATTATCCCTATCAAATGTGATAACACAAGTGCTATTAATATTTCAAAAAATCCAGTATCTCACTCAAGAACAAAACACATCGATATAAGACATCATTTCTTGAGAGATCATGTACAAAATGAAGATATAGTACTAGAATTTGTAAATACACATGATCAATTAGCAGATATTTTTACAAAACCTTTGTCGAAAAAAAAGGTTCATATTTATAAGAAGAGAATTGGGCATGCTTCACAGTCGTGAAGTAATCTAGAAATTGTTCTGGTTGGCAGGCGACTGCCACTAGGGTACCAGGCGACCGCTTGTCTACTGTCTTTCAAAATTCCACAAAGACGGCCGCATGCCATATTGAAGCAGGCGACTGCCTCATGGTGGGTAGGGTTTAAAACCCTATTTTAAATCATTTTAAAACCCACCAGGCGCCTGACCATTCATTTTTTCTCTCTAAAACCCTTCGTCTCCATCACTTTCCATACACAAATCTTGCATAAAGCATCTTGCAACCTAGTATCAAATCCTTCCTCCACACAAACACTGAGCTTAACTTAGAGTTTCTTTGATTTTCTTCTTCATCCAAACATGCCTAGATCAAAATCCGTTGGTGTTAAAGGATTTTCCTCTTCCAAAAGAATAAATAATGATGAGGTGGAGAAATGGTTGGTCACTCCACACGCCAAGCACCTTTACCGAAATCAAATTGCTTCATTTGAACCTATATTAGGTAAGGTACTCGACATAACATTCTTCAATTTTGATTTTCCCGAAATCTTGGAAATTTTCAAGAACATTGGATGGGATAAATTTATCACCTACCAAACTAAAGGCTATTATCCCAATGTTGTGTGTATTTTTTATGCAAACATGGAGCGATGCGATAATGGAATCAAAAAAAATTTTCTTGGGAAAGATATCCATCTAAATCCCATATCTTTGGGAAAGATTCTTCGAATTAAGTTAGGAGATTTTGAGATTCATATTATCGAGAAGCAAATGGATTATAGCTCAAAGTTTTACACCACAAGAGTTTTTGCCACTGGTTATGATTGACACTCCAGTAAACTTTGGTTATCCTCCACTTTATAAGCAGCTTAGTTTGAAAGCCCTCATTTTGCACAAGCTTATTACAAACAACATTTTACCAAGATCTAGTTCTCACAATCACATTTTGTTTCTGGATTGTTTTGTGATGTGGTGCATCCTCAAAGGGAAGAAGATGGATCTTCCATGTTTGATCATTCAGTGGATTATCATAAAAGTTGATGTTCCCCGTGTTGTCCTACCATATGCAGGAATGTTAAATATGGTTTTCGCTCATTTTAATGTTTTAACTCCATCATTCAACTTTACTTGCAAGACGTACTATGATATCTTTTTTGACACCATTCTAAAACGGATGGGCTATAAAAATTCTCCTCAAGGGTGGCTCCATAAAGGATATAGGAATGTCTCATCTGCCCCACCACCTTCTTCATCATCTATCCACACACCTTTAGTTCAGCCTGATCCAGATACTCCATCATGGTTTGTTCCTTTTTTTAACCATTACATGACATTTAGTGATGGTATGAAATCTAGCCTCAGTACTTTTCAAGAGAAGGTTAAATCCATAGAAACTCATTGTTCACAAATTGATAAGCGAGTTGAAAAGATTGAGCAACAGTTGGCCAGTTCCTCTAAAGGAAAATCTCCTATGAGTATCAGTTCTGCTACATCCAGTAAGGATGAATCTGGAGGACAAGAAGAAGGAGAAGATGAAAGTGAACAAGAAGAAGGAGAAGATGACAGTGAACAAGAGGAAGGATATCATAAATATGAAGAACAAGAAGAAGAAGATGATGAAAGTGAAAATATGGAAGCCTCTGACTGATGTGCCTTTACCTATCACTTTTATGTGTTTTTATGTAACTCAAGTTTTATCGGCTAGGCTATCTTTGGTTTTCTAAAATTAGTGCTTTGACTTGCAGCATTTCTTTGTTTTGTCTCTCTTTTTCCTTTTTGATTGATGTCCAAAGGAGGAGAAAATGTTTAAGAGAAATGAGTGCAAAAATATGATTTATAATGGTTTGTAAAACCTTTTCAATACCTTTTAAATGGATAGATGAATCTTTTACGTGTATGTATGGTTTATTCATGGATTATCTTTTGGACTTACATACATGAATTGTATCACGCTTATTGATAGGGGGGACCATGAATATTAAAATCTTATTATTTTTCCTCTCGATTTGTCATCATAAAAAAAGGAGAGATTGTTGGCCTAATAAGGCTTAGAGTTCTTATTTTGATGATAACAAATCAATGATATGTTTAATATGTTTCAAGTAAAATTTTTTCAGGAAAGTGACAAAGCTCAAGTGCATAAAGAAGCCTATGGATTACAAAGAATTTTTCAAGAACACAAGTATAGCTTATGGATTACAAAGAATCCTTGAAAAACACAAAAAAAAAAGCTTATGGATTACAAAGAGCATGAGGAATAAAATTATACTGGTGAAAAGTTCAAATAAAAGATTGAAACAACAAAGATGATGGAAGAACAAGATTGAAGATTAAAGAATTATATTTTAGGATGTTCTTAATGTAAGTACTTCAAAGGTTAAACTCAAATATAAAGTGGTTTGAAACTCATAGAAAATCAAAAATATTTTTTTAAACATATATACTCTAAAAAGTATTTTTTTTAATAAATAAAAACGGTTTAAGAAGAGAAGATTTATTAAACCATGTTTTTAAACATATTTATTTCAAAATATTTGGAAATGAATTTTAGGAATCTTTGGGAGTAATGGATGGCTTCTAAAAACATCTATAAATAGTCAAAATCTTCAAATGTTTAACATGATGATTATTATTAAAACAATTTTCAAAGGTTTTTGAAATCAAGGAATCTTCAAAGGTTTTCAGATCCAGTAACCTTCAAAGTTTCAGATCCAGCAATCTTCAAAGTTTAAGATGAAGCAACTTTCAAGGTTTTTAGATCAATCTAATTTTCAAAGGTTTTTAGATCAAGTGATTTTCAAATATTCAAATTTCTCAAAGGATCTAAAATTTTCTTGTGCTTAAACTTTTTGATCTAATATTGATTTATATTTTTGAAGCAAAGCTTTAAAAAATCAGAATCTTTCATTTTCTTTGAAAAATCATTTGGTAATTCATACTAAGCGTTGAGCTTCAAATTTCTTATATTTGAATTACTTTGGAGTATAAGTGAGCTGATCATTGTACTAATCTACTCTATTGTGAGAGTTCTCTTTTGTACACAAATTTCTTTATCATCATTCTTAAACGATTCAGAGTTGTTGAATCATTGGACCAAACAAGGAGTTATTATTTAGAGAGGCGGGCTCTAGCCTTACAGAAGGAGTGGTTGTAAATTGGTATTATTCCACCAGGTAACGAAACTGATATAGTGGAATCCTTTGGTGTTTTGCCAAAGGCGAGGATGCTGGCTGTGTTGAAGCTGAACCTCGTAAAAATTTTGTGTCTTTCTCTCTGCTTTATTTTATATTATTTACTTGCTATTGTGGTATGATTTAAATGTGCAGGTTGTAGATTCTTAAATGAGAAAGAAACAAAGAAACTTGATATTTAGAAAGTACGTTTTGATTAATCATTTGTGGAAACCCAAAAAGGGAATACATTGGTTAATCTGCAGAAATCTTGATCAAGTAAAGTGCATACTAAGAGTTTGCAGAAAAATCAACTAAAGCTCTAATATTTTTGATTGAGTGATTGAATTACGTTGATTTCATTAATTGACTTGTGAATTTAGATTTTAGTATTTTTAAGTGTAGTTATAGTTTATATATCTTGTTTTCTGGGTAATTAAAATCAATAGCATAAAAATCATTAAAATTTAAAAAGAATCCAATTCACCCCCCCTCTAGGGAAGTTATTCCTTATTTCAGCTATCTGTATTGAACACAATGCATTGAGGAAAATGAGTTACTTATTTTATTAATTACCCTCCCTTATGGCGGAAGAATATCGTGGTTACATAAGAAGTTTTTTGAGATTACAATTATGCCCATAAAGGAAAATTTTCTTCCAAAACGAAAACTCTAACTACCCTATAATCTAAAATACAACTATACATTCATCATTCTATACTAATTAAAATAAAACTATAATTATCTGAACAATACTAACTATTACTATGTCCCACTAAACAAGTGTAGGTATTTCTATCAGATTTCCTCCTTAAGCTCCCACAAAGCTTCCTCTACAACATGATTCCTCCATGAGACTTTTACTACTTAAATTTTCTTAGTGCGCAATTCCTATTTTTTCCTGTCTAGGATCTATACTAGTGCTTCCTCATATAACAGTGAATTTCTGAGCTCTATCTTCGTATAACTTATCATGTGGGAAGGGTCTGGAATTTATTTCTTCAACATGGAAACATGAAATACGTCATCTATTTTAGAAAGAGCTGGAGGTAGAGCTAGCTTGTAGGCAACTGACCCTACTCTCTTAAGTATCTCAAAGGGGCCAATATACCTAACGCTCAACTTTCTCTTCTTCCCAAATCTCATAACTTGTCTCAGTGGAGCTACCTTCAAAAATACCCAATTTTGCACATCAAACTCTAACTCTTGGCGGCGAGTATCTGCGAAACTTTTTTGCCGACTTTGATTTGCACTGATTTTTTCTTTAATAAGCTGGACTTTATCATACGCTTGCTGCAGCTATTTTGGTCCCAATACTCACCTTTCTCCCACTTCATCCTATTATAATGGAGAATGATACCTCGTACCCTATAAAGCCTTATATGGTATCATCCCAATCCTGGCCTAATAACTGTTATTGCATGCAAACTGGACTAGCGGTAAATATTGTGTCCAACTACCCCAAAATCTAGCACGTATGCTGGCAGCATATCCTTATATATTTGTATTGTCCTCTCCTTCTACCCATCCCTCTGAGGATGAAAAGTGATGCTGAATACTAACTGTGACCCCATAGCCTTCTGAAAGCTCATCCAAAATCGCGAAGTAAATCTAGGATCTTGGTCTGAGATTATAGATACTAGCACACCATGAGAAGGCACTATCTCCTGAATGTATAAATCTGCCCGTCTATCCATAGAATAGTTGACTTTGATAGGGATAAAGTGAGTGGTTTTCGTCAGCCAATCTACGATGACCCATATAGCATTTGTCTCTACCGCGCTGGTGGTAACCCTATCACAAAGTCCATGGAAACATGATCCCATTTCTACTCAGGGATGTAGAGTGGCTGCATCTGCCTTGCTAGTCTTTCGTGCTCAGCCTTTATCTGCTAGCACGTCAAGCACTATTTCACAAATTCATCAATCTTCCTCTTCATGCTACTCCACCAAAAGGATTCCCATAGATCCCGATACATTTTCGTGCTACCCAGATGTACAGTGTAAAGAGATCTATAAGCCTCCTCTAGGATCGTCCTCCTAATCTCAGCGTCTGTAGGAACACATAGTTTGACACGAAACCTCAAAGCTCCATCATCTAAAATACTAAACTCTTCCCCCTGTCTCTCCTGTACTATATCCATCAGTTCTACTAATTTGGGATCGCTCCTCTGGATGGCTTTAATTCTTTCTTGCAAAGTAGGTTGTACCACCAAGTTGGCAATGAATTCCTGGTGATCACCCCTTATCAGCTCCACACCCAAGCTCTCCAAATCCATCTGGATAGGGTGTTGAATCTCCACTGCTGACAATACTACTCCCACTATCTTTCGGCTCAATGCATCAGCTACCACATTTGCTTTCCCTGCGTGGTAGCTAATAGTGCAGTCACAATCTTTAATGAGTTCCAGCCATCTTCTTTGCCTCATATTTAGTTCTTTCTGAGTAAAGAAATATTTTAAACTTTTATAGTCTGTAAAGATTTCACATTGTAGACACCCTAATTTTCACCGGCCCTTCTTGAGAAGACTTGACGTAATAAAAGTTGACTTCGAATCCCAAAAATTTGAGGACCCTTTTAGAAAAGCCTGATCTTCTAAATTGAGTCCCAATATTTTTAATTGAGTCCTAATATTTTTAACAGAGTCTTGGTATTTTTATTTGAGTCCTACTATTTTAAATTGAGTCCCGTTGTTTTTAACCGAGTCTCGGTATTTTTATTTTGAGTCCCAATGTTTTTAATTGAGTCTCGGTAGTTTAAGTTGAGTCTTTTAAATTTAAATTGAGCCCTGCAATTTTTAATTGATTTTTAATCTTTAAATTGAGTTTTCAAATTTTTGAAAGGAGTTTTAAAATTGAGTCCGAGAGTTCCCAAATGGAGTCGTTTAAGTTTAAATTGTGTCTTTTAAATTGAGTATTTTTATTTTCGAATCCAGGTCCGCCGTTTCCAGGAATCGGGTTTTAATTTTCAAGCCTAGGCTTTCATTTTGGGAAGACAAAATTTGGCCAAACAAAAATAATTGATACAAAAGAAAATGCTAAAATAAGAAAAAGGAAAGCATGTGCGCAATTACACACTCCTTAACAAAACCACGAGCGTAGGAGAGAATATTTTGCTATGGGTGTTGAAATATGGCTCATTCTAGAAGCCTACAATTGCCATTGAAGTCTTCAATGGTGGGCTATTTTTTCAAAGGTAGGTGATTAGTGGTTGTAATAGTGGTTTTTCCTAACCTATATAAACCCATCACCTCCATTTGTATTCTCATCCCCAAATTTGCCTACTTCTCTCTTAGGCACATTCTCTCTTCTCTCTCTCTCATTTTGTAATATTTCTACAATAGAGAAATATTGATTGATAGTGTCCGAGGACGTAGGCACATTTAGCCGAACCTCGTTAATTCTGGTATTCTTCCTTTTATCTATTCAGTAGTTAACTTTTGTCGGGTATAGTTGTAGTAATATATTGTGTTAATTACATGTCTAAGGAAAATTCTGTCTAGGAAAGAGGGATTTAAGCGGTCCGTTGTGACCCCCCACTTCCCTGGGAATTTACCTGGTGTAATTTTGCACAATTATTTACTCTCTATTTACCTGTACAATTGTAACTGTGATAAAGTTAGGTGGAACAATCTCAAGTTTCACAACAATTGGTATCAGAGCCAAGGTTATTCTTAGTATGCTCTGTGGTTGCAGCTTAGTCTGATCTTCCACATCAGAAAAGTTTTCCTTGGGCTATTGGCATTCCACATCGGTAGCTATTGAATAGCATCTATGGTAGAGATGGCAGATAGTGCAAAAGCATCCACATCAAACTCGTCTATTTTGGCAAGAACTACTGTGACAAATGCCAGATTTGCAGTGGAGATTTTTGACGGCACCGGTCATTTTGGTATGTGGCAAAGTGAGGTTCTAGACGCTCTCTTTCAACAAGGTCTAGACATTGCCATTGAAGAAGAGAAACCAGAAGATATTGAGAAGAAAGAATGGGGGACCATCAATCGGTTAGCATGTGGTACAATTCGATCGTGTCTTTCAAGAGAGCAGAAGTATGCATTCTGTAAGGAAACTTCTGCAAACAAGTTGTGGAAGGCACTGGAGGAGAAGTTTTTGAAGAAAAGCTCTCAGAACAAACTCCATATGAAGAAGAGACTATTTCGCTTTACCTATGTCTCGGGTACCACTATGAATGATCATATCACCAACTTTAATAGGTTGGTTACTGATCTAGTTAATCTGGATGAGACTTTTAAAGATGAAGACCTGGCTTTGATGTTGTTGGGATCCCTTCCTGAGGAGTTTGAGTTTCTTGAAACTACTCTGCTCCATGGAAAGGATAAAGTGTCTCTTGGCGAGGTTTGTGCTGCTTTGTATAGCTATGAATTGAGGAAGAAGGACAAGCTTGAAAGCACAAGTGGAGCCAACGAGGCTCTAGTAGTTCGAGGCCGTTCACAAAGCCAGAATAGTAGAAAGAAGGAGAGATCCAAGTCAAGGTCCAGACCAAACAAAGATGAATGTGCCTTTTGTTGGGAAAAAGGGCACTGGAAGAAAGACTGTCCGAAGCTAAAGAATAAAGGCAAACCTGATAAAGGAAAGGTCATCTCAAATGTGGCTGAGTACGAAGATGGGAGCTCAGATCTTTCGCTTGCTGCTACGCCATCAACTAGTTCTTCGAGTATATGGCTACTAGATTCTGGGTGTAGCCATCATATGTGTCCCAATCGGGATTGGTTCTTTGATTTTAAAGAACTAGAAGGTGGAGTCGTCTACACAGCAAATGATGTCCCTCTTACCACACATGGGATTGGTTCAGTCCGCTTGAGGAATCAAGATGGATCAATCAAAATATTGACGGACATTAGATATGTACCAAGTTTGATGAAGAATCTTATTTCTGTGGGAACCCTAGAATCAAAGGGATTCAAAGTAACAGTAGAAAACGGAGTCATGAAGATCATCTCTGGTGCACTCGTGGTAATCAAGGGAATTCGGAAGAACAATAACTTGTATCACTATCAAGGTCATACAGTTATTGGGACGGCAGCAACAGTTTCTTCTGATGATAAAGCCATAGAAGCAACTAGGTTATGGCATATACGCTTGGGGCATGCAGGTGAAAAATCCTTGGGACTTCTTACAAATCAAGGATTATTAAAGGGAGCAAAGACCTGCAAGCTAGATTTCTGTGAACATTGCATCAAAGGGAAGCAAACAAGAGTGAAATTTGGTACTGCAATCCATAATACCAAGGGTATTTTGGATTATGTTCACTCTGATGTGTGGGGACCTTCCAAGACAACGTCATTGGGAGGAAAACACTACTATGTGACCTTTGTTGATGATTTTTCTCGAAGAGTATGGGTGTATACTATGAAAACTAAGGATGAAGTGTTAGGAGTCTTCCTCAAATGGAAAAATATGGTGGAAACTCAAACAAGCAGAAGGATCAAGTGCCTCCGTACAGATAATGGTGGAGAATATAGAAGTGATCCATTTCTTAAAGTCTGCGAAGATGAAGGTATTATACGACACTTCACAGTGAGAAGTACACCACAACAGAATGGAGTGGCAGAACGTATGAATCGAACATTATTGGAGAAGGTTCGGTGTATGCTATCCAATGCTGGGTTGGGTAGAGAATTTTGGGCTGAGGCTGTAACATATGCCTGCCACCTCATCAACCGCCTACCATCTACTGCTATTTGTGGTAAAACACCATTGGAGAAATGGTTTGGAAAGCCTGCTACAGATTATGATTCCTTACATGTATTTGGTTCTGCTGCCTACTATCATGTCAAGGAATCAAAGCTGGATCCGAGAGCTAAGAAAGCAATCTTTATGGGAATCACCTCTGGAGTAAAGGGATATCGTCTTTGGTGTCCAGAAACAAAGAAAATAATCTTCAGCAGGGATGTTACCTTTAATGAATCTACTTTTTTAAGAAATGTGACAACAGAAAGTGTTGAGCAAAAGGATGGTGCTCCAAAACAGGTGGAGTTTGATAGAAGAATTGTTTACCCAGAAAATGAAGACTCTCCTATGGTAGAAGAAGAGTCGCCTGTAGAAGAGGTTTCAACCCAAGAACCTCAACAGCAACATGAATCTATTGCATTGAGTAAGCCAAAGAGAAAAATTAGATAGCCTGCTCGCTTTGTTGACATGGTGGCTTACGCATCTCCAATTGCAAACGATGATACTCCTGTTACTTACAATGAAGCAATCCAATGTTCGGAAAAAGAAAAGTGGAGGGAAGCCATGAATGAAGAAATGCAGTCCCTTCATAAGAATCGAACATGGAAGCTTGTTAGTCTTCCGAAGGGAAAGAAGGCAATTGGGTGTAAATGGGTATATACAAAGAAAGATGGATTTCCTGACAAGAATAGTGTTCGCTACAAAGCAAGGTTGGTGGCTAAAGGCTATGCACAAACGGAGGGAATTGATTACAATGAGGTATTTTCTCCAGTAGTAAAACATTCCTCCATTAGAATCTTATTGGCTTTGGTAGCAAAATTGGATATGGAACTAGTTCAATTAAATGTAAAAACTGCATTTTTACATGGAGACTTGGAAGAGGAAATCTACATGACTCAGCCAGGAGGTTTCAAAGTTGCTGGAAAAGAAAATATGGTGTGCAAACTTGAAAAATCGTTGTATGGATTAAAGCAATCCCCAAGGCAGTGGTACAAACGATTTGACAAGTTTATGATGGGGCAAAAGTACAGAAGAAGCAAATATGATCACTGTGTGTATTTTTGCAAGCTACAAGATAGATCCTTCATATATCTTCTTCTTTATGTTGATGATATATTGATAGCCTCCAAGAGTCAGACAGAAATTGACAAACTAAAGGCTCGATTGAATAGGGAGTTTGAGATGAAAGATCTAGGCGAAGCAAAGAAAATTCTCGGTATGGAGATAAGTAGAGAAAGGAAATTGGGGAGGCTTTGTTTGACTCAAAAACAATATTTGAGGAAAGTACTGAAGCGTTTTGGTATGGATGAGAAGTAAAAACCTGTTAGTACTCCGCTTGCTTCTCATTTCAAGTTGAATGCATCTATGTCTCCAAAAACTGAAGCAGAACGAGAATACATGTCAAAAATACCGTATTCAAGTGCTGTTGGTAGCTTGATGTATGCCATGGTGTGTACAAGGCCCGATATTTCACAAGCCGTTGGAGTTGTGAGCAGGTATATGCATGATCCTGGAAAGGAACATTGGCAAGCTGTGAAATGGATTCTACGATACATTTTGTATACGGTAGATGTTGGCCTAATATTTGAGCAGGATAAGCAAGATGATCATAGTATTGTTGGATACTGTGATTCCGACTACGCTGGTGATTTGGATAAGCGTCGGTCAACTACTGGCTATGTTTTTACTCTTGCAAAAGCGCCAGTTAGTTGGAGGTCTACTTTACAGTCAACAGTTGCTTTGTCCACTACAGAGGCAGAGTATATGGCAGTCACAGAGGCTGTGAAGGAGGCAATTTGGCTTCAAGGATTGATGAAAGATTTGGGAATTGAACAGAAGCACATCAAGGTGCATTGTGATAGCCAAAGTGCTATCCATCTAGCAAAGAACCAAGTCTACCATTCAAGAACCAAGCACATCGACGTTCGATATCATTTTGTTCGAGAAATTCTGGAAGAAGGTGGAGTAGTAATCCAGAAGATTCGAACCACTGAGAATCCTGCTGATATGATGACAAAAGTGGTAACTGTGGTCAAGTTTCAACATTGCTTGAACTTAATCAACATTGTTGAAAATTGAAATATTTGCGCTACAAGCGCGTTTGAAGACATTATGGAATCTATGAGAGATGATTAAGAGATGGAATTTCGCCAAGGTGGAGATTTGTTGAAATATGGCTCATTCTAGAAGCCTACAATTGTCATTGAAGTCTTCAATAGTGGGCTATTTTTTCAAAGGTAGGTGATTAGTGGTTGTAATAGTGGTTTTTCCTAACCTATATAAACCCATCACCTCCATTTGTATTCTCATCCCCAAATTTGCCTACTTCTCTCTTAGGCACATTCTCTCTTCTCTCTCTCTCATTTTGTAATATTTCTACAATAGAGAAATATTGATTGATAGTGTCCGAGGACGTAGGCACATTTAGCCGAACCTCGTTAATTCTGGTGTTCTTCCTTTTATCTATTCAGTAGTTAACTTTTGTCGGGTATAGTTGTAGTAATATATTGTGTTAATTACATGTCTAAGGAAAATTCTGTCTAGGAAAGAGGGATTTAAGCGGTCCGTTGTGACCCCCCACTTCCCTGGAAATTTACCTGGTGTAATTTTGCACAATTATTTACTCTCTATTTACCTGTACAATTGTAACTGTGATAAAGTTAGGTGGAACAATCTCAAGTTTCACAACAATGGGTAGTGTAGGGAATATCTCTGTTGGGATTGTTTACCCCCAGGATTTTTTGGCACCATTTTGCACTGCCTAAGTTCTATAAAGGTGAACACTCATGCACAGGAAATAGAGGAAGCATTTTTCACTGTTCATATCTCCCTCTCGCTGATACTCTGCATTACCAGAGAGTCGTGCCTCCATTCTCATTTCCATCTCCCTCATCTCTCCCTTCTCACATCCTTCCACTCGCACATAGCAGGGGGTTCTTCATTTTCTTCCACACACAGCGGGGTCCTTCATTTCAATTTTCTCCTATTCACCCATCATCCTTGCAGAGCCTCACTCTCCCATCTTCAAGTCCTCCATTCTCCATAACTCTCCGCAACCACCACCACCTTTGGCCACAATCTCCCTTATAGAACCACCGCTAACCCTCCACACAACACCCCATCCATCCGAGCCTCTCAAACTCCCATGCACTACCCTCTCAGATCCATCCACGACTAGCAACCTTCAATAACCCCACCTCTTACCATACCAAACAGCCACCTAGCTCCAGCTGCTCCGACCAAACACCTCTCTCAGCCATCTTCGCAGGCCACACACAGCAGTTCCCCCTCTCATCCTTACGACACCAGCTGAGGCAACCCTCAGCCACAACCACCCACATCTCCAGCGCGGTCACCCCATGTAAACCAGCTCACCAGAGCTTAATCTGCTGCCCCCATTGCCTTTGCGGATTCTCAGATCTCTCTCCCTCATCCCTAGCTCAATAGTAGGACCATCTACGATTTATCCACCCCACTAACCACCTCTCCTTACCTTTCCTTTTTTGGCAGCTCTTTTTCTCTCATGCGTACTCATTATCCCCGCGAGCACGCCCCAAATCATCCACAACCACCACTATTCATCACCACCCCGCACACTAGCTCACCTTTGTCACCACCGAGCGCCGGCTTCCCTTCAGATCTCGGACTCTCGAACAGCTTTGCTACCTTCACCACAGCCACACGTAGATCCGGTTGCCATCCAATGACCACGCCAACAACTAAACACAGAGCTCCTTTCTCACCGGAGTCAAGGTGAACTAGCGTCTCCCGGTATACCCAGTTTCCCCACTTAATTGGTTTTTCTCTCATGGTTGCTCATCTATCTCGCATACAGCAACCCTTTCTACCTCTTATGTCTTGAGAAGCTTCATCACAGCCAAGACATTGCCATCTCACCCTCGCGGCTCTCACCCTATTAACTCCGGCCAACTAAACCTGTTAACACTCCTTCACTCACTAAAGCACACACAGTACACTCTCATGTAGCACACTCATTCTCATGGCCACAACATGCACCTCATGGCCATACTATTCCTCACAACCACAATACACTATAACGCAACACACTGTTACACTCGGCCACACACACTTCTAACACACTTGTTAAAACACCCTCACACACACATGTAAACACACACCGATACACGTACCTATGCACTAACAGAAATCCCGCAAAACACACACTACAATACGCAGTAGGGGAAAGCCCTTGCTGCCTCTCTCTCGCTCACCCAAGCTCAATCTGGTGCCACCATCACCCTCTTGACTCTTCAGATCTCTCTCAAGCTCCATCTCCTCTGAAAGTCTCCCATCCCTCCATTATCATTCATGCACTTCCACGCTCTTGGACTCAATTCAGTGAGATATCTCAAATCAACTTCACAGTAACTCATCTTCCTCATCCTCACCCACACAGCCGGTAGCCATAACAGCAACCATACTCACCCATAGACCATGAGCACCTCTAGATCCAGTTACTCTTAGCGTCAAGGTAAGTTTTGTATTTTGACAATCTGAGTTGGGATGTTTCTCTGATCACTGGGCTTTGTTGAATTTGCATGTGTTATAGGTAGTTGTTAATGGATTTTATTTTGAGAAATCTTCTTCTCTGTATATGTTCTTCGTTTCTAAGTCTCCACCACCTGCTTGATAAAATGCCCAAGACAAACTTTGTTGGTTATAATTCTTTGATTTTTGGCTTAAACCATCATGGGTTTCATACAAATTTTGTTAGCCCTAGCTCTAAGAGCCACAGTCAGAAACACAAAACACAGTGCATCTTGTGTCAGCAAGCATTTGCTCCTTTGGAGAAATCTCACCAACATGTTCCTACCCCCGTTCTTCTTCCACAAACACACACCTAACACACACACACAAATTTACACTCACCCGTACACATACTGACACACCCACTGGCACATACACTATTACACAATAAAGCACACGCAACACTAACACACACACCTGCACACATACTGACACTTACCTACACACACCTGCACACACACTGATGCACACTCCACTCCACTAACACACGAATTTAAAATCACCCACACTCCACTAACACACACAAATTTAAAATCACCTTCCCACACCACTAATTTATACTCACTAACATGCACGTGCCCATTTCACTAACACCCATGCACACATAAGCATGTTGGCATGCAACACATTCATACACTCAAGCGTATACTCACATACACACACTCACTTATCCATGAATTCATGTACATATATCATATTCGTACGTACACATTCACGTACTCATGCATGCAACATATACATCCACACACTCATGCACATGCATGTCCACACTCATTCATACAAACTTACACACTTGTGCGCATGCATGCCACATATTCATACCTTCATACATGTACATACATTCACACACATTCATGTACATACACGTACATGCACTTCAATAAACCGTCACCTACTCATGCACGTACATGTGTGTACGTAACACTCTCACACACACTCATGCATGTGCATACATGCAATGCTCACATTCTCATACTAATGCATACACAGTCACGCATGCGCACACACTCATGCGCGCACACATTCACGCATGCACACACTCTAATGTACACCTGAATACACATAGCACACGTGTATGGCAACGCGTGTTGACTAATGGTCTCAACCAAGACCTTAAACTAGTTTTTTCCCCCGAACCGATCAGTGCTTAACCGGCTCCTTCCCTGAACCGGTTAACCTTAGTTTTATTTATCTCACTTATTATTATTTAAATATCCATAAAATTCACAAAAAATCACAAAATTCTCATAAAATCCCATTCATACTTTGATTTCCATGGTTTTTAATTGTGTTATATTGAAGTTTGGGAAAAACATTGAAAAATCACAAAAAAAATGTTTTCACACTTAGAGAATCACAAAAATATTTTTAGGTCTAGAAAATCATTTCCATCCCGAACAAATTTCAAAAAAACCTCTTAGAATAGTATTTTCCTACTTAGAAAAACCTTCAGATTTCAAAACCTCGGGAGCGTATTTTGTATCTTATTTTCTTGATTTTTCATCCCGATGATTACATCAAAGGGCATGGACTCTTCCGAGTATCAAATTGCCCCGATTCTGAAGGAATACTTATATAATATCTATTTTATACATTTTCTTTGATTTTTGAAAGGGGGTAATTTTCTAAGGCTTATTAGATTTATTTTAGGATACTTTTCGGTTAATTTGGTACCATTCGTAAGAACGGGCATGTAAGGGGTGCTAATATCTTCCCCTTGTGTAATCGTACTCCCGAACCCGACTCTGGTGACGCAGACCGATTCTACCCCCAACGGGGTAGTAATCAAGTGTTCTAACCACATTTCAAAACGTTAGTGGCGAGTCCATACACCATGTTTTTCACGAAAAATATTTTTTAAAATACACATTTATTTTCCCAGTTCGCAGTTGCACCCATGTTTGCCAAAGTGGTTCTCTAGCAGGGTCCGAGATGTCGCGACAGCTTGGCATCTCCGTTGGGGAAACTTGAGAGTCGAGCGAGTAATTAATTGAGAATTATCTCGATCTCAAATCTAAATAAGTCTTCTTGATTACTCCATTTCATTTTTGTACAAATTGATAACTTCATTGCATATATGTGAATAATTGTGTGTATAAGATTAACTATAAATGCTTTGCTTGCTTTGGTACTTGGATAAGCATGTGATTAGTTCTGATTGTTTTAGCTAAGTATGTGACTAGTTGTGAATATTTTGAATAAGCATAATGCCTTATTTCCTCTGCTATTTTGTTAAATATGTTGAAATTAGGATAACTTCCCAAGAGGGGGGTGAATTGGGATTCAAAAGTTTTATTTTCAATCTGAGTTATAACAATAAATACACTTCAAACACAATCACAAAATTAATTCAAATCAACTGCAACTAAGATAAAATAACCCATCAATGCTTCTTGTAACAATAGCCCTGCAGTAATGTGTAAAGTTTGCTGAATTTGTATGAGCCTTGTTGTTAAAATTCACAAACACGCTTCTTCCTAATGTTCAACTTTTAAATAAACTTCCATTTTAATAAGTTAAGGATGATCAACCAATGTAGTCCCTTTCGGTTTCCTTAATCAATGCTAATCAAACCAAAATAAATTATCTTCCGGTCTATTTAATATCCAAACACTCAGAATTCAGAGATTTATAAAGCATCCACACAGTTTGTAAATTTTGCTGAAAAATAAAGAGTAGGGAAGAAAGAGAGAAACACAAGGTTTTACAGGGTGCGGCTTCGACACAGCCTACGTCCTCGCCCTTGGTAAACTACCAAAAGATTCACTATAGCAGTTCCTTTACCAGGCAGAACAACACCGATTACAACACTCCTTGTTAAAGGCTAGAGCCCGCCTTCTCCAAAAAATATTCCCTTGTTTGGTCCATCGATTCAACACTCGAACCGTCTATCAATCTGCTACAAAGATTTGAAATAAGACATACAAGAATTGCTCCTCTGAGAGCTGATTTGTATAGATCAAAAACTATATATTTCAATGAAAATTCAATACAAAATTCATATTGAAGCACTAGAAATTTTTCACCGTATGATTCTTTCAATGGGCGAAAGAAGTAGCAATTATGGCTCCATATCAGTGAGAAAACTAGCAAGACTTTAGCAAGTTTTTTGGGAGTTGTGAACAGCAAAGAGCTTTGTGATTTTCAAAATGCTTGAGAGAGAGTTTGATTGCTGAAATTAAATTCTTGGTGATCAAATCAATGTATCTTGAGGATATTTATAGATGTAGAAAGGTATTTAACTTGTTCACCAAGTTTACTTGCAGTTGGGTCCCAGTTTTATATTAGTTTGAGCCTCGAGTAATTGAAATTTTGAAAATATGTCCATTGAGTATTTTGAAATTTTCCGCATGACAGACGACTGTGAGAACCCTGGTAGTCGATTGTTAGTGTTTTCCATGTTAAAAAAAATATAACCAGTAAGGTGGCAGTCACCTGTCATCAACCAGTCTTGCGTCAGTCACTAAATAACTTAATTTTCTAAAACCATACAAAAGAGTGGCAAATGACTAGAAAAACGCACATAGTCGTCTCATTTTACCCTAACAGTCATCTATCAAGCTACTGTCTTCTTATTAAAAGATTATTTAACATGGCAGTTGATTGCTCATGTGCAGCTAGTCGCCAGGCAAACACTTATTTCTCATTTTATGATATTTTTTATTTCTCTCTTCTTTGTTTATTTAGACATGGAATCTTAATATGTTTTTTCTTTAAAAAAAATTAGCTCCAAGACTTAAAACTAAGGTCTTTAAGTCTTGTTTGCCTAATGAGCTTCAAAATGAACAATCATATTTGTACCATTCTTGAAGTACTTACAAAGACTTGTCCTGAGTACTGAGGTGACTCCTCTTTGCATTGAATTCACTTTGACACAAAACTTCTCTGAGCTTTCATTATGGATCACTTTCTTTTATTTAAGGCCTTCCATGTTCCTTGGTCATTGTGAACTTTCAAGATATGTCATTTGAAGTCTAAGTTGAATGAGCTTTCGAAATTTTCCCTTTTATCATCTGAAATCATCTTTGCCTTCAATAACTGAAATAGCATCACTTGGAAGCAAATTAGATAGCCTTACTTTGTTGTTATCAAAATCAAGAGTTGTAAGCCTAACTAGGCCAGAAATCTCCCCCTTTTTTATGATGACAAATAAGGAGCAAAGATGCAAAAATACTCCCTCTTTCAATAAGCATAATTTTATAATGCATTATTACATTGTAGACACCCCATTTTTACCCAGGCCCGATATGATTATTATTATTATTATTATTATTATTATTATTTACATTGTTATTATTACTTCATTTTTATTTTTATTTTTATTTTTTGCTATAATTATTATTATTATTATTTTATTATTGTCATTTTTACTATTACTATTAGTATTATTATTATTACTAGTCTTATTATTATTATTTTATTGATAGTATCTTTATTATTTTTACTTTTACTGCAATTATTTATTATTATTATTATTATTACCTTATTGATTTTATTATTATTATTATAATAATTATTATTACTATTACTATTTTCATTATTACCATAATAGTAAAAGCAAAAAAAAGAAAAGAAAAAGAAAAAGAAAATCAAAAAGGAAGTTTTTTTTTAGGGTTTACAGAATTTTTTTATAAAAGGGGGGCATAGCCAAGCCAAAGGGGAGGAGGCACAGACCAAAGAAAGAAAAATCTTACCTTGCAGTCTTGTGCGGCGGCAATGGAGTCGTCGGCGTTTGCGCAGTCAACTAGATGAAACCAATCGAGCAACGATTTCTTATCCGATTAATGCGAAACTTTATGAGGTGTTTCCTAACCCTTTTATCTTAATTTTCACCGTTCAGATTCTTTTTTTGAGTTTTCTCCCTTTGTGTTAATGTCTTGCACAGCCGTATTACCGCCGCAGCAGTGGAATCATTAGTGTCTGCGCATCGAACTGGACGAAGCCAATCAAGCAGCGATTTCTTATCCGATCAATGCGAAATTTTACGAGGTCGTTTCTAACCCTTTCTTCTTAATTTTCACCGTTCAGATTCGTCTTTTGAGTTTTCTCCCTTTGTGTTAATTTCTTGCAAAGTCGTATCACCGCCGCAGCAGTGGAGTCATCGGTGTCTGCGCATTCAACTAGACGAAGGCAATCGAGCGGCGATTTCTTATCCGATCAATACGAAATTTTACCAGGTTGTTTCTGACCCTTTTATCTTAATTCTCACCATTCAGATTATTATTTTGAGTTTTACAATTTCATTTTAATTTATTACACAGCTGTCTCACCGCCGCAGCAGTGGAATCGTCGGTGTATGCGCATTCAACTAGATGAAGCCAATCGAGCGGCGATTTCTTATCTGATCAATATGAAACCTTACTCGGTTGTTTCTAACTCTCCCTTGTTAATATTTACTGATTTTATTAATTTCTTTGAGTTTCATCTCTTGGACAACTTGTCCACACACACACAAACACACACATGCACGAGTGATGTTTTTGTAATTTGTTTATATATATTTTTTTCTTCTTAATGTTATTTTGTATATATATTGTATTATTATTGTTTTATTTGTTCTAATATCTAATGTTTGGGGTTCTTTTTCATTTTTTTTTTTTTTTGTTTTGTAATCATTGTAATATACTTATTTTTATTGTTACATATTATTTAGGATGTTTTATCGTGTAGACATTATTTAGGCTTTTTGATGTATTTAGGATATTTGTCATATTTATTGTTCATACGGTATTTAGGGATTTTGTTTATTATTTATGATTGTAATATTTATGCACATCTAGGATTCTTGATTATTTACATTATTTTCATAATACGACCCTTTAGGGTTTTGGGTTATTGTTTTATTTTAGGGTTTTGGCTATTTCACGTTATTAGGGTTTTGAGTAGTGTTTTATTTAATTTACTTTATATTGCTATTGCGTATATATTGATGTTCATTATTGTTTATTATTTATTTATTTCTTGTATACAATTGTATTATCATTTTGTCGTGTTCATAACATTGTTGTGGAATTTTTAATGCTATAATATTTATTTGAATAAATGATATTTATATTTAGCAACTTAGAATTGTAAGTAGCATTATACATTTAATTTAGTATTTTAGGTGACCGTGTACATTTAGTAATATAGCATTTTAGGTAATATTATATATTATTATTATATTTTTAGTATGTTAATATACAAGGTATTAATTATTATGGTAAGTTTAATATTTTAGGTAATATTTTTGGTGTTTTGGTATCATGCTATTATATGGTATGTTTAGTATATATAGTATTATAGTAATCTATTACGTATTATATTATTTGTGGATATTTATTATTATTATCATAATTATGTGTATTATGGTATGTTTAAGTATTTTTGTTTATAACGCACATGTAGTATTTTAATATTTGCTCATTATCTTAGTCTATATTATTGTTTATATTCTACTATTATTGGTATGTTAGATATTTTAGCTTCTATTATATATGTTGATTAGTACGTATTTTGGTATCCTAATATTCTAGTTTATAACTATTTTATTTATTTATTTATTATGTTTAAATTATTATATCTATTATTAAAACCTCCCATACTAATATTTTCCTATAAAACTTTTACTTACAATTTTCAAATGTGGGAGCGTATTTTCTTAAATAATTTTGATTTTATAATCCCTATGATTTTATTGCGGGGGTATGAGCCTTCGGGCTTCACGTATCCTAAGCTCTGAGGGATTATATATGTATATATTATCTTTATTTATTTATTTATTTTTCACATTTATTTATAAATTCATAAAATAGGAGTAATTTGAAGAATTATTAGATTAACTTAGGGATAATTTCAAATTAATTAGGTACCGTTAGTAAGAACGGGCGCGTAGGGGGTGCTAGTACCTTCCCCTCGCGTAACCGAACTCCCGACCCCAACTCTGGTAATGTAGACTGATTCTACCCCTAACGGGGTAGTAATCATGTGTTCTAACCGCACTAAAGGTTAGTGGCGACTCCGACATCCATGTTTTTCCACACCATATTAAAATTGATTTTTAATTTCGCCGCTCGGGGCACACGCGCTCCCGGGACGTCGCAACATACATTAAATCTCAATTTATGATTTAACATAGAAGCATAGAAATACATATAAACATAGTTCAACAAACTAGAAACATAAACTTTGTGTACACACATAATTACTCCCCCTTTTGGCATCAACAAAAATGCATAATACAACCATAAGCGGAGCATATGTAATATTCAAAACAGCAAAAAGTTCAAACATAAAAAAAAGAAAAAAGAAAAAAAAAAAAAAACTTCAGTCAAGCATTAGAAGCTTTATCACTATCTGTGGCAATTGCTTTTCCTTTAGATTTCTGTGATCCTTCTTCTTTTTCCTCCTCCTCTTCTTCTTCTTCTTCTTCAGCTTCAACAGAGTCCTCATCTGATTTGGCCTGAGAACCTTCATTTGATGATTTTTGTGAGCCTTTATCATTTTCATCACTCTCTTTATCAGAATCAAAATCATGAGGTGCTAAACTAGTGACACGTTGCTCTATTTTTTGAAGACGTTTATCTAGTAAAGTATACTTATCATCAATATTTGAGATCTTGTCTTGAAGAGAGGTAAAGCCAGCCCTCATGTCAAAGCTGAAGCTGGAATAATGCTGATAGAATTGAAGAAACCATGTAGGCATATCAGCTTCTTTAAGATTTGGATTAGGTTCTTATGGTGCCGATCGTGCAGGCCTATTTATCCTAAACATCCATCCCTCAGTGTACTTCTTGTAACCCATTCTTTTTAGAGTAGTAGAGGAGAATATATTATAATGGGTTCACTTCACTATTTTGGAGGATGGGGTGAGAACTTGGAAGTGAGCAAAGACCAAAGAAAGTACGCCACAATATGGAAGTCCAACTCAAGGAGATTCTAACTTCATGACCGTACATTTAAGTATAAGGCTTGCTAAATCCAATTTATTTCCTTTTAGTATGCACCACATGATAAAGCAATAAAAGAAGGAAATATGATTAAAGGATCCTGCTCTAAGAATTATATTGTAAGCAACAATTTTTTGAAGAATTTGAGCTTGCAGATTGAGCTACTTATATCGTGGAGGATTTCCAAAATAGACCGGTTGATCATTCATCACCAGAGGTAGCAATTCTTGAGGAGTAAAGCCCCGCTCCATTGTCCATTGTTTTTCAATGGGATTGTACTCAAAATCACCATGCTTTATACGACATATTTTCCTTAGCGAATGTGGAGTAAGGGTAATCTTTTGGACTAATACTTTGGTAGAAAAACCAATATCTTTCTTTACCAAGTTAGAGTAAAAATGTTTGATCTGATCAGGGTAATATTCTTTAACCTGGTGTATGATAAACTTCTCCCATCCTATGTTTTTGAATAGCTCAAGAATCTCAGGAAAATTCTCCTCAAAGAAAGCAACATCTAGTACCATACCAAATATTGGATCGATAGTGGAGATGTGAATTTGGTACAGAGCTTTTGCGTGAGATGAAACTAACCGTTTTTCAATTTCGTCGTTGCTAATTGACCTTAAAGAAGAAGATGCTTTGTCTTTTTTCCCAATGGTTTTGGTTCTTGGCATGTTTCTGAATCAAAAATTCGAAGAGCCCTATGTGAGAACAATTTAGGGTTTCATTGGAGTGAAGTGGGAAGAGGTTTGGAGAAGAGAATCTTAGTGAAGAACTAGAGAGAAAGTATTTTTGTGAGGGTTAAACGAATGAACAGACGTCTAGGACTTTAAAACGAGTGTTTCTCTCGAGTAAGTTTGTTGAACCACCGCGAGACAGTCATCTGTCATCAAGTTGGTAGTCGGCTGTCGATTGTCTTTCCAGTTAGACAGTAGCCTGTCAAGCACCTGCCTTGTATTTGGCAGTTGTATGTCCTGTAGGAAAATTCTTTTCTCTCTCTGTTGACTTCTCGTATATGTAACATTCCTAATTCCCTTTGGATAAATACAAATTGATCTTCTGTTAGTGGTTTTGTAAATATATCAGCTAATTGATCGAGTATGTTAACAAATTCAAGAACTATTTCTTTCTTATCTGCATTATCTCTTAAGAAGTGATGACGTATATCATATATTTTGTTCTTGAGTGTGATACTGGATTTTTTGAAATATTTATAGCACTTGTGTTGTCACACTTTATAGGAATTGTTTGATATTGAATTTTGAAATCCCTTAATTGTTGTTTCATATATAACGTTTGAGCACAACAACTCCCAACTACTATGTATTCTGCTTCAGTTGTAGATAATGCTATGGAATTTTGTTTCTTTGAGAACCATGAAACTTGCGAGTGTCCTAGAAAGTGACAAGTCCCACTTGTGCTCTTTCTATCCATTTTACACCCTACATAATTCGCATATGAATATCTTATCATTTCGAAATTAGTTCCCTTTGGATACCATAAACCTAGATCGAGTGTGCCTAGCTGGTATATAAGTATTCGTTTAATTGCGATTTGATGTGATTCCTTAGGAGCTGATTAAAACCTAGCACACACACATACACTAAACATGATATCCGGTCTACTTGATGTTAAATATAGTAGGCTTCCTATCATTCCTCGGTAATGTTTGGTGTCTGTTTGTTTTCCTTTTTCATCTTTGTCAAGACTAGTTTGATTTATGAATGTTTAATTTTTAGCTTGTTTAATTTGTAACCCTAGGAAGTAATTTAACTCTCCCATCATGCTCATTTCAAACTTTTTTTTTGTTACATAAATCTTCATGAGTTGCTTCAAATATGATATCATCAACATAAATTTGTACTATAAGCATAACGTTATTTTTGATTTTTATAAATAGAGTGCTATCTATCTTTCCTCTTGAAAATTTATTTTTGAGTAGAAACTTGCTTAGCCTTTCATACCAAGTTCTAGGAGCTTGTTTCAAATCATATAAGGCTTTTGTTAACTTGAATACATGATTTGGATTTTTAGAGTCTTCGAATCCTGGAGGTTGTTTAAGAATGCACTTTTTACATCCATTTCGTATAATTTAAAGTCTTTATGAGCTGCATAGGCAAGAAGCATCCTTATAGCTTCCATTCTTGGTATGGGAGCAAAGGTTTCTTCATAATCGATACCTTCTTCTTGATTATAACCTTGTGCTACTAGCCTAACTTTATTTCTTACAACTACCCCATTTTTATTCTTTTTATTTCTAAACACCCATTTGGTTCCTATGATTGATTGTTCTTTGGGTTTAGGTACAAGTTGCCAAACTTGACTACTTTCAAACTGATTGAGTTCTTCCTGCATAACTACTATCCAAGAATTATTTTAATTGAGTTCTTCCTGCATAACTATTATCCAAGAATTATTTTAAGGCTTCTTCAATATTTTTGGGTTCATCTTGAGATAGAAAAGCATAATGGTTGCAAATATTTTTTATTGATGCTCTAGTGGTTACTCCTTTTGATGGTTCTCCGAGGATTTGTTCTTCTGGATAACTTTTAGCATATTTCCATTCTTTCGATAGTTCTTGATTTTCTATGAAGTTTTCATTTGTGGTTTCAGCATTGTTTTTTTTTTTTTTCCAAATCATCTTCTTTTTGTGAGATATCTTCTTTTTCATCATTCTTAACTTCTTTGTCATAATTATTTGATTCATAAAAAATTATGTGAATAGATTCAACAATAGTAAGAGTCCTTTTATTATAAACCCTATAGGCTTTACTATTTGTGGAATAACCTAAAAAGATACCTTAATCAAATTTTGCATCGAACTTTCCTAAATATTCTTTAGTATTAAGAATAAAGCATTTGCACCCAAATACATGAAAGTAGGAAATGTTAGAATTTCTACCTTTCCATTTGCTCTGATACCAAATGTTGACCTTATAGGTCACACCCAGTTTTGATAATAAAAAATACTCTAGTATTTGATGGCTTTCAAGTTTGTGTACAGGTTTATTTTAGTAAATTAATTGATGGCACGCGAAGTAAAGCCTGAAGACTCTAAAGATGACTTATTGTTGTAATTTATATTATTTGGGTCTGTAGTAATTTATATCGGTCGGTAATAATCTCTGCATGTCATGCATGTAGGTATGTGCAAACTCATAAATGTCGTAGGCTAACCATAGAGACCGAATGACCTTAAGGCACCCTTCGGTTGACCAACGCCAGGTTTTTTGGCGTACTTGAAAAGACCCTAGGTTCCATTACATATGCACAAAATAAGTCCCTATATCACTTGCATAAATCAGGGGAATCAATTGGTTTAAAAATGGACAAAATAGACAAAATTTTGAGAGGTCAGGCAACCGAACCCATCGTGTTCAAAACACCTCGGGCGCCCGAACCGCTGCGAAGTTAGTGGGTTGACTATGTTTGGGGCGACCGAACCAGAAATGAGCGCATCTCCGTCGAGCGACCGAACCCATCTTAGAGTGCTTTTCACCAAATCGGATGACCGACCATTTTAGTTCAAAATGGACACTGGGCAACCGAACACATGGATTCAGCTATCAAATATTTGACTAGGCACCCGAAGTTACGTAGCTTGGTTACTGACTTTGATTCTGGCTGCCAAACTTCTATCTGGGTGACCGAACTGTTTAAAAATTCTTTTTAAATTGAGCCTATCCGGGCACCCGAACCTTAGACTAGGCACCCGAACTTCTCACGTTAAATTAATTTTTACTGGGTTATAATTAAGTAAACAAGGTTAATTTTTGCTAAACCTTTTTAACAAATTTAAGAATACCCTATGTGTCCCCCAACTGTCATAATTTACCCATTCTTTATATATAGGGGTTCATTTGGAGGACAGCTCCAAAATCAATTTTAAATTCACCGAGGGCAAACGCAACTTTGAAAAACTACTTGGTGCCCAAAGAAACTCCTTAAGTAAAGAGGGTCTTGGTTTTAATGATGTTGAAAATGTTAGACGACCAGATCTTTAGTTAGGACATTTTACACATGAGTCAAAGTCCCATATTCCTCCCAAAGAACCTAAGTGTAGATTAAAATGTTTTAAATATAAACAAATTGGTCACATTCAATTTGATTGTCTACTTAGGAATAAGCATTCTAAAATTAAGAAAGTATAAGTAGTTAAGGGAGATCCTGCCATTAACCTCCGTGGACCCAACAAAATTTAGGGACCAACATCAGTTACTTAGCTTATTCTGCAGGTATGCCTAAGATCGTTCTCCTTCAAGGACCGGTGGTATTTAAATAGTGGATGCTCACGGCACATGACCAACGACAAGGGAAAATTCACTTTAGTTGTTCCCAAGGATGGAGGCTATTGAAAATGTCTTATTGGTTGATGGATTGAAGCATAATCTACTTAGCATAAGTCAGTTGTGTGACATAGGATATAAAGTATCTTTTGAAAATGACAAATGCATAGTAAAAAATAAAATAGATCACAAAGTGCTCTTCACTGCAGATAGACATAAAAATGTTTATACTACCTCTCTTGATAATTTAGCTTCACAACAAGTAACATGTTTTTCTGCTATAAATGAAATTAGTTGGTTGTGGCATAGGCGTTTAGGACATGCTAGCATGGATTTATTATCTAAACTTGTTAGAAAAGAATTAGTTAAAAGCTTGCATAAAATGTCTTTTGTAAAGGATAAAATCTGTGATGCATGTCAAATGGGTAAGCAAACAAAATCTAGTTTTAAGAAAAAGAAATTCATATCTACTACTAGACCTTTAGAGATGCTTCACTTAGATTTGTTTGGACCTAATTTTGTGCAAAGTCTTGGTGGTAAATCTTATGCCTTTGTAATTGTGGATGACTTTTCTAGATTCACATGGGCGTTGTTTCTTGCACATAAAAATGAATCATGTGAACAGTTCACCAAACTTTATAGGAGAATCCAGAATGAAAGGGGATATAAAATAACTCACATAAGAAGTGATAGAGGCATAAAATTCAAAAATGAAAGCATAGAAAAATATTGTGACTTAGAAAGCATATCACAGAACTTCTCTGCACCTAAGACACCTCAACAAAATGGTGTAGTAGAAAAAAAGAATAGGTCACTGCAAGAAATGGGTAGAAGTATGTTGAATGAGCATAACTTACCTAAATATTTTTTAGTCGAGGTCATTAATATTGCATGCTATGTTATGAATAAAGTGTTAATTAGACCATCAATTAATAAAACCTCCTATGAATTATGGAACAACCATAAGCCTAATATTTCCTATGTTCATATGTTTGGTTGTAAATGCTTTGTGCTTAGAGATAATGAACATCTGGGAAAATTTGACTCCAAATCTGATGAAGGCATTTTTCTAGGCTATGCCCTTAATAGTAAAGCATATAGGGTTTTCAATAAAAGAACTTTAATTGTGATTGAATCTATTCATGTTGTGTTTGATGAAACTAATCCATTTTCTAAGAAAGATGATGAAGATGATGTTGATATTATAAAATGCTTAGATAAACTCTCTATTGAAAATAATGCAAGTGAAAATTCAAAAAAAAATAAAAAAATCATCTGAAGATAATGAACATCAGGAGTTGCATAGAGATTGGAAATTCATTAGAAGTCATCCTATAGATCAAATCATAGGCGAACCATCCCGTGGTGTAGCCACAAGATCCTCCTTAAGAAATCTAGTGAATCATTCCACTTTCTTATCCCAAGAAGAATCTAAAAACATTAAAGAAGCCATAGAGGATGAGTCTTGGGCGATGTCTGTAGACACCTCATTTTTACCCAGACCCAATATTATTATTATTATTATTATTATTATTATTATTATTATATTACTATTATTATTTTTATTTTCATTATTATTACCTTTGTTATTTTTAAATATTATTATTATTATTATTATTATTTTTATTAGTACTTTTATTATCTTTATTATTATTCTTATTTATTTATTTATTTTTGTTATTACTATTATTATTATTTTGTTATCATTATTATTTTTAGTATTTTTATCATCATCATCATCATCATCATCATCATCATCATTATTATTATTATTATTATCAATGTTATTAGTTTTCATTATTATTGATTACTATTATTATTATTACTTTTATTTTTATTTCTATTTCTATTATTATTATTATTATTATTATTATTATTATTGTTATTATTATTCTTGTTGTTGTTGTTGTTTTTTTTTTTTTATATATTATTGTTGGTACTTTATTATTTTTACTACTATTTTTCTATAATAATAATAATAATTATTATTATTATTATTATTATTATTATTACTATTAGGGTTTTAGTTTAAAGCCCATAAAAGGCTAGCGCAAACACACAGTCGTTGGGGGGGGGGGGGGTGGTGCGGTTGTGGCGGGCGCTGCACAGCAACAGTGCAGAGAGCCGGCGAAGAGGCCAAAGACAATAAAAAAGAACTTCTTTTCTACTTCTTCTTCTTCTTCTTCTTCTTCCTGCCAGTCGTCTCTCTATCCCTCACGCACAGCCGCAACCTCCCCCTTCCCTCTGCTCTCTTTCCCTTTCAGTCTCTCCTCCTCAAGATCCAGGCCACCAGCAGCTCCTGCAACTCCCCTCGGCCAGCACCAAGACACCAGCAGCGGTTTCGTTCTCCACGCCACTCACGGCCACCCCCATCAACTCCGGCAGCTAGGACCCTCTCTCTTCTCCATCCTGATTCCACCAAGCAGGCTCCTGCTGCTCCTCACGGCATCCACGCTGCTATCGCCTAGCCTGCAAACAGCCGTGAGCACTGTTCACGGCCACCTCTCCACAAGCTCCCAACCGAACCTGCTACCAGCACCAGCCACTCACGCCCCGCTCCGGCAACCGTCGTCTCCACCATACCAGAACCTGCTGCAATCATCAAGATCCACCCGAGCCCAAGGTCACCCAGCCTGCCAGCGCCTATCCGAGCAGCTCCCTCTGTAAGTACCCAACTCCCGGCAACCCCCACGGTAATTCTCCATGCATGCCATCAGTACACACACGTGCACCTATATTTTTAATTTTTTGTTTTCTTTCTTTCTTTTTCTTTTCTTTCCTGTTTGGTTTATTTCTTTGTTTTGATTTATTCTAATGTTTGGATTTCATTGTGAATGCAGGTGGCATGCTTAGGTTGTATTTATTATGTATATTAAATGAGTACCATTCGTTTTATAGGGTTTTTATATTTATTTTAATATTTAATGTTCATGGTAAATTTTTGTTTTGTTGTATTTATTTTATAGGTTAATTGTTTTATTATTGTTGTTATGAAATTTTTATAGTTGGATTTTGTCTTAATATTTAAAGTTTAACCTTTTGTATTCATTAAATTGTTATTATTGTAGCATCCTTAATGTTATAATACGTGGTCATATGTCTATTATTCATGTTTTAGGTTTTTATTATTATAGTTATTTTAATATTCAATTGTCATATTTAGGGTCGCTTTTGTTATTATTGCATGTTTAATATTGATGTATTTAGAATAGTTGTTATTATTGTACTTATTTACTAAAGGGCGTTATGGTTTGATATTTACCTAGTTAGGGCTTTTGTTATTTTATGTCATACATAATGTTCACATTAGGATCATATTCAATATTAGTATTTAGGGCTTTTTCCATAATTAATGTTCATATGTAGTGTCATTATTGTTGTTCATATTTAGTGTTTGTTTCATATGTAGCATATTAATTTTTAGGGTTGTACATTAATTTTTGATTCAACTCATTTTCTTAATTTTCCATTTAGTGGTCAGATTGAGTATTTAAGCATTGGTATCATCTTTAAATTGTTTCCATAATTTCTACGTTTGTATAATCACTCGCTAAATTTAGAGTTAATCGGGTTCCATGTTTTGATCACAAGTTCGAATTATTTCCTTAATCTTGGTAAACGCTTCCATGTGTGTATTGTGTGTTAATATTAAGGTAAGATTATGTTATGCATCATATCCTTATTATCATTAGTAGTATTAGAAGTAAGTTATTATTATTATTATTATTGTACATATTTATGTATAATGTATATGAGTATATTGCTATATTCAGTATTCTTAGATTATACATTTATATTAAGAATGTTGGTATATTTTAGTATTATGTTTTTTTAATATTTTATTCTATATTATATATTATTATGATTACATTTAGTATTATTTATTAGTGTGTATTTTTTTTTTTTAGTATTCTAATATATATGGCATTATTTTTATAGTATCTTTAATATTTTAACATATATTATATTATGGTATTTTATTACTTACTTTGATATTTGTAATATTTTAACATACAAGTATCCCTATCATTATTACATGTATTATGGTAATTTAATTTCTTAATTTATTATCTTATTAATATATATTAAAACCTCCCATACTAGTATTTTCCTATACAAATTTTATATACAATTTTAAAATTTGGGAGTGTATTTTCTTAATTATTATCCCTATAATTTTATTGCGGGGGTATGAGCCTTCGGGTATCACGTACCTTAAGCTCTGAGAGAATATATATGTATATATTATATTTATTATATTTATTTATTTATCTTTCATGTGTATTTATAAATTCATAAAAAGAGTAATTTAAAGATTTTTTAAATTAACTTAGGGATAATTCCAAATTAATTAGGTACCGTTCGTAAGAACGGGCGCGTAGGGGGTGCTCGTATCTTCCCCTTGCGTAACCGAACTCTCAAGCCTAACTCTGGTAACATAGATCGATTCTACCCCTAACGGGGTAGTAATCATGTGTTCTAACCACACTAAAAGGTTAGTGACGACTCCGATATACTTATTTTTAATTGAAAATGAAAATTGATTTTTACATTGCCGATTGGGACACACGGGCTCCCGGGACGTCGCGACAGCTTGACGACTCCGCTGGGGACATTAGAGAGTCAAGTCATTAATTAATTAGAAATTATCCCAAATTCAAATTTAATAAATCTTTTCATTACTCCTTATTTTTTGAATATTGTAATTCGTAAATAACCTTGATTAATCGTAAATATTTTGTTTCCATATCTTTTTAAGTAAGCATATTAACTGACAATATTTTGTCTCCAAATTTGTTGGATAAACATATTAATTGCATATATTGTGTTTCCTTATCTTTTGAATATATATATTAATTGTAGATATTTCGTTTCCAAATATTTTGAATAAGCATATTAAATTGTAGATATTTTGAATAGGCATATCAATTATAGATATTTTGTATACTAATCGTAAATATTTTGTTTCCATATTTTTTTTTAAGTATATTAATTAAAAATATTTTTTTTTTCAAATTTGTTGAATAAACATATTAATTGCATATATTGTGTTTTCTTATCTTTTGAATATATATATTAATTTTGAATATCTTGTTTCCATATTATTTATAGCATGTGAATAAATGTGGGGATAGTGGGATTGGGTTAAAATTTGAATGCACACACTTTCACGCTCTATACCCGAGCTTTACCTGTTAGGGTTAGATAAGGGTGTAATAGCGTTTGTCCCCACGTGGCAGGGCTTGTGGGGACCTACAAACCACTCCGCTCAATTTAAACTTTGTCCAAATCCCTTTTGGGTAAGGATGAAGGTTAGATTGGGAACCTTTTTATCCATAGGGATTAGAGCCTATCCACACATACTTGTCTATAGCCTTCCCTAACTAGGATAAAGCCATGAAGAACCCTATATATACGTACCTACCCTAGGTTGGGACAGGAGCCACATCCTTCTCCATGTATAGTATGTTGTATATATGTTGTGAGATACTTTGTATTATATTATATATTTTGCATCCATTTTAGACTTACATACTACTTAGCCAGTATTCTAAAAAATCATAATAATGAGACCATGGCCCATCCTTTAAAAAAAAATGAAGCACTTGGTCTGAGCATTTTAAAATATGGGTCGGCCCAACCCTTTTCAAATAACTCGGGCCCAATTCTTTAAAAATAAATCTAGGCCTGACCTTTTCCTAAGTAAAAACTCGGCTCAAGGCCTGATTTTCAAAAAGGGTAAAACTCAGATTTCAAAAGTGGGCTTCAGTCCTATTGTCTAAAAATATAAGCCAATGTTTTTCTAAGCAAATCCAAGCCCAAGTCCTTTTAAAACTAGGGCCTGATCTCATCATTAAAAACTTGAAGCCCATATTTTAAAATACTCGAGGTCCAAGTGCATATTAAAATCCACAAGTCTGCATTGAACAAATCCAATGGGTTGACTACCTTGGGTCAACCCCAAATTCATATCATAATTTGACCCTTCATAGTATCTAAGGTACATAGACCATCAACAAGAAAATGAATGGTTGAGTGAAGATTTGAAATAAAATCGTGGCCCATCAATGGTCATGTTAATCTTGAAATCTCTCATTAGTGAGATTTTTCCTAGAATGTTGATAAAGTAATTAGTTAGGTTACATTACATCCATGCATTCATGCATAATTTCACACATAAGTCATGCACAATAGGTCACATGCATGTTCATATCTCTATTTGTATGTGTAATTGCACTAGTTATACCCATGCACAAACATTTATTGCATCTCATGATCATGCATTCAGTTCTAAAAAGGAAGTTTTGGTCCACAGCTCTCTCAAGGAAAGAAGTCGTTTAAGTAGCAAAAAGCAATAATTGAGACCACTACACATCAGTACAATACTCGAAAAAAGGCAAGAGAAATGAGCGTACATCTAGAATACAGGGTCTTGGGCATAGAACAAGGACAAGAAGAATTGATTGAAAAAATGAGCAAAATTATGGAATTGTTGATGAACAAAGGAAAAGTGGTACAAAATGATTCGGAAACAGATATGGACCCTACTCATCCTCCAGGGTTTGCCCCAAATCATGGACAAACATCAATTCCACCACATGGAGTCATGGGGGATCCAATGTCAAATATACCTCCATTCATTCCAACTGTGCCAGCACAAAGGTTTCCAGTGGCAGGGACTTCCCCGTTAGCAACTCCTGATATGGGAATAAATAGATTTGAGTCTGAGTGTCGTTGTGACGTATTGGAGGAGCGCTTTCAAGGGTATAATACATTTGACTCCATTGACCCTAATGACCTTTGCCTAGTGCCAAAGGTCACTCTGCCGCCAAAATTCAAGTTGCCGGATTTCAAAAAATTTGATGGGACCCACTGTCCTCGGACCCATTTACGCCTTTATTGCAAGAAAATGGCTACACACACCTATAACAAGAGGTTGATGATGCATTGCTTTCAAGATAGCTTGACTGGAGCGGCTATCAGATGGTACATTCAGCAGGATCGAGCTCGAATCCGTACTTGGAAAGATCTGGCAAATTCATTTATAGCTCAGTACAACCATGTGATAGAAATGACACCTGATCGTATGACCCTGCAAAGCATGCAAATGAAACCTAATGAAACATTCAGAGAATATGCATATAGATGGGGGGACATGTCCATCCAAGTGAGCCCTCCGATGGAAGATAGGGAGGCTATCTCCCTATTCGTGAATACATTGAAAGATGCCTACTTTGGGCATCTCTTAGGGGCAACCCCCCATGACTTCATGGATATTGTTTCTACCGGAGAGAGAATCGAAACAACCATCAAAATCGAAAAAGCCAGAAGTAGTGGCGAAGAAACCGGTTCGGACAAGAAATGGACAAATAGGAAGAAGGATGATGAAACTCATATTGATTCAAGGGCGACAATACCAAAGAGGTCATAACCAAGGGTTTAGAAGAAATCCTGTTAACCAGATAGCGCATACAGGCACAGGGTCTCAGTTTGTTCCCTATGGGCCTACGCTCACACAGAAAAATGTTCAAACATAAAGATATGGTCCTAATAGGGTGGAACCAATTCCCATGTCCTATTCAAAATTGCTCCCCCAATTGCTCGAAAGAAGGCTCATTTCAACAATCCCTGGAATAGCCGTACGACACCCCCTACCACAATGATATGACCCGGATGCTAAGTGCGCGTATCATTCCAATTCTCCAGGTCACATCGTTGACCGCTGTTGGACATTTAAACACAAGGTACACTGGTTGAGGGATGCCGGTTGGTTGGTCTTTGATGATAAGCAGCCAGGAATCCAGAGTGATCCCTTACCCAATCATGGGGAAAGAAATGGTTAATATGTTGTACAAAGGACTGCGAGCCGAGGTCAGGCGAAAGAATATGTCAAGATATGGATCCTAGAGTTCTCGTAAGGAGCCCAAAGGGAGCAAAAGTACACAAGGGGCAAGTTTTTGATTATCTAGTTTGTTTCATGTGATTTTAATTCCCTATCTTCTGGCAGTCTGTCGACACTATGGTCTCGGACAATTTCCCTTTCATCAATAAATTGAATTATGCATTTTCTTATATCACTTGTGTCCTGAGTTCAGTTGACCAAAAAATTTGTTTGCTGATGTTTCGTGTAAAGATAAGGAAAATAATAAGACCAATATTCATAAGCCAAAAAGTGATGTTAATTTTGAAAACCAAACATGGGAGGTGGAATCAGAAGAAGATAAAACAATTTTCCTCACCCTATGAAGACAGATGTTGTGAAGAAATAAAGAATCTCGAAGGAATTCAGTAAAATATATGTTTTGTGCCAAGAATTTTAAGTCAATTCACTATTCATGTTTTGATCAAATGATATGTCGCGACGTCCCGGGAGCGTGTGTGCCCCGGGTGGCGAAATTAAAATCATTTTTAATTTTCAAGGAAAATATGGATTGTCGGAGTTGCCACTAACCTTTAGTGTGGTTAGAAGACATGATTTCTACCCCGTTAGGGGTAGAATGGGTCTATGTTATCAGAGTTAGGCTCAGGAGTTCGGTTACGCGAGGGGAAGGTACAAGCACCCCCTACGCGCCCGTTCTTACGAACGGTACCTAATTAATTTGAAATTATCCCTAAGTTAATCTAATAAGTTTTTAAATTACTCCTTTTTACATATGAAAAATAAATAAATAACTAAATAAATATAATATATACATATATATTCACTCAGAGCTTAAAGGTACGTGATGCCCAAAGGCTAATACCCCCCGCAATAAAATCATAGGGATAAAATATATATATATATCGAAAATAATTAATAACGAAAATATCATAATAACAATGACTATATACAAATAATATAAAAAAAAACACTAATGATAACATACCATGATAATAAAAACAATAGTAATAATAAATACAATGATATTAATAATAATAATAATAATGATGATAAACAATAAATAATAATAATAATAACAATAAATATAATAATAGTAATAAATATAATAATAGTAATAAATAATAAATAATACTAGTAATAATACACTCATTAACATATCAATAATATAATAATAGTGCCATAAAAATTCAACACCTGATAATAATAATATACAATACCTAACACACACTATAATAGTAATAATAAGAAGTGATAATCATAATGATACACTTGTCTAATATCCTATAAATACAACTATACCAATATGGAAATAACTAGACCCTCACATAAATCATATAATATACACACATGGAAACAAAAGAATGAGGTTATGGCAACCCTAAAACTTAACATACGTTATATCGAAACCAATATACGATAGCATGGATTTCCTAAAAATTATTTCACAAGATATACATATGGAAGTAATTAAATCCCAACCATGTAAACCAACCCAATGCCCTAAACATAATACACGTAAATATAGACATGAAATCGTTATAACATGCCAACAATGAGAAGCAAATAATGACTTAAACAATATCACAAAAATGCAAATGTGAATATAAATTCAACATTGATAAAAACCATACAATATTAAACAATATGAAACCCACAACAATAATTATACAATAAAAATATTCAACATGTACATCTAATGTAACAAAGGTCGACCTGCAACCATAAAAGAAATAAATTAATTAGTACCTCGGCCACAAAATATAATCATAGATACATATACAACAAGTTTTGGAAGATGAGACTCCACAATAATGAAATAACCCAAAAAAAATGAAAAAAAAGAAGAAGAAGGAAAAACAGTGTGTGTGTGCTGAGTGTATGGGTTTACATGCCTGCTATATACATAGATACAAATAAAATAAAATAAAAACTCTAGCTTTAATTATTAAAAACTGAACAAAACCAATATAAATATGTGTATATATATATATATATATATATATATATATATATATATGATAGATACAACCTGGATATTTTGCTTGCTGGTGTGATGGCCAAAAGCTTCAGCAGCTGAGATGGGTCTGTGCGAAACGACGGTGGGTTGTTGGGCGTTTGCTGCGGCCAGCCGTGGTCGCTGGACTCGGATGGTGGCTGGAGGGACGTTGCAGAGGAGGATGGAACAGGTGCTGAAACTGGTGCTCGGGTCTGCTGGTTTGAATGGTGGCAGTGAGCAGGGAGTGGCAGAGGGAACTCCTCTCCTGCTGGTGCGACTGTGGAGGATGGTCAGTGCAAGGGATCTGCTGCAAGGCTGGAAGGTCATAGCTGGCTTGGTTGCCAGACTTCTGGTGGTTGTAGAGAGGTCGTGGTCGGTGGCGCTGGAGATCCTGGAGGCTGGCCGTGAATCTTGGATGCCATGGAGATGCTGTGCTGAAGCTGGGTTGAGTTGCAGAGGGGCGGCTGTGAATGAAGAAGATGGGGTTGGCCGAGGACGACAGCGGGGTGAGCGTGAGCAGGAGTTGCAGAGTGGAGGGTGGCCGTGGCTCTGCTGAGTTGTAGCAGGGTGAGGATGGAGAGCAGAGAGGCAGGATGGCTAGAGGAAGAAGATGAAGAGCAGCGGCTGGAGTTGCCGCTACTGCTGTGCGCCCCCGGCTCTTCTGCCGTTGCTGTGCAGCCCCCTAGCTCTTTTTATAAACAAAATCCCAAAACCCTAGGGTCTAAATAATAATAATAATAACAATCAAAATAATAATAATAATAATAATAATAATAATAATAATAATAATAAGCAAAATAATAATAATAATAATAATAATAATAATAATAATAATAATAATAATAATAACAAAATACTAATAATACCAAAAATAAATAATAATAATAATAATAATAATAGAGATAAAAATACCAATAATAATAATAATAATAATAATAATAAATAATATTAATAATAATAATAATAATAATAATAATAATAATAATAATAATAAAGATAATAAAAATACTAATAATAATGAAAATAATAAATAATAATAATAATCATAGAAATCAATAAAATAAAGATAAAGAATACTAATAATAATAATAATAAAATAATAATAATAACAACAATAATCATATTGGGCTTGGGAAAAAATAGGGTGTCTACATGATAGATGACCATCTTTGGTCGACCAGTTATCCCTAAAAAGAACCAAATATTGATTTACTAATTGTTAACCAAATTGAGCTTGAATGTTAAATTAGTCTTTTCTTAGAAACTAGTTCACCAAAAAGTTAACCTGGATTGGGTCTCCTAGCGTTTGGAAAGTCATATGAGACAACAATGGGCTATCGAAATGATGGCAGGCCATTTTTCTGCTACCCAAAAGAAATTCAAAGAAGAAATCTCTTGCAAGCCCTTTTGAGCCTGAAAAATTCATTTATTGATTAACCCGTGAAAGGATCACAACCCACACTGGGGCAGTTTAAAAGAAATCAGTCCCAAAGGATGTCCAAATAAAATGCTAAAAAAGTCCTTCATAAAAGGAGGAGCATAAGTGTAGTAAAAGAAGAATATGCAGGAAAGAGAAAGAAAAAAAAAAAAAAAGGGAAAGAAAGAAATAATTGACATATTACATATGTGATCTTTGATCAAATTACCCTTGATAAAATTGACAATTTTGACCCTTATTTAACCTTTTTCTTCTTTAACCTATAAACCCACAGCCTACATTTTGGTCCATATGAAGTCCTGACCAGATTGGTATACATTGTTGTCTCGAATGATTTGTCAGACTCAATGTTGAGTCTGAACTACGTAATGATCTGATCCTGAAAAGGTACGTAGGCAGCTTGTTTAAATAACAAGTTCGGTCAACATCTTGCAAAATGTCTCAACTCGAACTGGTGGCATAAAACATTATTTGGGGTGGTATTTTTGAGCCTTAGTTTCCCTTTTACCCTGAAAACCTGTATCCCTCAACCTACGTTTCATCCTGAGTCTTAAAGACCGTCTTGAGATCAAAACATGAGTTGAACTTGACTAAACTAAAGGCAACGTTCAAATATGAGAAATTTCTAATGGTTTCATAGCAGGATGAAACAAAAGAAGAGAGGTGGCCATCAATAAAGCTGGGACAGTCAAAGAAAAGATCAGTCATTCAGTTTGGTAAATTAACATCAATATCATATGACTTTTGAATACTAGTATGAATTTTTCTTGTAATAGCATTGGAACATGGTAAAACATCTATATTTGGGCGGGTGAACTCTTGGTTTCACAAGTTGATGTCATAATTGCATAATCATTCCTCATTGCCAAAAAAAAAAAGGATGGATAGTCAAAGAGTTTCGGAACCACTAGTGTGCTTCTTATAAAGGAGGTCCCTGTTGAGGAAATACGATGCACATAGAATCAGTCAATTTAACTGGGGCAAATGTCATGTCAGGCTTTAAAGATCTGCTTATTCAAGAAGAATCTAACAACCAGGCCAAGATCAGTGGTAGATAAACTCATCTGGGGCAAGTTTCGATTTGAGTTTCAGTAGGACTTATTCAAACACTTTCTTATCAGATTGGATGAATAGGAAAACAGGGCCAAGAGCAGTTATGAATCCATTCAGCTGGGGCAAGTTTCGAGGGAACCAGGTCAGAGGCAACATAGTCAAGATTAAAGATTGATCGGTTGATTATAAGCACATTGGAAAAGGAAAGTTCATGCATCGTCTAGCATTTCATGCATTACACAGAAAAGTGCATACATATTATATCATGCAACATGCCTGTATATCCCGATGTTCTTGTGTCATATCAAACACCTTGCATGCATGCATCCCCACATAGCATCATTCATTCACACCTGTCTTGTCATCCTTGTCTAAGCAATCCATTTTTCATCTAAAAAAAAAAAAGGAAGAAGAAGAAAAAGGGGTTGGGGCAATTGGCCAGGTACCAATCGATCCATCTACCCTGAGACTGGGGCAATTGGCCCAAGTTTTATTCAAGTCTTTCGCTTCCAAACTGGGGGAATTGACCCTAGTCCAAATTTTAGCATTCATTTTGAAGCTGGGGCATCCGCCTTCAGGACCAAATTAGGTCGCATGACTCTTGGGATCCTATACCCAAGTATTCATCATCAATTCAAAATTTCATCTGGCTCTCGGGATCCTATACCCGAGCATTCATCATCAATTCAAAATTTCATCTGGCTTTCGGTATCCTATACCTGATCATTCATCATCAATTCAAAACTTCGTCTTGCTCTCGGGATCCTATACCTAAGCATTCATCATCAAATTGACAATTCCTCCGACTCTCGGTATCCTATACCCAAATATTCATCATCAATTTGAAAATTCATCTTGCGAATCGGGATTCTACACCCAAGTCATTATTAACTATCGGTCCAAAATTCCCATCGAACAATCAACACACTCTCAGAATCCTACATCTGAGAAGTCCTCGAGATCTTACACTCGAGCAATCAGAAAACTCTCAGAATCTTACATCTGAGAAGTCCTCGAGATCCTACACTTGAGCAATCATTATACTTTCAGAATCCTACATCTGAGAAGTCCTCGAGATCCTACACTCGAGCAATTAGCAAACTCTCGAAATCCTACATCTGAGAAGTCCTCGAGATCCTACACTCAAGCAATCAACACACTTTTAGAATCCTACATCAGAGAAGTCCTTGAGATCCTACACTCGAGCAATCAAAAAACTCTCAGAATCCTACATCTGAGAAATCCTCGAGATCCTACACTCGAACAATCAACAAACTCTCAGAATCCTACATCTGAGAAGTCCTCGAGATCCTACACTCGAGCAATCAACAGACTCTTAGAATCCTACATCTAAGAAGGCCTCGAAATCCTACACTTGAGCAATCATTATAGCTCGGGTTCCTATACCCGGTGCGAGTCATCCTCCGTGAACTATAGCTCGGGTTCCTACACCCGGTGCAAGCACCCTCCGTGAACTATAGCTCGAGTTCCTACACCCGATGCGAGTCTCTTTCTATGAACTATAGTTCGGGTTCCTACACACGGTGTGAGTCACCCTTCTTGCACTATAGCTCGGGTTCCTACACTCGATACGAGTCTCTTTCCGTGAACTATAGCTTGGGTTCCTACACCCGGTGCAAGTCACCCTCTGTGAACTATAGCTCGGGTTCCTACACCCAATGTGAGTCTCTTTCCGTGAACTATAGCTCGGATTCCTACACTCGGTGGGAGTCATCCTTCTTGCACTATAGCTCGGGTTCCTTCACCCAATGCGAGTCTCTTTCCATGAACTATAGCTCGGGTCCCTACACCCGATGCGAGTCTCCTTCCATGAACTATAACTCGGGTTCCTACACCCGATGCGAGTCACCTCTTATGAACTATAGCTTGGGTTCTTACACCCGGTGCGAGTCACCGTCCATGAACTATAGCTCGGGTTACTACACCCAGTGCAAGTCACTTTCCATAAACTATAGCTCGGGTTCCTACACCCGGTGCAAGTTATTTTCCATGAACTATAACTCGGGTTCCTACACCTGGTGCGAGTCACCTCTCATGAACTATAGCTCGGGTTCCTACACCCGATGCGAGTCTCCATCCGTGAACTATAGCACGGATTCTTACACATGGTGCAAGTCATCCTCATGTGCTCTCAAGCCTAATGCAAATCGGTTTTCACGAATCATTTTGGTCTCTTTTGTTACATTCGGCTCGGTCCAAAATCGGCGTCTTTTATCTTTGTAGGTTTGTCGCTACAAATAACGTAGGAGAGTTCCTACTTTTACTTTGAAACAACAAGCCTACAAAGAGGGGCAGCTGTAGACACCCCATTTTTACTCAGGCCCAATAATATTATTATTATATTACTATTATTATTTTTATTTTCATTATTATTACCTTTGTTATTTTTAAATATTATTATTATTATTATTAGTATTTTTATTATCTTTATTATTATTATTCTTATTTATTTATTTATTTTTGTTATTACTATTATTATTATTTTGTTAACATTATTATTTTTAGTATTTTTATCATCGTCATCATCATCATCATCATCATCATCATTATTATTATTATTATTAGTTTTCATTATTATTGATTACTATTATTATTATTACTTTTATTTTTATTTTTATTTTTATTTCTATTTATATTATTTATTATTATTATTATTATTATTATTATTATTATTATTATTATTGTTGTTGTTGTTGTTGTTGTTTTTTTTTTATATTATTGTTAGTACTTTATTATTTTTACTATTATTTTGCTATAATTATTATTATTATTATTATTATTATTATTATTATTATTATTATTATTTTCACTATTAGGGTTTTAGTTTAAAGCCTATAAAAGGCTAGCGCAGACACACAGCCGTGGGGGGGGGGGGGGCCGCTGCACAGCAACAGCGCAGAGAACCGGCGAAGAGGCCAAAGACAATAAAAAAGATCTTCTTTTCTACTTCTTCTTCTTCTTCTTCTTCTTCCTGCCAGTCGTCTCTCTATCCCTCATGCACAGCCGCAACCTCCCCCTTCCCTCTGCTCTCTTTCCTTTTTAGTCTCACCTCCTTAAGATCCAAGCCACCACCAGCTCCTGCAACTCCCCTCGGGCAGCACCAAGACACCAGCAGCGGTTTCATTCTCCGCTGCACAACAATAGCGCAAAGAGCCGGCAAAGAGGCCAAAGACAATAAAAAAGAACTTCTTTTCTACTTCTTCTTCTTCCTGCCAGTCGTCTCTCTATCCCTCACGCACAGCCGCAACCTCCCCCTTCCCTCTGCTCTCTTTACCTTTCAGTCTAATGTTTGGGTTTCATTGTGAATGCAGGTGGCATGCTTAGGTTGTATTTATTATGAATATTAAATGAGTACCATTTGTTTTATAGGGTTTTTTATATTTATTTTAATATTTAATGTTCATGGTAAATTTTTTTTTTTGTATTTATTCTATAGGTTAATTGTTTTATTATTATTGTTGTGAAATTTTTATAGTTGGATTTTGTCTTAATATTTAAAATTTAACCTTTTGTATTCATTGAATTGTTATTATTGTAGGATCCTTAATGTTATAATACATGGTCATATGTCTATTATTCATGTTTTAGGTTTTTATTATTATAGTTATTTCAATGTTCAATTGTCATATTTAGGGTCGCTTTTGTTATTATTGCATGTTTAATATTGATGTATTTAGAATAGTTGTTATTATTGTACTTATTTACTAAAGGGCGTTATGGTTTGATATTTACCTAGTTAGAGCTTTTGTTATTTTATGTCATACATAATGTTCACATTAGGATCATATTCAATATTAGTATTTAGGGTTTTTGCCATAATTAATGTTCATATGTAGTGTCATTATTATTGTTCATATTTAGTGTTTGTTTCATATGTAGCATATTAATTTTTAGGGTTGTACATTAATTTTTGATTCGACCCATTTTCCTAATTTTCCATTTAGTGGTCAAATTGAGTATTTAAGCATTGGTATCAGCTTTAAATTGTTTCCATAATTTCTACGTTTGTATAATCACTCGCTAAATTTAGAGTTAATCGGGTTCCATGTTTTGATCACAAGTTCGAATTATTTCCTTAATCTTGGTAAAAGCTTCCATGTGTGTATTGTGTGTTAATATTAAGGTAAGATTATGTTATGCATCATATCCTTATTATCATTAGTAGTATTAGAAGTAAGTTATTATTATTATTATTGTACATATTTGTGTATGATGTATATGAGTATATTGCTATATTAAGTATGTTGCTATATTCAGTATTCTTAGATTATACGTTTATATTAAGAATGTTGGTATATTTTAGTATTATGTTATTTTTAGTATTTTATTCTATATTATATATTATTATGATTACATTTAGTATTATTTATTAGTGTATATATGTATATATATATATATATATATATATAGATTAGTATTCTAATATATATGGCATTATTTTTATAGTATCTTTAATATTTTAACATATATTATATTATGGTATTTTATTACTTACTTTGATATTTGTAATATTTTAGCATATAAGTATCCCTATCATTATTACATGTATTATGGTAATTTAATTTCTTAGTTTCTTATCTTATTAATATATATTAAAACCTCCCATACTAGTATTTTCCTATACAAATTTTATATATAATTTTAAAATTTGGGAGTGTATTTTCTTAATTATTATCCCTATGATTTTATTGCGGGGTAATGCGCCTTCGAGCATCACGTACCTTAAACTCTGAGAGAATATATATGTATATATTATATTTATTATATTTATTTATTTATCTTTCATGTGTATTTATAAATTCATAAAAGGAGTAATTTAAAGATTTTTTAAATTGACTTAGTGATAATTCTAAATTAATTAGGTATCGTTCGTAAGAACGGGCGCGTAGGGGGTGCTCGTACCTTCCCCTTATGTAACCGAACTCCCGAGCCTAACTCTGGCAACATAGACCGATTCTACCCCTAACGGGGTAGTAATCATGTGTTCTAACCACGCTAAAAGGTTAGTGGCAACTTCGATATACTTATTTTTAATTGAAAATGAAAATTGATTTTTACATCGCCGACCGGGGCACACACGCTCCCGGGACGTTGCAATAATATGAACCATTTCTTTCCCCATGATTGGGTAGGGGATCACTCTGGATTCCTGGCTGTTATCATTGAAGACCAACCAACCGGCATCCCTCAACGACTGTACCTTGTGTTTAAATGTCCAACAGCGGTCAACGGTGTGACCTGGAGAATTGGAGTGATACGCGCACTTAGCATCCGGGTCATACCATTGTGGTAGGGGGTGTCTTACGGCTATTCCAGGGATTGTTGAAATGAGCCTTCTTTCGAGCAATTGGGGGAGCAATTTTGAATAGGACATGGGAATTGGTTCCACCCTATTAGGACCATATCTTTGTGTTTTAACATTTTTCTGTGTGAGCGTAGGCCCATAGGGAACAAACTGAGACCCTGTGCCTGTATGCGCTATCTGGTTAACAAGATTTCTTCTAAACCCTTGGTTATGACCTCTTTGATATTGTTGCCCTTGAATCATATGAGTTTCATCATCCTTCTTTCTATTTGTCCATTTCTTGTTCGTACCGGTTTCTTCGCCACTACTTCTGGCTTCTCCGATTTTGATGGCTATTTCGATTCTCTCTCCGGTAGAAACAATATCCATGAAGTCATAGGGGGTTGCCGCTAAGAGATGCCCAAAGTAGGCATCTTTCAATGTATTCACGAATAGGGAGATAGCCTCCTTATCTTCCAAAGGAGGGCTCACTTGGATGGACATGTCCCTCCATCTATCTGCATATTCTCTGAATGTTTCATTAGGTTTCATTTGCATGCTTCGCAGGGTCATACGATCAGGTGCCATTTCTATCACAGGGCGGTGCTGAGCTATAAATGAATTTGCCAGATCTTTCCAAGTACGGGTTCGAGCTCGATCCTGTTGAATGTACCATCTGATAGCCGCTCCAGTCAAGTTATCTTGAAAGAAATGCATAATCAACCTCTCGTTATCGGTGTGTGTAGCCATTTTCTGGAAATAAAGGCATAAATGGGTCCGAGGACAGTGGGTCCCATCAAATTTTTCGAAATCCGATAACTTGATTTTTGGTGGCAGAGTGACCTTTGGCACTAGGCAAAGGTCATTAGGGTCAACAGAGTCAAATGTATTATACCCTTTAATTGCTTTTAAGCGCTCCTCCAATACATAACAACAACGCTCAGACTCAGATCTATTTATTCCCATATCAAAAGTTGCTAACAGGGAAGTCCCTGCCACTGGAAACCCCTGTGCTAGCACAGTTGGTATGAATGGAGGTATATTTGGCATTGGATCCCCCATGACTCCATGTGGTGGAATTGATGTTTGTCCATGATTTGGGGTGAAACCTGGAGGATGAGTAGGGTCCATATCTGTTTCGGAATCATTTTGTACCGCTTTTCCTTTGTTCATCGAAAATTCCATAATTTTGCTCATTTTTTCAATCAATTCTTCTTGTCCTTGTTCTATGCCGAAGACCCTGTTTTCTAGCTGTTCGCTCATTTCTCTTGCCTTTTTTCGGGTATTGTACTGATGTGTAGTGGTCTCAATTATTGCTTTTTACTACTCAAACGACTTCTTTCCTTGAGAGAGCTGTGGACCAAAACTTCCTTTTTAGAACTGAATGCATGATCATGAGATGCAATAAATGTTTGTGCATAGGTGTAACTAGTGCAATTACACATACAAATAGAGATATGAACATGCATGTGACCTATCGTGCATGACTTATGTGTGAAATTATGCATGAATGCATGGATGCAATGTAATCTAACTAACTACTTTGTCAACATTCTAAGAAAAAAACCCACTAATAAGAGATTTCAAGATTAACATAACCATTGATGGGCCACGATTTCATTTCAAATCTTCACTCAACCATTCATTTTCTTGTTGATGGTCTATGTACCTTAGATACTATGAAGGGTCAAATTATGATATGAATTTGGGGTTGACCCATGGTAGTCAACCCATTGGATTTGTTCAATGCAGACTTGTGGACTTTAATATGCACTTGGACCTCGAGTATTTCAAAATATGGGCTTCAAGTTTTTAATGATGAGATCAGGCCCTAGTTTTAAAAGGACTTGGGCTTGGTTTTGCTTAGAAAAATGTTGGCCCATATTTTTAGACAATAAGGCCGAAGCCCACTTTTGAAATCTGGGTTTTACCCTTTTTGAAAATCAGGCCTTGGGCCAAGTTTTTACTTATGAAAAGGTCGGGCCTAGATTTGTTTTTAAAGAATTGGGACCGAGTTATTTAAAAAGGCTTGGGCCGACCCATATTTTAAAATGCTCAGACCAAGTGCTTTATTTTTTTTTAAAGGATGGGTCATGGTCTCATTATTCGGATTTTTTAGAATATTGGCTAAGTAGTATGTAAGTCTAAAATGGATGCAAAATATATGATATAATACAAAGTATTTCACAACATATATACAACATACTATACATGGAGAAGGATGTGGCTCCTGTCCCAACCTAGGGTAGGTACGTATATATAGGGTTCTTCATGGCTTTATCCTAGTTAGGGAAGACTACAGACAAGTATGTGTGGGTAGGCTCTAATCCTTATTGATAAAAAGGTTCCCAATCTAACCTTCATCCTTACCCAAAAGGGATTTGGACAAAGTTTAAATTGAGCGGAGTGGTTCGCAGGTCCCCACAAGCCCTGCCACGTGGGGACAAACGCTATTACACCCCTATCTAACCCTAACAGGTAAAGCTCGAGTATAGAGCATGAAAGTGTGTGCATTCAAATTTTAACCTAATCCCACTATCCCCACATTTATTCACATGCTATAAACAATATGGAAACAAGATATCCACAATTAATATATATATTCAAAAGATAAGGAAACACAATATATGCAATTGATATGTTTATTCAACAAATTTGGAAACAAAAATATTTTTAATTAATATACTTAAAAAAAATATGGAAACAAAATATTGACGATTAGTATACAAAATATCTATAATTGATATGCTTATTCAAAATATCTACAATTTAATGTGCTTATTTAGAATATTTGGAAACGAAATATCTACAATTAATATATATATTCAAAAGATAAGGAAACACAATATATGCAATTAATATGTTTATTCAACAAATTTGGAGACAAAATATTGTCAGTTAATATGCTTACTTAAAAAGAATATGGAAACAAAATATTTACGATTAATCGAGGTTATTTACGAATTACAATATTCACAAATTAAGGAGTAATTAAAAGATTTATTAAATTTGAACTTGGAATAATTTCTAATTAATTAATGGCTCGACTCTCTAATGTCCCCAGCGGAGTCGCCAAGCTGTCGCGACGTCCCGGGAGCCCGTGTGCCTCGGTCGGCGATGTAAAAATCAATTTTCATTTTCAATTAAAAATAAGTATATCGAAGTCGCCACTAACCTTTTAGTATGGTTAGAACACATGATTACTACCCCGTTAGGGGTAGAATCGGTCTATGTTACCAGAGTTAGGCTCGGGAGTTTGGTTACTCAAGGGGAAGATACGAGCACCCCCTACGCGTCCGTTCTTACGAACGGTACTTAATTAATTTAGAATTATCCCTAAGTTAATTTAAAAAATATTTAAATTACTCCTTTTATGAATTTCTAAATACACATGAAAGATAAATAAATAAATATAATAAATATAATATATACATATATATTCCCTAGGAGCTTAAGGTACGTGATGCCTGAAGGCTCATACCCCCACAATAAAATCATAAGGATAATAATTAAGAAAATACACTCCCAAATTTTAAAATTGTATATAAAATTTGTATAGGAAAATACTAGTATGGGAGGTTTTAATATATATTAATAAGATAATAAACTAAGAAATTAAATTACTATAATACATGTAATAATGATAGGGATACTTATATGCTAAAATATTACAAATATCAAAGTAAGTAATAAAATACCATAATATAATATATGTTAAAATATTAAAGATACTATAAAAATAATGCCATATATATTAGAATACTAAAATATATATATATATATATATATACACTATTAAATAATACTAAATGTAATCATAATAATATATAATATAGAATAAAATACTAAAAATAACATAATACTAAAATATACCAACATTCTTAATATAAACGTATAATCTAAGAATACTGAATATAGCAACACACTTAATATAGCAATATACTCATATACATCATACATAAATACGTACAATAATAATAATAATAACTTACTTCTAATACTACTAATGATAATAAGGATATGATGCATAACATAATCTTACTTTAATATTAACACACAATACACACATGGAAGCGTTTACCAAGATTAAGGAAATAATTCGAACTTGTGATCAAAACATGGAACCCGATTAACTCTAAATTTAGCAAGTGATTATACAAACGTAGAAATTATGGAAACAATTTAAAGCTGATAGCAATGCTTAAATACTCAATCTGACCACTAAATGGAAAATTAGGAAAATGGGTCGAATCAAAAATTAATGTACAAACCTAAAAATTAATATGCTACATATGAAACAAACACTAAATATGAACAATAATAATGACACTACATATGAACATTAATTATGGCAAAAGCCCTAAATACTAATATTGAATATGATCCTAATGTGAACATTATGTATGACATAAAATAACAAAAGCCCTAACTAGGTAAATATCAAACCATAACGCCCTTTATTAAAGAAGTACAATAATAACAACTATTCTAAATACATCAATATTAAACATGCAATAATAACAAAAGCGACCCTAAATATGACAATTGAACATTAAAATAACTATAATAATAAAAACCTAAAACATGAATAATAGACATACGACCACGTATTATAACATTAAGGATCCTATAATAATAACAATTCAATGAATACAAAAGGTTAAACTTTAAATATTAAGACAAAATCCAACTATAAAAATTTCACAACAATAATAATAAAACAATTAACCTATAGAATAAATACAACAAAAAAAAATTTACCATGAACATTAAATATTAAAATAAATATAAAAACCATATAAAACGAATGGTACTCATTTAATATACATAATAAATACAACCTAAGCATGCCACCTGCATTCACAATGAAACCCAAACATTAGAATAAATCAAAACAAAGAGATAAACCAAACAGGAAAGAAAAAGAAAAAGAAAGAAAGAGAATAAAAAATTAAAAATATAGGTGCACGTGTGTGTACTGATGGCATGCATGGAGAATTACCGTGGGGGTTGCCGGGAGTTGGGTACTTACAGAGGGAGCTGCTCGGATAGGCGCTGGCAGGCTGGGTGGCCTTGGGCTCGGGTGGATCTTGATGATCGCAGCAGGTTCTGGTATGGTGGAGACGACGGTTGCCGGAGCGGGGCGTGAGTGGCTGGTGCTGGCAGCAGGTTCGGTTGGGAGCTTGTGAAGAGGTGGCCGTGAATAGTGCTCACGGCTGTTTGCAGGCTAGGCGATAGCAGCGTGGACGCCGTGAGGAGCAGCAGGAGCCTGCTTGGTGGAATGAGGATGGAGAAGAGAAAGGGTCCTAGCCGCCGGAGTTGATGGGGGTGGCCGTGAGTGGCGTGGAGAACGAAACCGCTGCTGGTGTCTTGGCGCTGGCCGAGGGGAGTTGCAGGAGCTGCTGGTGGCCTGGATCTTGAGGAGGAGAGACTGAAAGGTAAAGAGAGCAGAGGGAAGGGGGAGGTTGCGGCTGTGCGTGAGGGATAGAGAGACGACTGGCAGGAAGAAGAAGAAGAAGAAGAAGAAGAAGAAGAAGTAGAAAAGAAGTTCTTTTTTGTTGTCTTTGGTCTCTTTGCCGGCTCTTTGCGCTATTTTGTGCAGCGCGCTGCACCCACGCCACACCACCCCACCCCCCCCCCCCCCGGCACGGCTGTGTGTCTGCGCTAGCCTTTTATAGGCTTTAAACTAAAATCCTAATAGTGAAAATAATAATAATAATAATAATAATAATAATAATAATAATAATAATAATAATAATAGTAAAAATAATAAAGTACTAACAATAATAAAAAAAAAAAAAAAAAAAAAAAACAACAACAACAACAACAACAATAATAATAATAATAATAATAATAACAATAATAATAAAAATAAATAATATAAGTAGAAATAAAAATAAAAATAAAAGTAATAATAATAATTGTAATCAATAATAATAATAATAATAATAGTAATAATAATAATAATGATGATGATGATAATAATAATAATGGTGATGATGATAAAAATACTAAAAATAATAATGACAACAAAATAATAATAATAGTAATAACAAAAATAAATAAATAAATAAGAATAATAATAATAATAATAATAATAATATTTAAAAATAACAAAGGTAATAATAATGAAAATAAAAATAATAATAGTAATATAATAATAATAATAATATTGGGTCTGGGTAAAAATAGAGTGTCTACAATGTCAATGCAAAAAGAACTTAACCAATTTGAAAGAAGCAAAGTGTGGACCTTAGTTCCTAAGCCTAGCAAGCACACCATCATTGGAACTAAATGGGTATATATAGAAATAGGAAATATGAGAATAGAGTAGTAACAAGGAATAAAGTTAGACTAGTTGCCCAAGGGTATAACTAACAGGAAGGGATTGACTTTGATGAGACATATGCTCCTGTTGCTAGGTTAGAAGTCATTTGTAAGCTACTTGCCTTTGCTGCTTTTAAAAATTGTAAATTGTTTCAAATGGATGTTAAAAGCACTTTTCTAAATGGTTTCATTAATGAAGAGGTATACGTAGAACAACCATCCGGTTTTGAAAATCATAAATATACCGATCATGTTTACTAGTTGTCTAAAACCTTATATGGATTGAACCAAGCTCCTAGAGCTTGCTATGAGAGATTTAATGGTTTTCTACTAGAAAATGAGTTTCCTCGTGGCAAAATTGATACTACACTTTTCGTCAAATCCAAAAATGATGATATACTTCTTATTCAAATTTATGTGGATGATATCATTTTTGGGGCAACTAATGATGTGTTGTGTATTGAGTTTGTCAAATGCATGTAAGGTGAATTTGAAATGAGCATGATGGGTGAACTTAGTTTCTTCTTAGGGCTACAAATTAAGCAAGATAATCATGGAACTTTCATATGTCAATCTAAATATATTAGGGACTTGCTAAAGAAATTTAATATGGAAGATTGCAAAATTCTTGGTACATTTATGAACTCTTCCATCAAGCTTGATAAAGATAAGCAAGGAATCCCTGTTGACGTAAAATTGTATCGTGGCATGATTGGGAGTCTCCTATATCTCATTGCTAGAAGGCCCGATATTATGTTCAGTGTGTGTATGTGTGCTAGGTTTCAGGCTGTCCTTAAGGAATCTCACTTAAAAGCTGTCAAATGAATCATTAGGTATCTAGTTGAGACTATAGAATTAGACTTGTGGTACCCTAAGCATACTACCTTTAAGATTGTTAGTTACACTGATGTTGACTTTTCTGGTAGTAAGGTTGATAAAAAAAGCACTAGCGGCACCTGTCATTACTTAGGACAATCTTTTGTTTCTTGGTTTTCCAAGAAACAAAACTCAGTTGCCTTATCCACAACCGAAGCTGAATATATTGCGGCTGGAAGTTGTTGTGTCCAAACTCTTTATATGAAACAACAACTTATGGATTATGGATTGCACTATGATACGATACCAATTAAATGTGATAATACAAGTACAATAACATCTCTAAAATTCCTATCTCACATTCACGAACTAAACATATAAAGATTAGACATCATTTTCTTTGTGATCATATACAAAAAGGAGATGTTGCACTTAAATTTGTATGCACCAATGAACAATGGGCTGACATATTCACTAAACCACTACCTGAGGATAGGTTCATACAAATTAGACGTGAGTTAGGCTTAATGCATAGTAGAGAATTTTCCTAGACTTAAATGTTTCATAACTTGCATAAATTTAGGGGGAGCTCTCAAATGAGAACTTTCTAAGTCTTAGAAACTAATATTATTGATGACTTGCCTTCTTCCTTTAGACTTTGTGAATATTGATTATTGAGAGTGTGCACATGCTTTATATCTATAGCATGATAATATTGAATGCATCAAATATTGATTATTACTTGTAATGCACAACTCTCTTGTCCACTTTATGATCATGTTGAAATTTTATTTGCTTGTTGGACCATACTGAACTGTTTGAGTAGTTGTGGATAAATTGGTAGGAAATATTTTAACTCAAACATGTTACACTTATACAGGATTTATTTTGGAAAGTCTGATTTACAAATGGCACTCTACCGAAATTTTTCTAAATCTTTCCAAAATTCTTCATGTATAACTCTAGTACTTACCCATTGCCTAGAGTGTTAATTCATATGACCCTTTTTACTGTTGTCAAAAGGGGGAGATGGAAAGGGACAAAAATAATGGGTAACATAATTTGGTTAAAAATAAATTGGATTCATATATAAAAGGGGAGCCCTTTAGGCGTAAACCCATATTTTTGTTAATCCTATTTGTCATCATCAAAAAGGGGGAGAATGTTGACCTTGTAGGTCACGCCCAGTTTTGATTATGAAAAATACTCATAATATCTAATGAGTATATGAGATTATGTGTATGAACCTCAATCATCAAGATCAAGATGCACGTAAACTAAATGAAGCTTGAAGACCAATTTATACTTATGATTGTAATATATGCTTCTATTGTGTAATTGGTCTGTAATAGTAAATTAGGGTCTTTGGTTTGTAATAAGCACTCACATCACATACATGGTCTATTACGTAAGCTCAAACCAAGAATAACTAAAAATGACCTTAGAAAGACTTTAGGGTTTAGTCGATCAACACCAGATTTTTTCGGTGTCTTCAAAAGGACCCATAAATGACCCTAGGACACTCACCTTTGCACTCATAAATGTTAGGCACTTGAATAGGGTGAAAGTGTATTGAATCAGGACTGAAATACACACTTTGTGCACTTTCGGTCGACCGACCTTGGTAGTTCATTCTTCCTCGATCGATCGAAACCATTTTGGGTCAACATTTTGACCTCAGCCCGGTGAACTGAACCATTATAGTTCAAACCCCCCGGTCGACCGGTATTGTATACATACATATATATGTGTGTGTGTATATATATATATATGTGTGTGTGTGTGTGTGTGGACATGGTTGTATGTATTCTGCCTTCCATTGCATAGATAGTTTATTATGTCTCAGATTCCAAGGTTCCTATATGGACCATGATGATGGTTTGATTTATATTAAAAGGTATCAAAGTAGTGAAATTTTACAGTTAATATATACAAATGGAAAAAAAGGGGCATGAAAAATCAAGTCGTTACAACTTTCTTTCCCTCAATACCTTCAACACCAGTCTCAGATGATGTTTATGCTCCTAAAAAATTTTCGAATAGACCAGTATTTCATTTATAAATACCATAATGTACTAGTCCAGATACTGATGGAACACTTAATTCATTAGATCCATAAACGTTGTCAGTGCATTCGTTAGACCAAATGGCATAACAAAAAACTCGTAGTACTCATATCTGGTCCTGAACGCTGTCTTTGAAATGTTCTCCACTTTAACTTTTACCTGGTGGTATCCTAACCGGAGATCAATCTTGGAGTAGACTTGTGTCCCCTAGAGATCAAATATATCATTGATTCTGGGAAGAGGATATTCATTCTTTATCGTCACTTTGTTTATTTCTCTATAGTCAATGCATATCCTTATGGTCTCATCTCTCTTCTTCATGAATAAAATTGGTGCTCCCTATGGCGACATGCTAGGCTTGATAAAAATTTTTTCTAACAGCTCCTACAACTGGTCTTTTAATTCTTTTAATTCTACTAGAGCCATTTTGTAAGGCACCTTAGATATTGGTGTCGTCCCTAGAAGCAGATCTATAGAAAATTCTATATCTCAATCAGGTGGTAAGCTATGTAACTCCTATTGAAAAATATATGAAAATTCTCTAACTACTGAAATATTAGTAAGCTTTAATTCTCCCTCTGCCCTCTCCTTTACATAACCTACGAATCCTTGATAACTGCCCTGAAGCAGCCTGCTCACCTGTAAAGCCGACACTAATTACAGTGGGGCGCACACACGCGATCCCAAAAATCTGAATTCCTACTCACCTAGGAGTCTGAATATCACTTTTTTCTTATGATAATCAATGCTGGCATGATTAGCTGCCAACCAATTCATACCTAATATCATGTCAAACCCCTACAGGTCTAGTACCATAAGATCAACTGATAGTACTTTCCTTTGAATGGTCACTAGAAAATTTCTAAATACCTTTCTACACCTCACTGTAGATCTAGTAGGCATGGCAATGGAAAATTCTACATCTAACAGTTGTGCCTCAGTCAAAGATAACTTAGCATAACTCGATGATACAAATGAATGGGTAGCACCTTTGTCAAACAAAACAACAACTTTAAATGATAAAGCAATAAGAATACCTGTCATGACGTCTGTGGTAGTCTCACCGTCTCCCGATGTCAAAGTATAAACCCTCGCCGGGGCTGCATTCCTCTGCTGGCCACCACCACTAGGTGCCTAATTATGTCTCTGGATCTGTCTAGGGGTTGGTGCTCTATTTAGTGACCACTAACACTCCCGTGCTACATTTCCGGGTCTACCATAATTGTAACAAAAATTACTCCCCAACCGATATGCTTTTGTATGCCTCATACCACAAATAGGACAAATATGGTATGCCTGCTCACCCTGATATCCGTGATCTCCTCTCTCCTGTCTTTGAACTCTACCAAACCTATCTCCCCTCCAATGGCCTCATCAAGAACTCGTTTGAAATCCCGAATATGCAGGCCTCTTTCTCTAACTAAATGTCCCGACATCCCTATGGCTTGGTGCTCTTGCATCTCTCTTCTCGCTCTCCTCTGCCATAGTGGCCCTATCAACAAACTCAGAGAAGTCTTGTAGCTTTAAAACTACCACTTGTTTATAAATATCCCATCTCAAACTCCTCTCAAACATCCTAGCCTTTTTCACCTCATCTGGAACAATATAAGGAGCGAAGCATGACAACTCAATAAACTTCATTGCATGCTGCTGAACTGTAAGATTTCCCTGAGTCAATCCCAAAAATTCAGCTACCTTCACTTCCCAGACGGTGGCGAGAAAATAGCAATCAAATAAAATTTCTTTAAATCGGCACCAGGTCATAACTACTAGTACTTGTCTCTTTTCCTCCAGTAATCTCATAGCAGTCTACCACCTTTCAGCCTCACCTGTTAGTTTATAGACAGCATAAAGAACCCTCTACTTATCAGTGTAATGAAGGATTGTCAGTATTTTCTCAATCTCTTGCATCCAATTCTCAACCACTATCGGATCTGCTCCTCTTGAGAATACCAGAGGATTCATCTTCGTGAACTTTTTAATATTATAGCCTCGATTTGTCGATGGTCCTCCCTGCTCTCTAGAACTACATGCAATCTCAGCCATAACTTGCTAAGACACGCTATGTAGTACTGCGTCTGAATCACCGCTGCCAACACCAGAGGGACTTGTGCCATCATCTCCACAAACATGAGCACTACTACCCCTAGGGTCCATCCTACAATAAAATAGACATAGTCTGAGGACCTCGTACATATAACATAACTAGTATATTAATCAAATTTTGAAATATCATAACATCAATTAATCTATCATCCTTATCCTTAATTTAAGATTTAGTCCAGTAATTGAGAAACACAACCCGACCATAGTTTACTATGGCTTTCTTGAAATCACCACTCCAGGAAAGACACAAAAACCACAATGGAAACTATGCTTCCCAATCACTAAAAAAAAACCCTAAATACTTATCTTCATTTCCCCAACATTGATTCATTGAGTTCCTAATCTATTCATATACTCTGGAATTGTTTCCCCTGGACTCTATAGTCTATAGAGCCTAGCAACCTAGGCTCAGATACCAAATTGTAATGACCTGAAATTTTCATCAATTTTTTTCTATATTAATATAATTCCCAATACCTTGCATGAGCATAGCTATTATCATCATGGCCTGGAGTGGGACCGTGGTATCCCGTGTATTTTATATAACACCTAAACAGTAGAAGTACATACATATCCTTCACATTCCAAAATACAATACCAGAGTACTATATACCTAGCTGTACCTAGATGCCCTCCAGTGTTAGCCTAACTGTATGCATATCTTGATTCCTATAGCACGTAAGACTTGCTCCACCTAGTTCGGATGCCAGGGAGCTCACAACTCTACCTCAGGCACAATCGGTTGTATCATACTCTATCTAAGACATATGGTTGCACTGCCTATATTGTATAGCAACGATGTTGTGCTCTATAAACTGCTGTATTCCATCGGGGTCTGATACTGTATAATAATATTTCTATATAAGTCTAAGTGTTTTACCGTGATTCTGTATTTTTGTAATAACCATGATTCTGTATCAATTGTATAGCCATGATGCTGTAATAACTATATATCTGTATATTCTGTAACTCTAATTATGTATTTTGTATGTCATGGCTCTATGCTCTATATAATCCGTATTTCTATACATCACAGTTCTATGTTCTTTATGTCATGGTTCTATAAAATTCTGTACAGTTATGGTTCCGTAAAAGTCTATATAATCATGATTCTGTATATTTTTGTATAATCATGGAAATAAAAACATTGTATAATCAACTATGTAAAACACTATGCAATCATGTTCTAAAATTTACTAAGTAATCATAATTCTGTAATCCACTGTATAAGCATGATTCTGTAAAATATTGTATAGCATATAAGTTGTATTTCTGTATATTTCTGTATAGTCATAGCTCTGTATATAAAACTATATAAGTTATGTTTCATAACTCTATAGGCTATATAATCATGTTTCTGTAAAACAGTATAACATATATTTGTAGAAACTATACATAAGCATAATTTTGTACTCTGCTTGAATAATGTATAATATTTCAGTAATTCTCTTACCATAGCCTTTATTTCAACTCCATTAAACTCAACTCCGTAATTTTAATTTTTCTTTTAAATTTTAACTATCAAAATTAACTTTATTGAAAACATATTCCAATAACAGATGTTATTCTAAATTGTTTATACTATTATGAGATGGTTGTCTAAAGAAGAAAATTCACCTACAATCAGAGAAATTGTTTCCTGAGTTTAGGAATTGAAACATTGAACTTACAACTCTGTCGAAAATGCCCAGCTTTGGATAAATGTTAAAAAAAATTTCAAGTTTTTGTATACCAGCTGGTAGTCTAAAGTGCTGGTGATGTGTAGGAGAGATTGTCGTTTGAAGAATAAGAAGCAGACAAAGTGACCTAGAAGAAGTAGAAGCAGCAGCCAGAGGAATATGTCATTGAAACCCTCAAAATGTCCCACTCTTAGGGGTTTTTTCCTAAAATGTCGCATTCTCACTCATCCTTGTTATCAATACCATAGAATTTTTATTCCTAAGTTTCATCCATCCTTCAGTCAAATAGATCCTAATTCAACGTCTTGAAAAAAAAAATCTAAATAAAATCTTTTGCAATTAAAAAGAAAAATATAGAAGATTGAAACCTTAAGAGCATTTTGGATAATCTGAACACCAATCTCCTCAAATCTGTAAAGGAAATTTTCTAGCACTATTTTTGCTCTTTTACTAGTGGTCTATCACATTAAGTAACAATAAAGGAAAGACATAAAATTATCTCCAAACCCTGCATGTGGATGTGAGTTAATTATTTCTTTCTAGTCCTAACCCACTACAAAAAAGCCAGTTTTTAGTAACAAAACTATTAGTGACGGATTTGAAAATGTCACTAAAAACAAAAAAATATTGTAGAAAAATATTTTTTTCTGCATAAATTATCTCGAGAAAATATTAGCGACGATTTCTATGGTATTAGTGACGAATTAAATCTGTCACTAAAAGACTATTATTAGTGACGATTAAATAGCCCTCACTACTTTTATTTTAAAAAAATAATTAAATAATTAATTTTACAATATTAGTGACGAATTTAAAGATTCGTCACCTATTAGCCCCTTATCAGTGACGGATTAGAAAACCATCACTAATACTTCTTTTATTTTAAAAAATATATAGAAACAAATTTCTCTCACAATATTAGTGACAAATTTGAAGATTCGTCTCTATTAGCCCTTACTAGTAACGGATTTGGGAACCGTCACTAATATTTCTTCTATTTTAAAAAATATTTAAAAAAATTATTTCACAATATTAGTGACGAATCTTCAAATTCGTCACTATTAGCCCATTATTAGTGACAGATGGGCTAATAGTGACGAATTTGGGAACCGTCACTAATACCTTTATTTAAAAAAAATTTATTTCACAATATTAGTGACAAATTTGTAGATTCGTCACTATTAACCCCTTATTAATGACGGATTTGGGAACCATCACTAACACTTCTTTTACTTTTAAAAAAAAATGAAAAAAATTTATTACACAATATTAGTGACAAATTTTCATATTCATCACTATTAGCCCCTTATTAGTGACAGATTTTAGAACCGTCACTAATATTTCTTTCATTTAAAAAAAATAAATAAAAACATTTCACAATATTAGTGACGAATTTGAAGATTCATCTATTAGCCCCTTATTAGTGATGGATTTGGGAACCATTACTAATACTTTTTAAATTAAAAAAAAATTATCTCACAATATTAGTGACGAATTTGTAGATTCATCACTATTAGCCCCTTACAAGTGACGAATTAGGAAACCATCACTAATACTTCTTTTATTTTTAAAAAAAATTATTTCACAATATTAGTGAGGAATTTGTAGATTCGTCACTATTATCCCCTTAATAGTGACGGATTTGGGAACCGTCACTAATATTTATTTTATTTAAAAATAAATAAACACTACAAAAAATGAGGTTATTAGTAAAGGATCAAAATCGTCACTATTAATAAAAAAATCGTCACTAATAGTATTGGTGACGATTTTAGAAGTGTTAATGACAGTTTTAAAATAGTCGTCATAACTGTCGTTACTAATAATTATTAGTGACAAATTTTAAAAGTGTCACTAATACTAAAATATTAGTGATGGATTATCATCGTCACTAAAACTCTAATATCGTCACTATAAATTATACATCGACTCGACTTAAACTTGTCACTAATAGTAGACTAATAGTGACGTATTTGGAGTCGCTAAAAGTTTAGTACTAATGAAGGTTTCAAAATCGTCACTAATAGTGGAGTATTAGTGACGAATATAAAACCTTCCCTAATGTTTGGGCTTTAGTAGATTATTAGTGAAGGTTTCAAAACCATCACTAATAGCAGCGTAGTAGTGACGAATTTGAAATCTTCACAAATACTTTTGTTTTAGTGACGGTTTTAAAATTTGTCACTAATACTGTACTATTAGTGAAGGTTTTGAAACTGTCACTAATACTCTACTACCAGTGATGGTTTTTAAATTCGTCACTATTAGTCTACTATTAGTGAAGATTTCAAAATCGTCACTAATAGTAGGGTAGTAGTGACGAATTTAAAAATCTTCACTAATACTTTGGTTTTAGTGACGATTTTGAAATTCGTCACTAATATTGTACTATTAGTGAAGGTTTTGAAACCTTCACTAATTCTCTACTAGTAGTGATGACTTTTAAATTCGTCACTATTAGTCTAGTATTAATTTTTTTTAAATAATTAATTATAGTAAAAATCTGTAGTTACATTTTCCTATACACAACAATAAACCAAAATTACTAAAAAAATTCATATTCGAATACATTATACAAATTTAAATTCAAACATAGAAATTCCATCTATTCGGATAAAAAAAAAAAAACTCAAAAGCTACATTCGATTGTAGCATGACATCGTGTTGATGTCATTAAGAAAATACTTGGGACACAGGACAACACTCTAATTATATAGCTTCAAATTGAAGGAGTTAACTAACAAATGAAACAATCAAGTGAACTTACAAAAGCTTTAAATGCAGGGCAATGAGTGGCCATCTTAGACATATAACAGCTTGGAAAATAAGAAACAAATTAAATCGAAAACTCAAATAATTGTAACTATCATAGATACGCCACAAAAAACACATACCAAGTGACCAAATATAAGATTTGAAGCCATATGAAATATCTGCAAGCAGTTCGGGACACATGCATCTTTGACTAGAATGCAATATAATAAGTTCTTAAATATCAGTTCATTAAAGATGAAGTTCAAAAATAAAACAATATGTTAGAATAAGAGGTATATAACAAGTATTGAATTTCAAGCATGCAACATTCAATAAAGGATTTTCATTCATGCTTTCAAAAACATTTTTAGTAAAATCATTTCTGATTTCATTTTTGAGAAAGGTTTAACAACATTTTGGCAGCATGCCGACTATAATTTGAACAATTTCCCAAAAACATTTGACCTAAAAAGGAGTTTATATATATAGAAGGGTATGTGAGAATCCTAGATTCACAAATCTGCATTAGCCATGCAGATGACATTTATACTACCAGTATCAACTCAATCTAATATATTCACAAAATATTTAATGAACACTCAATAGTTATGACTAGCATGCAATATAATAAGTTCTTAAGCGTCAGTTCATTAGAGATGAAGTTCAAAAATAAAACAATAAAACAATACGTTAGAATAAAAGGTCTATAGCAAGTATTTCATTTCAAACATGCAACATTCTATAAAGGATTTTAACTTATCCTTTCAAAAACTTTTTTAGCAAAATAATTTCTAATTTCATTTTTGAGAAAGGTTTAACAAAAATTTTGGCAACATGTTGACTGTAATTTAAACAATTTTTGAAAAAATTTGACTAGAAAAGGAGTTCTTATATATATATATTGTTAGCTTTGGTGTATTCCCAAAAGGGGGTTGAATTGGATATTTAAAAATTATCGCCTAAGTCAATTCGTTTAATAGAAGTATTACTCAACCTAGGGTCTATCTATGCAATTATAAAGCCAAACATTCACAATAGTAAAATATAAACATTCATGTGTTGGAATTTAAAGTGCGAAAATTAAAAGTATGCAGAAGAAATGTTATTGGGGTTCGACCAACTGTGCCTACGTTCTCGCGTCTATCTCGTAAGCCCAAGGATTCCACTAAGGCTCACTTAAAGGGTGGAGTGGCACCGGCTACAACCAGGTCAATTAACGGGGTTGATCTCAACCAACACGCCTTACTAAGATAGTGCACCTAACTTTCCTAACTGCGTCTAAGCTAGTTTAGGACTATTTAACAGGGCTAATCTCCCTCTTTAGGCCCGTGCCTGAAATACAACTATATAAAAAATTTACGTACATGGAAAAACTTCTTACACTGGGTAGTTTATGTACCAATTTAGCACATGTAATAATCAATGCACATCAATATGTATAAACTATAAGCTCGGTGCTCTAATGTGTGATAAACACTCAAATAAGTATAGATAATCAATCTAGATCAATAGTGTATATCAAAGCAAAATTTGAAACACAGTATATGAATATCACAAAATTAAATCAAGGTTTCAAATATACTTAGCAAGATGATTCAAACAAACCCAACAAGATGTTCTCAATATACTAAGCACAAGGAGTGTTTAAATGCAAGCTTTGAAAAATGATTTTGTACACAAAATATAGACTTAGGTGTCTTGCAATGACAATGCAAGAACCATAAGCCACTAAGTCTTCCCACAAAAGATTTATCAAATAAAATCGATGGAAGAACTTTAAGCTTTACTCTCAATAATAAAATCAAATAACAAACACAAAAAATGATAGCATAAGCAAATGAGGATTAAACACAAACACTCTAAATATACTCACAACACTTGAAAGATCAAGGAAAATGAAGTTCTAGAGTGTTTGGGAGTAGTATAGGCTAAAAAGGAATTTTTGATTTTAAGAGAATTTTAGCCCTAATCAATTTGCCAATCCTTGTTAATTATGACAAATGAACAGGTATTTATAGGAAAGGAGAAATTTTGATCGTCGGGGACCCAATGGGAATAGTTAGATTTGTTTTAAAAGCCATTAAGAAAATTAACCTAGTTTACCCCATTTAAAAATCAGTAAAAAATATTTTAACCTAAGAGGTTTGGGTGCCCGAACAGATTTAGTCACAAAATCATTTTAAAGGGGTTCAGATGCCTGAATTTATGCTCGGGTGGCTGAATCAAATTCAGTAGTCACATGTTCGTAGGTTCAGGTGCCCAGTTCCAAGTTCGGTTAATTGAACTAACCAATTCGGTCATGCGAGCTCATTTTGAACATGATCATTCAGGCAATCGAGTAATTGAAAAGGAACCTGACCCAAGTTCAAGTTCCCGAGCGAGATACGCTCAAAAGTGGTTCGAGTACTTGAACATGAAGTTAACATGTTGACTTGTTCAGTTGTCTGAGTTGTTTTGCACAACTATGGTTCGGTCGCCCGAACCCACTCAACCTTTTCAATTTAAGTCCATTTTTTCCTATTTTAATTCCCCTGATATGAAGAGTGACGTTGGGGACAATCTCAAGTGTTGTGTAAGGACCTATGATCATTTCTATGGCCATTTTTCTTGCCAAAAAAAATCAGGTGTTGGTCGACCTTCAGGATCCCTAAGGTATTGAGTTTTATAATTCCTACATGCATGTCATGCATTCATTATTAAAAACCTTTCCTAGTTAAATATTACAGACCCAATAATAGTGAAATGGATTACAACATGAAAATAGTCTTCAGAGTCTTCAGTCTTCAAGTCTTCACGTGCCATCAAATGATCTTATTATTATAAACCTGCAAACAAACTTGACAGACATTAAATACCAGAGTATTTGTCATTATAAAAAACTATGAATGATATATATATATATATATATATATATATATATATATATATATATATATATAAGGGCATGTGAGAATCCTAGATTCACTACTAGCATGCAACAAACAAATCTGTATTAGCCATGCAGATATCATTTATACTACTAGTTTCAACTCAATCAAGTATATTCACAAGATATTCATAGAACACGCAATTGTTGTGACTTGCATGCAATATAATAAGTTTTTAAGTATCAGTTCATTAGATATGAAGTTCAAAAAAAAAATAAAAAAATAAAAAAATAAAAAAATAAAAAAAATAATAATAATAATATATGTTAGAACAAGTGGTGTACAACAACAATTTCATTTCAAGCATGCAATATTCTATAAAGGTTTTTCGTTCATCCCTTCCAAAACATTTTTAGCAAAATCATTTATGATTTCATTTTTGAGAAAGGATGAGTGAATCTTCAAACATTTTTAGCAAAAAAAGTATTAGTGACGGTTCCCAAATTCGTTTCTAATAAGGGGCTAATAATGACGAATCTACAAATTCGTTGTTAATATTGTGAAATAAATTTTTTTATTTTTTAAAATAAAAAAAGTATTAGTGACGACGGTTCCCAAATCCGTCACTACTAAAGGGCTAATAGCGATGAATCTACAAATTGGTCACTAATATGGTGCAATAAATTTTCTTTTTCAAATAAAAGAAGTATTGGTAACGGTTCTAAAATCTGTCACTAATAAGGGACTAATAATGAAGAATCTGCAAATTTGTCACTAATATTGTGAAATTTTTTTTTTCATCTTTTAAAAATAAAAGAAGTATTTGTAATGATTCTCAAATCTGTCACTAATAAGAAGCTAATAGTGACGAATTTAAAAATTCGTCACTAATATTGTGAAATAATTTTTTTTTAATTTTTTTTTCAATAAAAGAAGTATTAGTGATGGTTCCTAAATTGGTCACTAATAAGGAGCTGATAAAGACCAATCTACAAATTCGTCACTAATATTATAAAATAATTTTTTTTTTTTAAATAAAAGAAGTTTTAGTGATGATTCCAAAATCCGTCACTAATAAGAGACTAATGGTAACGAATCTACAAATTCGTCACTAACATAGTAAAATAATTTTTAAAATTTTTTTTAAATAAAAGAATTATTTGTGACAGTTCCCAAATCCATCAATAATAAGGCGATAATAGTGACCAATCTACAAATTCGTCACTAATATAGTGAAAATTTTTTTTTTGATTTTTTTTAAATAAAAGAAATATTAGTGCTAGTTTTCAAATCCGTTCCTAACATGGTGCTGATAGTGACGAATCTTCAAATTCGCCACTAATATTGTGAAATAATTTTTTTTTTAAATACAAGAAGTATTAGTAATGGTTACAGAATAGGTCATTAATAAAGGGCTAAGAGTGGCGAATTTGAAGATTCGTCACTAATATTGTGAATTAATTTTTTTTCATTGTTTTAAATAAAAGAAGTATAAGTGACGGTTCTCAACTCCATCACTAATAAGGGACTAATAGTAACGAATCTACAAATTCTTCACTAATATCGTGAAATAATTTTTTTAAAATTTTTTTTTAACAAAGGAAATGTTAGTGACAATTCCCAATTCTGTCACTAATGAGGGGTTAATAGTAATGAAATTTCAAATTCGTCACTAATATTGTGCAATAAGTTTTTTTTATTTTATTTAAATAAAAAGGTATTAACGATGATTCCCAAATTTTCCACTAATAAGGGGGTAATAGTGACGTATTTGAAGATTCCTCACCAATATTGTGAAATAAATTTTTTTTTTTAAAAAAAATAAAAGAAGTTTTAGTGATGATTCCCAAATCCATCAATAATAAGGGACAATAGTGACAAATCTTCAAATTTGTCACTAATATTGTGAAATAATTTTTTAAATTTTTTTTAAATAAAAGAAGTATTAGTGACAGTTCTCAAATTTGTCACTAATAAGGGGCTAATAGTGGCAAATCTTCAAATTCGTCACTAATATTGTGAATTTTTTTTTTCATTTTTTTAAAATATAGGAAGTATTAGAGATGATTCTCAAATCTGTCACTAATAAGGGGCTAATAATGACGAATCTTCAAATTCGTCACAAATATTGGGTAATATTTTTTTCATTTTTTAAAATAGAAAAAGTACTAGTGTTATTCCCAAATCCGTCACTAATAAGAGGCTAATAATGACGAATCTTCAAATTCGTCACTAATATTGGGTAATTTTTTTTTCATTTTTTAAAATAGAAGAAGTATTAGTATTGTTCCCAAATCCGTCACTAATAAGAGGCTAATAGTGACGAATATACTAATTTGTCGCTAATATTGTAAAATAACTTTTTTTTAAATATAAGAAGTATTAATGACTGTTCCCAAAACCATCACTAATAAGGGGTTAATAGTGACAAATCTTAAAATTTGTCACTAATATTATGAATTTTTTTTTATTTTTTTATATAAAAGAAGTATTCGTGACGGTTCCCAAATTCGTCACTAATAAGGGGCTAATATTGACAAATTTTTAAATTCGTCACTAATATTGTGAAATTTTTTTTTATTTTTTTAAAATTAAAAAAAGTATTAGTGACTTTTCCCAAATCAATCACTAATAAGGGCATATAGTGACAAATCTTCAAATTCCTCACTAATATTGTGAATTTTTTATTTTATTTTTTTGAAATAAGAGGCTAATAGTGGTGAATCTACAAATTCATCACTAATATTATGAAATAAATTTCTTTTCACTATAAGAAAACTGGTTTTCAGTGACGGAGGTATTAATGAATGATGAAATTTCGTCACCAAAAGCTTAGTATTAGTGATGGTTATCGTCACTAGCTAATAGTTCATGTATTAGTGATTAAATTCCATCTTTCGCTAATACTAAACTTTTAGTGAAGAAATTACATCCTTTACTAATATCTCTGTCACTAAAAACCAATTTCCCCACTCAAACAAGAATGGAAAACTACTTTTCACGCGAAAACTATCCCTGGAAAATATTAGCGATGATTCTTGAAGTATTAGTGACAATTTCAACGCGTCAGTAAAAGGAACTTATTAGTGACGGTTAATAAACCGTTACTATTATTATCGTATTAATAAATAAATTTTCTTTTCAAAGTATTAGTGACTGTTCTGCACATTCGTCACTATTAGTGTCTTATTAGTTACGGTTTAGGAAACCGTCACTAATAGTTATTTTATTGAAAAAATTTTTTTTAAATTATTTCACAATATTAGTGACAAATTTGTAGATTAGTCACTACTAGTCCATTATTAGTGACGGATTTGGGAACCGTCACTAATACTTCTTTTATTTAAAATAAAAAAATTTTTATTGAACACTAGTAGTGACGAACTTAAATATTCGTCACTGTTATCCCCTTATTAGTGATGGATTTGGGAACCACCAGTAATACTTCTTTTATTTAAGAAAGAATAAGAAAAATTATTAAACACTATTAGTGACGAACATGGAGATTCATCACTATTATTCTCTTATAAGTGATGGAATTGGGAGTTATCTGTAATACTTCTTTTATTTAAACAAAATATAAAAAAAAAAAAATCCATTTCATAATATTATTGACGAATTTGAAGATTCATCACTATTATCTCCTTATTAGTGTCGGATTTTGGAACCGTCACTAATACTTCTTTTATTTAAGAAAAAAAAATCAATTTCGCAATATTAGTGACGAATTCGAAGATTTGTCACTATTATCCTCTTATTAGTGACGAATTTGGGAACCGTCACTAATACTTCTTTTATTTTAAAAAAATATATTAAACAGTGTTAGTGAAGAACTTGAAGATTCATCACTATTATTCCCTTATTAGTGACAAATTTGGGAACCATCAGTAATACTTCTTTTATTTAATCAAAATAAAAAAAAAATCTATTTCACATTATTAGTGACGAATTTGAAGATTCGTCACTATTATCTCATTATTAGTGACAGACTTGGAAATCATCAGTAATACTATTTTTTTTTATTTTTTATTTTTAAAAGTTTCATTTCACAATATTAGTATCGAATCTTCTATTTCGTCACTATTAGCCCATTATTAGTGAAAGATTTGGGAACCGTTACTAATACTTCTTTTATTTAAAAAAAAAATTAAAAAATTTATTTCATAATATTAGTGACAAATTTGTAGATTCATCACTATTAGCCCCTTATTATTGACAAATTTGAAAATTTGTCACCACTACTTCTTTTATTTTAAAAAATAGAAATAATTTATTGAAGAGAATTAGTGACTCTTTTAAAACCGTCACTAATACTCAAAACCATAAATTCCTTAACCCCTGCATATTTTCTCGAACTCCCCCCAAATTCCCTCCGTCCTCCTGTGTCATGCTCCTGCCATCTCCTCCCTCCTCCTTTCGGTTTGGTCCTCCGATCCCTCTTTCTCCCTCCTGCTCCTCGCCCATCCTCCCTGCGTAGCGGCGTCCTCCCACCGCCCACCACATCGTCGTGTCACACTAGTTTCCACTGTTTTCCCCTCCTGCCACCGTCACCTCTGCTGCTTTTAGGTAAGACTTCTTCCTCCTCTTCTTCTTTTTCTTCTTCTTCTTCTTCTTCTACAAAGGACTATATGTGTGTGTGCGTACGGTTGTGCGTGTGTGTGACAATGTGTGTGTGTGTGTGTGTGTGTGTGTGTGTGACTATGTATGTGTGTGCATGATTTGGTATCTTTTTTTAAAAAAAATTTTGGAGTATAAAGATTGGAATTTAGCTTCTATTACTTGCTTTACTATGTCTAATATAATTTTTGTCTTTGATTTTGTCTTTGGAATGTGTAATTCTAGTTTGTTTTCTTAAAATTTATTTGTTTTCAGTAGTAGATGGAATTGAAGTGTTATATATTATTTTTTGTGATGTTGGAGTAGTGTTTGTATTTATTGAGAATATATTGTCGTCTTAACAAATCCTTTTTTCCATTGAAAATAAAGATTATTGTGAGAAGTATATGGATGATAGCTTTTAAACTTTTGAAATTTTAAGTAAAATTGAAATTTGAGATGTTAGACACAACATTTTATTGGACGTCTTATGTCTAAATTAATTGTAGTTGTATAATGACTAATGCTCAACTGATTAATGAATTTCATTGATATTAATTGAATGTCAATATTAATATGACTAGTATATTATAATAAAACCTTGGTTTTGTAAAAAATCATGAAGCCATATTAAATTATCAACATTCAAACTTAAGCACACACCAAAGATTATATAGACTCGAAGACAATATGAAACACTAGAGAAATTTTAAAGAAAATGGGTGAATATTTTCTCGTAATGTTATTGTCAAGTATGCCACTCTGAAAAAAAAATGCTTTCAACATAAATCTTAGGGTTTGGTCTTCTAACCAATGCCTCCACGAACGAAGCCTCAGGCTGCCTTAAAGCATGGCCACTTGCCACGACCAGCTTCCAAGCGGCAGAGGGTCCACGACCCCCCAAGGGGAGAATCATCTTCTAGGGCTCGAGCGGCCCTAAGTGAGTATGAACAGATTTTGGATGAGATGAAAGCACCAAGGGTGACTCTTAAGGATGTGCACTTGCCGCCGGCACGTTCTACTGTGCCACCCATTAGAGAGTAGTCCCTGAATGTTTCCTCAGGGCTTATAGATGACATGCTCGCTCATTTGGTGTTGTTCCATACGATTAGGCTGACCATGCCACATGATTTTGCCACAGGTCCTTCGGTTAACATTCCTAAAGAGCAGTTGCTGCACCGTAATCTCAGGCAATGCAGACTACCACCCTCCCCTCTTACCCCTAGCTTGTGTTGTATTCTGAAGGAAATGGCACGTGATCGAGACGTCGCTAGAGTAGTAGCCACCTTGCCGTGCTTGGCCAATTCTGATTCTGATTCTGATTCCGACTCTGATTAGAATAGACTAGATGCTTGGGATCTTTTAATGCGCTTTCTATTCCGCTTATGTACTATGCTCATGCACCCTTTGCTTTTATTTTGTTTTATTTTATTTTATTTATTTTTTCTTTTATTTTGTTTTACCATGCTTTTGAATGGTTGTACATGTGCTTCAATGTTTCTATGTACATTGTATTGCCTATGAAATTAATGAAAATACATGGTGCTTTTTCTGGCTATAGCGTGTTTTCTTGGACTGGTGGGAAACACAAACGTTTGAGATTGTGCACGGTTATAAAATGTTCATAACAACAATGTGTAAAATACAGTGAAAAGTCAAGAACTAAATGCCAAACGAAGTAAACTGCTAGATTAGTTACTGTCATTTCTTGTGTTCATTGAAGCTTAGATCCGTTTAAGAATGGTTACTATATATTCATGCCTCATCGTACATGTGAGATAAAACAATTATTGAAATTCAATTGATTATTAGTCATACTATGCTGACTAATAATCAATTGAACATGTTAATTATTTGTTTCACTTACGATTAGTAATATTTGTATTTCAACCATTCTTGTATTGTCTAATGTGGATAGTTCAGAAAGTTTCATTTACATTGTTGTCATCGTTCATCCTTTGTTCATTGTCATTATATATTTCGAGCCCATCTTTACTTGTGTTCTCTGGGTGCATAGTGGGGTGTCATGACAGTTTGTTAATGACGGAAAACTAACAACATTTTCACTTCCCCCATCTTGTGTACTTGGAGAGACATGCAGAGATGCTGCCGAAATTTTTAATGAATATGATGAAGAAATTTGAGCGATTGATTGCAACGTAAATGCAACATTCCTCAATGGGATAGGATCCATACCCTTTAGACGGAAGGTTGTTGATTTTGGGATTCACAATGCATGCGTTATGAACATTATGAGAATGTAATCAACACCATTTACTTAAACATGTTATAGGGTAATTAATGAACATGGATAAGAGTTGGATGAACGCTTGGGGTAGGTTTTTGCTAGAATACGTGAAAGAGGTACATGATTTCATAGAGTTCATGCGTCCTCATGCAGACAAAGCCAATGAAATAAGGTGTCCTTGCAAGAAATTCCAAAACATAACATTCAAACACATTGAACTGGTCCATTCAAATTTATTAGATTTTGGAATGGAGAAAAGGTACACAACATGGGTGTTCCACGGTGAATATTACCCAGTTCAGAACGATGATGATGACAATGGAGATGAGGGTTAATCAAAATATTAGGTGGCTTTCAAAGGGGGATTACAGTGGACACGGGCGATGTCGATGTGGCACATACTGGTGATGGATCTACTTCAGAAGGTACTATACCTTGCAATCCTAGTACATTAAATCGACTTGGTAAACCATTTTCAAATTTCGTGAGAGATGCATGTGTGCCCTTATATCCATACTATACAAAGTTCTCAAATTAGAGTTCTTGATAAAGTTGCTTCATGTAAGGACAATGCATGGGTTATATCAAAGTGTATTCAACATGCATTTAAGCCTCATTAAGGTGGCACTTCCTAATGGTGAAATACTTCCAAAATATTTTTATGAGGCAAAGACATACATGTGTGAATTGGATCTCGGTTACACTCCAATACATATGTCTAGGTATGATTGTGCACTCATTTATGGTGAGCATAAAAATGCGAACAAGTGCCCAAAATGTAGTGAACTGAGGTATAGAACTAATCAAAAGAAGGGTAAAAAAATCCCCTAAAATTTTTGATGATATTGTCCATTAATACCGCATCTAACACAATTATACATGTGCAAAAAGATTGTTGTATATATGAGATGACATCAAGAGAAATGTCTTCAAGATGGAAACACCCTTAGCCATCCAACGGACTCTGAAGCTTGGGTCGATTTTGATAAAATGCATCCATGGTTTGCGAGTGTTTCTTGCAACATCAGACTTGGCCTTACTTTTGATGGTTTCAATCCTTTTAGTAATATGAACAACCCGTATAGCATGTGGCCAGTTATGATGATGTCATACAATATGCCGCCATGGCGATGTATGAAAGAACCCTTCATTTACATCTCTGCTTATTTCCATACCGAGGGCACTTGGTAATGATATTGATGTTTACCTGCATCCATTTATTTATGAGTTGAAAGAACTATAGGAAGAAGGAGTGGATACATTTGATGTGGAAATCGGGACAAAATTTTAGATGCATGTTGTAGGGTCATGGAAAATTAATGCTTTCCCCACTTACGACAACCAGTCGGGTTGGAGCACAAAAGGTTACTTAGCATGCCCAGTTTGTAATAAAGAGGTTGGGTCCCTATCCTTGAAACATAGACGCAAGTTATGCTTTATGTATCATCATTGTTTTTTACAACCTAGACATCTTTGGAGGACTCGTGGCATCAAAAGCTTTAATGGAAAACCTGAACAAAGGTTGCAACCAAAGCGACTAAGTGAGGAAGAGATATTAAACTAGCTCAAGTTGATCAGAGATGTGAAATTTGGGAAACCACCAACCAGCAGAAAAAGAAAACATGCTGAGTGGGAGTTGAATTGGACAAAGAGAAGCATTTTATTCGAGTTGCCATACTGGAAAGATCTTCCACTACGCCATAACTTGGATGTCATGCACATTGAAAAGAACATTTGTGAGAATGTCATTTGTACATTGCTGGATATAAATAGGAAGACAAAGGACACCACAAATGCTCGCCGAGATATGGAAGATATGGGAATACGACCTGAGTTGCATCTAATTTATGATAGGGACAAACTTCTCATGCCATCAGCCTGTTACATATTTTCGAAGGATGAGAAGAATAATTTCTTTGAATGGTTGAAATCAAGGAAGTTCCCTCATAGATATGCATCCAACATAGCTCGATGCATAAGCATGAAGGAAGGGAAGATTGTGGGAATGAAAAGTCATGACTGTCACATCCTTTTGCAATTGGTTCTACTTGTTTTCCATCGTAGACACTTGACTGATAATGTTCACTCAGTGCTAATTGAGATGGGAATCTTCTTCCAATAGTTGTGCTCCAAGAAATTGAGTGTAAACATACTTGAACGGTTAGAAGAGGACATCGTGATCATACTATGCAAGCTGGAGAAAATGTTTCCTTCAACATTCTTCAATGTGATGGTTCACCTAGCCGTCCATTTACCAAGGGAGACCATTATTGGAGGACCGGTGCAATATCGTTGCATGTATCCTATTGAGAAATAAATTATAAAGTCCTTCTACAATGTTCATGTGATTTCCTCACTTTCTTTGTACGTATAAGTCACTAATGCTATGTAAAATGCACAGGTTATTGCCCACTTTGAAGGTGTATGTGTGCAATAAGGCATGACGGGAAGGTCCAATCATTGAGGCATACATTGACAGTGAATATCTTGCATTTTGCTTAATGTATCTACATGATATTGAGACAAGGTTCACTCATGATGAGCAAAATGCATACGTTCATGCTATTAATGTCAAAGATGAAGAACCTAATATCTTTATATTTTGAGGAAATGTTCGGCCATTCGGTGCATGGATTTATGATTTCATTGATATAGAGGACCTACGAAAGATGCACTTTTACGTCCTCAATAATTGGGATGAAATTGTTCCATATATCGAGCACGTGGTTCCAAACTACTTACTTTGCATTGTATTTACATACACATACGTATATATATATATATATATATATATATATATATACTTAGTTGACATTAACATGTAATATTATTGCATATAGTGAACATAAAGCTAAACTTTTGGCCCAAAATGAAAGGAATGCTGATGAAAGACATAAGAAGAAATTTGTCAATTGGTTTAGGAGCCGTGTAAGTAACAAATTTTATGTGATTTGTAAGCAATGTATATTTTCAATACTGATGGTTTACTCATCTAAACTTATTTCTATTTAATAAATGAAAGTCATGTATTATAATAAAGAACCAACAACGAGTATAGATTTGTACAAATTAGCATGTGGCCTTAATCAACGAGTGAACTGCTATAGCGGTTGCATTGTCAATGACTTATGATTTCATACGAAATCTCTCGAACTGCATAGAAGAACCCAAAATTGTGGGGTTGCGGTGCTAGACACATAAGGGGATGAAGAAATGGACTACTTTGGTGTTTTAGATGACATTATAAAGCTTTAGTATGGAGCTAACAAACTAGTCCACACATTCAAGTGTACATGGTGGGACATTAACAATAAAAAAGAATGGGATAAACATGGATGCCTACTTTACTAGTATCAATTTTAGTAAAACATGGTATCAAAATGACCTTTTTGTGCTAGCAACACAGGAAGAACAAGTGTTCTACCTTAAGGATACAAAATTGAAGGGTGAATGGCATGTGGCCCAAAAAATTCCTCCTTAAAGTTTGTATGATATTAAAGAAGTTGCAGATGGGGAGAAAAGTGTCAGTGATGAGGCTTACCAAGAAGAGCAGTCATCTGTTAGTGCAGCAATGCAATCTTTTTTCAATGTTGCCGAGGAAGGAGCCGATCCTTTACCATTGAATAGGGTTGGTGCTACAGCAAAACACATTAGGACTGCTGACATTAGAATTGAACAATTTGTACATGTTGGCTTCATTGACGATGATGAAACTGATAGAGAAGATGAAACTGTGGTCGAGTACTGTAGTGAAGAAGAAGACACTCTAGAAAGTGAGGATGATACCGATATTAAGGATGTATAGGTTTAGGTACGCATGTTATGTTGTCACCATGTATCTAACATGTGCATTCTACTGAAAGTATATTTATTACGGATCCATATAATATCAAATCTTCTTATATTTACTTATGTAATGTTTTGCAAACATGGCGCATGGAGATCATTGAGGCCGACTTCAGTCCAGACTTTCTACTACATCATCATTGGCGGATGTTTCGGCATCCTTGGGACCGATGCGGCACCATCACCATCTCAACCCTTAGGACCCCGACCATACATGGATCCATTAACTGGGGATCAAACCCAGGGTGAGTTTCACACCATAGTGAGCAGCGATGGTAACGTTACGAGTAATTGAGTTAGGATAAATTACACTATTGATGGTCATTCACGTATATGAAATCAAATTTTGTTTTTTAACTCTTCTTTCAGCATCGACCTCTACAGCATAGACGACGAGGTTAGGTCATGGTGTAGCAAAGAACGCTAAGTTACAAAAACACCTACTCAGGACTAGTGAGCAGATACAGATTGACATTCCTCTAGGATTCACGGCCCCACGTGGTGGCATTTGGTGCAAAGCTTGAACCCAAGAGCTCACCGAGCGGCTGTCGGAATCTGAAGGGCCGCAATGGATGTCAGAGACGAACGAAGAGGAGATAGGGTCACTAGAGATAGCGGACTGAGTGGGGAGACTATGGTGTGCGACTAGAGCATGGTTGTGCTGCTGTGTGGGGACAGTGGCTGTTATATAGGTCACTAAAGATGGAGAAAATGATCGGAGAGCTGGCCGTGGAGTTGGTGCTGTGCAGTGGTGGATGTTCGGGTAGCAGCTACTAAGAGAGAGACGACGAGCAGATGGAGATCGATGATGGTGACTGTGTAGCAATATGGAAGGTGGAGGAGCTGCTGTGTAGGTGGCTGGTGTGCGTGAAGGGGAGGATGATGGAGCAACGATGATGGTGACTGGAGAGCTACAATGAACAATGGAGGGTGATAGAGTCAGTGGTGTTGGGTTGCTAGCTTGGCTGTTAGGTTGTAGAGACGTGCACAAGGGAGTCGTGAGGGGAGAAGGAAGAAGATGATGGTGTGCAGTGATAGAGAATGGTGACTGGGCGGATAGAGAAAAAGAATAAAGCTTAGGTGTTTTTTTTTTTTTTTTTTTGTCTCCACCCCCCCCCCCCTGCGTGTTCTAAATGTGGGTGTTTGCCCCCCTATTTATAAAACAAACAAACCCTAAATATCTAAGCTCCCCATTTTTTCCTCTTTTTATTATTTGTTCTTTATTTTCTTTTTATTTTCTCGCCAACATAAAGCCCTAAAATAAAAATAAAAACTAAGACTCGATCTAAAAATTCTAGAACTCAATTAAAATTTTGAAAGGCTCAATCTAAAATGTCCGAACTCAATTTAAAAAATAAAGGGACCTTAAAAATAAAAGATTCAAATTTTAAAAATGTTGGGATTCAATTTAAAATATCCAGACTCAACTAAAGCACTCAAACTCAATGAAAAAACAACCCGGGATTCCCCTCAATCAGATCGTCCCATTCCCGGGAACACAAGGTTAACTTTTTAGTACGTTAGGTCTTCCTAGAATGATCTAGTTAAAATTACGATGTCTACAGCTTCCCCTCTTTGTAGACTTTGTTACTTCAATGTAACAGTAGGAACTCTCCTACATTATTTGTAGAAATAAGCCTACAAAGATAACATACACCTATTTTAATCAGACCGAATAATTGCCTAAAGCTTTCAGATGAACCAGATGCAGTTTGCTTTTGCCAACCAGGGATGAGAAAATTTAAACATGGTAAAATGGGAATGTGGCACAATTCTTTAGGAAGTTAGTGGTTAGTGGATTTTTAGTTAGAAGTTAGGAGGTGTTAGTGGTTAATAGCTATCATAGAATCTCTGAAAAATAGTTAATCCATTGAGGATGATCAATCAGGTGTAAGATCCCGAGATCCTTCTGTTAGAATTGGTGTATTCCCAAGAGGGGAGGGGGTGAATTGGAATTTTAAACTTTTCTCCTAGGTTGAACTAGATGTTAGCTGAATATTACAACCTAGGGTCTTTCTATGTAGTTCCAAATACGCCGATAATTATAATATATAGAAATTTAAATCAAGCGCATCATTCATATAATGACATACGCGTGCGGTAAATATAAAGTGCGGAAATATGAACAAACACACGATATGTTATCGAGGTTTGACCAATTGTGCCTATGTCCCCACCTCTACCTCACAAGCCCGAGGATTTCACTAATAGCTCACTTGAGGGTAGAGCGGTACCGATGACAACCAGGTCAATTAGCACAAGGCTGATCTCAACCTTAACCGGGTCAATTAGTGAGGCTGACCTCAACCTACACGCCTTAACATGATGACACACCTAGCTTTCCTAACCGAGTCTATGCCAATCTGAGACTATTCCAGGGCTAGTCTCCCTCTTCAGGCCTGTGCTTGAAAATACAACAGATTTTGCAATCAAATTATATCGATACGGTGATTGTTCTTTCATGTAAAGTAGATATGTACCCAAATACGTACAATTACATACATCACAATATGATTTAATATGTAAGCTCAGTGTGATCCAATATTTCTACTCTTAAAATATTTGCTATCAGTGTAATGAGTACGTGAGAGTGTCAACCAGTATGATCTTTATATCACAATATGTGTTCAATCTAATAGCTCACACAAAGATACTACCCAAACAATATATATGTATATTTCAATCAGCAAATTTTCTCAATCGTATGATGCTCTAGTAGTGTATATATTTGGTTTGCAAATGAATATTTGATCTTTGTATTCAGTAAAGGATATGTAAGTTAATGAATATTACAACAAAGATCAATATCACAAACAAAAATATCTTTTCACAAATATATCAATATAAATCACACAAGATTTTGCAACCCAAAGACAAATACAAGCTTCCTAAGATATTGCAACACAAATACAATACTCAAAAGCTTAAGCAAGTCTTCTTAGGATAACGTTATTAGCAAAAGCCCCCTAAGAACACTTAGGTTTAGCTCTCGTAAAAAATCGAATCAATCAATCAAGAGTGGGAGAGCAAACCTATTTAGATTAACACTCAATCAACTTTTAGAGGGTTTAATCAGTATAAGAAGGTAAGTATGAGTGTAGGAGGCTCCAAATGAGTAGTATATATTTTCGAATTTTCAAAGAATTCTCTCTAATCAAATCTACTAATCTCTTCCTAATCTTAGCAAATGATGGACTATATATAGACATTGGAAGAATTATAGCCGTTAGAAGATGTAGGGTATTATTAATATTATTTAAGATCATTTTAACCCTAATTAACCCTGTTTAAAAATGTTTAACCACGGTAAAAATCAGGGCAACCCGAGAGGTCCAGTCGACCAAACCATTTCGGTCAACCGAAGTTCATATGGTTCGGTCGACCAGGACACTTTTGGATTGGAGACTTGGTCGATCGAAAGTGTCTTTCAAAGGGCGATTTTCCATTTTTCTGAGGTTCAATTGACCAAGCCATTTTGAACTAAATGGTTCAGTTGACCAGACAGTTGGGACTTCTCCCGAGGATCCTTGGTCGACTAGGTAGTTGGTATTCATTTTTGTCTCGGTTGACCAGACGGTCAATTTGTTGAGCTCAGAAGATTTTGGTCAACCGGAGATTTTGAACTACACTAGTTCGGTCGATCGAGACCTTTGTCAACTACTAAGCCAGGCTGGTTTCAATTGACCAAGGCAGAATAAAATTCCAAGGTCGATCGATCGAAAGTGCACAAGGTGTGCATTTCGGTCCTATTATGATCCACTCAAACCCTAATCAAGTGCCTAATATTCATAGGTGTAATGGTGAGTATTCTAAGGTCATTTTTGGGTCTTTTTGAAGACATCGAAAAAAATTTGGTGTCGATCAATCTTCGGTCGATCGAAGGGTAAACCCTAAGGTCATTTTTTGTTTATGGTTAATTTAAGCTTACCTATTAGATCATGCATGTGATATGTGTGAGCTTATTACAAACCAATCCCTATTTACTATTATAGACCAATTACACAACTGAATATATTACAATTGAAAACAAGAATTAGTGTTCAAGCTTTACTTGCTTTATGTCTATCTCGATCTTAACAATTTTAGTTCCTGCACAAAACCTCAAACACCCATTAGATACAATGAGTATTTATCATAATCAAAACCGGGCGTGACCTATAAGGTCAATATTCTCTCCCTTTTTGATGATGAAAAATACGATTACCAAAAAAATACAATTAAGCCCAAGAAGGCTCCCCCTCTCAATATGCATCCAATTTATTTTTTAAAAAAAGTCCTTTTACCCATTATTTTTGCCCTTTTTCATCTCCCCCTTTGGCTACAGCAAAAAGGTTCATATTAGTTAATACGATAGGCAATGGGTAAATATTATATTTATACATGATTAATTTTGGAAAGGATTTTAAATAATTTTAGCAGAGTGCCGTTTGTAAATCGGACTTTCCGAAATAAAACCTATATAAGTGTAACCTATTTAAGTTTAAATATGTCCTACCAGCTTATCCATAACTATTCAAACAGATCAGTAATGTCCAATCAAGCAAATAAAATTTCAATATGAACATGGAGTGGACAAATTGTTCATCACAAATGATAATCAATATAATCATGCTACAGAAATATGAAGTGTGCACACATAGACGTAAGTCGCTTTACAAAGTCTAAACCAATGAGAAATACCAACAATGATAGTTTAGTTAGACTTGTAAATTTCACTCAAGATTCCTTAAATAGTTGATGATTATGTGAAGATGAGATTTAAATTTTCTTTAGGATTTCACTCATTCTTTCAAAAATATTTTAAATTCAATTTTATCCTAATCATGTTTGTGGCCAGAACAAATCCATATTTACAAGCGATACATAGCAATGAGAGCATGATAGGCTAGTATCAAGTATTACAAATATACAGTTAAGAATACACATTTGTTTCTCAGGGTGTAATGATTTTAATGCTAAGTGACTCCCCCTAAGAATAAGCATTTTGGTCCAATTACTTTAAATGTATATATGCACAATCAACCTCAAGGAATGTAACATTTCAATGCAAATGAATCAACTGTGACATATTTAGATTTTGTGCACACAAAAGAAGATTGTTTTAGTCATTTGGGCAAATGTCGAAAGAAAATTTGGCAGCATGCCGACTGTAAACAGAACATTTCCCAAAATTTACCTGCAAAAAAACGATTCTCAAACAAGTAGTATCTCAAGAGTAAGGCATGCGAGAACCTATCATCTATCAGCAAGCAATTCTCATCAATTACATCCGCCATGCAAGAGGCATTCTATACAAATCATTCATTTCAATAGAACAATCATTTAATCACAAGCATATACACATCAAGGTACTGCTGATATATATTTCATAATTAAAGAGTGTAACACATCATAGTATCTGCATAAGGTGTTATGATAGTACAAAATAAAAGAGTTGTTTTATTTAGGTACAGATCAGATGATATAGAATAATATATAAAATAAATCAAGGCCACGCAATCTGATTTATAGGCTACTCCAGAGTCTAGAACTCTCCTCCATCATCACCTCCATCACCATCGTCACCGGCATCAAAGTCAAAGTCCATGGTCATCCTGTCTCTCTCATCCTGCATCTTTTGAATACGGTTGTTCAGCTCACTGAAGCTAACTGTCATGGACCTCTTTAGATCAGTAAAGTGACTGGCAATAGAGATGGAGAATTTGTGGAACTCCTCACGAAGCGCAGTGGATGACGATGCCAAATTTGCAGGTTTGACTGGTCTGATCCTTAAAACTATACGAATGAGTTAGACAAACTGGTGATGGCGGCCATAAGATCCACATTTGATGGCTGCGCGGGCTGTGGTGGCTCCTACGGGGCCTTTTCCTATGCTACTGCACCCTTAGAAGGCACCCAGATGTTGCCAACGAGCTCAAAGCCCATCAGTCTCAGGTTCACGCCAGAAAAGATATCGGTAGGTCGTCTTCTCTTCAGTGAAGCCACATTTGAGCATGTGACTCCAATGGATCTAAACAACTTTTTCAGGATATCCCCATACGACATTATAATTCAGTGGTTAATCGTTTTGGCCATCATCCATCGGATTATCAGGCTGGGTAGATCTAATTTCTTTCGGGCAAATAGACACCACACAATAAAATAGTCTAAGAAAGACACGTGCACTCTAGACCCTGCCTTGGACAGGACATTATAAGTGATCAAGTGGTGCACAACTTTGGCTTCTAATGTGAACTATCTATACTATGGGGGATGGTTTTGGCTGGCCGTGCCTGGATTAGATAGGGTCAGGTTGGCAAATGTGGCAACTATGAATTCCTGTTTGAAGATCTAGAAATTTACTACATCTGGACACTTGAAATCTCCACGGTCAATATCAAGGACATTTGAAAGGTACTATGCGTTGAATCGTGCAACGGTCCTCAATACTCAGGAGAAGTACCCATTTTCATCATTATCCAAATTTGTATAAAGCATCCTAATGTATATTAGGTAATGGCCCCCAGGCTGATAGGAAATAAATGTTTTCCAGCCTTTCCATTACGTTGCCAAAATACTAATTCATAAAGTCCAAGTCTAGGATCTTACCCAATATTGCCTCCTTGGGATGAAACTCCCGTATGTATCTAACCTTGCACCGTTCTGAAATGAAGTACTCATCCTCAACGTGTGCTATGTCGTGGGCTTCAATGTGTGCCATGACTGTAGGATGAAAGATGTGAGGCTTGGAATCAAGGTTTGCTTGTAATGGTAGGAAAAGATGAAGGATCTCTCAAGATTTTCGCGCAAATGAGCTTTAAACGAGGAGTAGGTATATATATATATATATATATATATATATATATATATATATATATATATATATTCAACTCCGTCGATCGATTCTGGTCGATCGATGATTGAAGTTCTCCATACACTAACACAATTCGGTCGACCGAAGGGAATTTGAACTGAGATGGATGGATGATCGAGAGGGAGTACTGTATCCATGTTCGGTTTACCAAGGGAAAATCAAAAGGTTCGGTCGATCGTGGGGAATATATGATTACGCGTTAAAACTACGTAATTTGGCATCTTAACCCGGGCTTTACGATTTATATTTTTAATTAAATGTCCAAAATTGTCCAATATTTTAATAAAGGGCCAAAATCATCATTCTTGAATTTTATTGCATTATTTATAAAGTTTTGTTAATTTTTTGTTGCAGGAAAAATCTCGGAAACTAAAACCAACACTTGTTCGTATTTCATGCATAACATTTTTGTTCGAGCTCCAATCGAGACGATTCAAATTTCTGGGGAAAGAGGAAAGGATTATCTACAACTTTTGTGTTTTGAGTTTTGTGAGAAACGGGCTCTAGAAAAGTAAGATTTGTGATGAGCAGAGAATGAAAAAAATGAAAAAAAAATAAAACAATTCGGGTCGGGTTGGACAAGTCAGGTCGTGGCTTCACAGATCCTAGGGCAGCGCATCCCCCTTCCCTATATATTTTTTTATCTTCTTCTTCTTTCCCGCAGGCAGCTCGAGGGCTCCCTATTCTCTCCTTCTCTTCCTCTTCTCCTTCTTCTTCTTCTTTTTCTTTTTCTTCTTCTTTTTGTTATCTCCTTTCCCTTAGCTTCTCTCCTTGAACTCTCTCTGGATTTCTTCTGTCTCTGTTCTCACCTTTTCCTTCTTCCTCTGCTCTTCTCCCGTTTTCTCTTACTCTTTTATTCTCTCAACTCCCAGCTCCCTGCTCCCTGGTCAATCTCCCTCTTCCCAAATTTCCCTCTGCCCCTCTGCTCTACTCTCTGCAACCTCTCAAAGCCACAGCAGTCGTGTGTCTTCTCCAGCCCACGAACCAGCTCCCCCCTGCTGCTGGCATACCAGCACAGCCACGAGATAGGCACACCAGCGCCGGATCCTCTGCCTTTCCTTCCATTGGAGCACCAGAAACTTCTCCTCCCAGAACTACTGAATTTCAGCCACCAACAAACCAGCACCGCATGGCCAAGCCTCCTCTGCAGCAACACCAAAAAACCGAGCATACCAGCAGGACCCGAGAGCCCTACCATCTTCCACAGCACCAGCTCCGGCCTCTATCACAGCACCACATCTCCCCGAAGCAGCCCCGAGCCCTCCTTCAGCTTGCGACAACTCCTTCCAGACAGCCACCCGGATACAGCCAACCTACCCTTGCCATGGCCGCCTCTCTCTCTCTCTCTAAAAAATCTTTTTATTTAATTTATTTTCTTCTCTTTTATTTTCTTTATGTTTTTCTTTTGTTTTATTATTATTATTATTATTATTATTATTATTATTATTATTATTATTATTATTATTATTGTTATTTGCTTGGATAGTATTTTTAAATTGTTAAAGTTTCTTTTAGACTTGATTACTTTTGGGATCTTTATTAAAGTAAGAATTTTTATGGGAATGTTTAGTTAGGTCTCTATTTTTGCTACAATTTTTATTTATTTATCTATTTGTCTTTATCTTAGAAATTAAATTAGTTACCCTTTTAAAGTTTAATTTTTGATTGAAGCTCGATTAGTTTAGGGTTATTCTTACCAAAGTTCTCATTTTTATTGTGTTCCGTTATTGTTTGCGTATCTTAAATTGTGATGTTGATTCGTAATTTTTGGTCCATGTTAAAGATTTGGTTTTTATTGCATGCCTGCATGTTTGGTTGAGTTTCCATTCCTGTGTGTTTTAATTCCATATTCTAGGTTACCATCCTTAGTTAATGCGTGCTTTGATGTTTCCTTGAGTAGGTTAGGGTTTCCTGTTTTTATTCTTTAGTTCAATACATGTTAGTTTTATGACTTTAATTTGCGTGCTATTTAATTTGTTAAAAGTAAAATCAAACAATTTTGAAAATCCGAATCTGAACCGAGTTCAGTACATTTTTAATTTCGATTGGAAGAATGTAAAATCTGAGATTAAACACATTCCCTAAGGAGACGATCTAGCCCTTGGGCTTAATATTACACGATAGAACTCCTATACTTGGGATAGCTTCTGAGCTGCTCATTTTTCGAGTGAGTCAAGTTTTTGGCACCGTTTGCCAGGGAATGTTGTTCTTAGTCTCAATTTTGCGTTTTTCCAGTCATTTTTATTAGTTTTATGAAAAAGAAAAAAAAAAGCATAAAAGAAAAACAGAAAAAAATTTTGAGTTTTGAAAAAATGGCTGCACCTGCACCGTACACGATAATGGACTTTTTGCAACTTGAATATGCCACTGCATCCTCTTCCACTGTTTTGCCTTATGACGAGCTTAATTTCATGATGCAGCGTAGGAGGACGTCATTGCTACTTGAGTTCTACGGGTCGGAATCTAAGTGCCCTTATCAGCACCTAGCAGAGTTTGAGTTAACCTGCAATATGTTTTTCTCTTATGCTAGAGCTGATGAATCTATTCAACTAAATTTATTTCTTGCTACTTTGCAGGATAGGGCACTGATCTGGTTTCATTCTTTGAGACCTCACTCTATCACTAATTGGTCTGATATGGAACGCGAATTTCTACATGCATTTTGTCCCTCACAGAATACTCAATTTTTGCAGGAACAGATTCTTAATTTTGTGCAGCAGGATGATGAGACATTTCGAGCTTACTGGGAGCGATTCAAGGATCTGCAAAGTACTTGTCCACATCACGGGTTTGACTCATGGAGGTTAGTTGATTGTTTTTATACTGCTCTTACCCCTGATTGCAAGAACTTTGTCTAGACCGTGTCTACTGAAGAACCTGTCAGCGAGGATCTAGATCAAGTATTATCATTCTTTGATTACTTAACTAATAATGTCCCATAGTGCAACACACGATACACTCAGGCACCCATGACTACACACCCTATCAGCACAATTAGTGGTGGTGATGCATATGAACCACCAAATAGCCCAAACAACCCTCCGCCTCAATATCAGCCACAACAGATCTCTCCGAGCTATACGTCGTCAGACCTTTTCGAGGATAGCATAACACAGATGGCAAACATGCTCCAATAATTCATGCAAACTTAAGTCGATCATAATAATGAATTGCGGGATACCATTAATGCGATAAGCACGCAGTTGGACATCTTAGAAAACGAAGAATTGCCCGTGGAACCTCAGCTTAGTCCTCAAGAGTACTAGCAGCCACACCAACAAATACACGATGTTTCTTTTGAGACAGTAGAGGCCACCACTACTTTGAGAAGCGAGAAAGAATTTCCTCAACTTGAGATGCTCATCGTCGGACAACCAGTTGTCCCAGCACTAGAAGTCACGGCTGAACCAGAAGAGGTCAATGAAAAATCAGAGGAAATGGGGCTAGAAGTGGAGCAGTTAGTTGATGAGGAGACTGATACTCATACGGACTACCAACTTATGGTACCTAATACTCTGAGCTCAGAAACCATGAAACCATCACTCCGGCCTGAATCAGATGCTAAGGAGCCTAGTGTGGAGGCAGACTCTTACAATGGTATGATGATATGTACACCCGATAAAGAGGGTGACCAGTCTGGTGAGCATAAAATTTTCAAAGAACCAGGTAAAACCTTTAATGTTAATGCTTCTGAAGAACTACAGGTAATTATTCCGATAACTTCCTATCACACATTAGTTCGTAAAGAAGCAAATTTCCTAGAAATGATGTTGAATAAAGACCCTTTCTTGTCAACACAAGAGGGTCGACCTTCACACAAATTGTTTGGTATTTTGACACGCATTAATTTATCTGAGGTTGATTTTCGTGCAGGTATGAAGACTGATCCACTGTGGCAGCTCAAATTTGAAGACCCGCCGATGCAATTTATAGACCTGTGGCCACCAGACGAAATTCCTCCTAAGCCTCCGCCAGACAATTGTGATGTTTTTCTTTCCCTTATTGTCCTTTTATTTTATCTTATTTTATTTTTAGTTAGTTTTTAGAACCATTTTCTCGTAGTTCGATTTTTGTTATTTCGCCACTCAGGTAAGCTTTACTTTTCCCATGCACAGTCCTTTCTATTTCCCCTATGCTTTCACATTGAGGATAATGTGCCACTTTAGTTGGGGGGGATGAGCATTCGCATGTAACACTGTGCACGTATATGTACCGGGTTTTATATTTCAAAAAAAAATCAAAAATGCAAAAAAAAAAAAAAAAAATAATCAAAAAGAAAGAGAGAAAAAAAGAGGAGCACTAAGGAATTACATTGCATTGTGCCATGCTTAACATTGCGTATACCTTTCACATACTCGCGTATAACTTAAGAATGACACACTTGAGTCAATCATGCATAGTTTCTCTTTATATGATTTTATGACTCCATAAAGAATTGATTGGTCATACATTCGTGTTAATCTGGTTATATAATTTCATGTATTTACACAGCATCTCAGAAGGCTAAATAAACACATTCACGTGATTCATTGCACTTAGGGTTTCCTGTGAGCACTGAGAGAGCACCCGTGGCGACTATGACACTTTGTGAGATATCCTTGAGCTATTTATCGTCCGTTTGAGCGATAATATCAAATAAGAGTTCATGGAACTCAATTCTCTTTTTCTGGATGATTCTTTTGTACACTAGTCTATGTTTTGATTTGCTAGCCTAGAGGTGACACCTAGTGGGGAGATAGAAACCTAGGCCTTGTAGCCTACTCAAGATGTGAAGGCTGAGCCACGCCTAGAGATAGACTTAGTTCATGGACCACTATTCGAGCTCAATTCCCATTGATGGTATGAAGATTACAAAAGAAGTGTTAATATTGTCCTTATTGCTCAAGAAAAGACAGAAAATAAAGAATAAGCAAAAAAAAAAAAAAAAAGAATAAGCAATACACATGTGCATGAAATGAAATATCAATGCCGGCCCAAATACATATCACAAAAAGTCAAGGATGACACATATTTTCCACGTATTATGATTCTTCAACCGATTAATGCCTCAGATGCATTCACGACAAGTTTGTGAGTAAGTTGATCTAGGGTGGTCTCAGTTGGATATGGCGAGTAGGTGAGAAGATGCTAAGGTGAAGGACCCGACACCTCATAGATAGGCTAGATCCTTTCCAGACTAGTCCACTCCATATACTTAGCGTTGTTCCTTTTAATATGTGAGATGTTTGATCGCGACACTCCTCCTCACATCTTTCTTTTCTAGTTCATCCCAGATTTCTTTTGCAGTCTGACATGCCACACACTCAACAAAAATATCAGAATCTAACGCAAGATACAACATGTCCATGGCATTAGAATTAATCATATTAAAGTCATTTTCATTTATTTGTGCACATCTTCCTTTAGCAGTCACAAGACAGATCCTCCAGTCCATAGATTTCAAAAATATGGTCATTCTAACTTTCCACGTGGTGTAATCGACACAACAAAATAATGGAGGACTGGAAAGTGACTGTCCCTCGCTGAATGGGGATACACCAAAGTGAGCCATTGCGATCTTTTTGCAAAAACGTTTAAGTCAAGTGCAACGAGGCTTTGATACCAATTGTTAGAATTGGTATATTCCTAAGAGGGGGGTGAATTGGAATTTTAAACTTTTCTCTTAGGTTGAACTAGATGTTAGCTGAATATTACAACCTAGGGTCTTTCTAAGCAATTCCAAATACGCTGATAATTATAATATATAGAAATTTAAATCTAGTGCATCATTCACATAATAACATACATGTGCAATAAATATAAAGTGGGGAAATATGAACAAACACACGATATGTTATCGGGGTTCGGCCAACTATACCTACGTCCCCATCTCTAGCTCGCAAGCTCAAAGATTCCACGAATAGCTCACTTAAGGGTGGAGCGGCACCGATTACAACCAGGTCAATTACCGCAGGACTGACCTCAACTTTAACCAAGTCAAATAGTAGGGTAATGCTCAACCTACACGCCTTAACAAGATGGCGCACCTAGTTTTCCTAACCGGGTCTAAGCCAATCCAGGACTATTCCAGGGCTAGTCTCCTTCTTCAAGCCCATGCTTGGAAATACAACAAATTTTGCAATCAAATTATATTGGTACAGTGATTATACTTTCGTGTAAAGCAGATATGTACCCAAATATGCGCAATTACATACATCACAATATGATTTAATATGTAAGCTCAGTGTGGTCCAATATTTCAACTTTCAAAATATTTACTATCAGTGTAATGAGTACATGAGAGTGTTAACCAGTATGATCTTTGTATCACAATATGTGTTCAATCTAATAGCTCACACAAAGATACTACCCAAACAATATATACGTATATTTCAATCAGCAAATTTTCTTAATCGTATGATGCTCTAGTAGTGTATATATTTGGTTTGCAAAAGAATATTTGATCTTTGTATTCAGCAAAGGATATGTAATTTAATGAATATTGCAGCAAAGATCAATATCACAAACACAAATATCTTTTCACAAATATATCAATATAAATCACGTAAGATTTTTTAGTATGTTTTGGAAATGATTTTGCAACCCAAAGAAAAATACAAGCTTCCTCAAATATTGCAACACAAATGCAATACTAAGAAGCTTAAGCAAGTCTTCTTAGGATAGGATTATTAGCAAAAGCCCCCTAAGAACACTTAGGTTTAGCTCTCACAAAAAATTGAATCAATCAATCAAGAGTGGGAGAGCAAACCTATTTAGATTAACACTCAATCAACTTACATAGCGTTTAATCAGTATAAGAAGGTAAGTAAGAGTGTAGGAGGCTCAAAAATGAGTATTATAGGTTTTTGGATTTTCAAAGAATTCTCCCTAATCAAATCAACTAATCTCTTGCTAATCTTAGCAAATGATGGGCTATATATAGACATTGGAAGAATTATAGCCATTAGGATATGTAGGGTATTATTAATATTGTTTAAGATCATTTTAACACTAATTAACTCTATTTAAAAATATTTATCCGCGGTAAAAATTAGGGCAACCCGAGTGGTCCAGTCGACTAGAACCATTTTGGTTGACCAAAGTTCATATGGTTCGGTCGACCAGGACACTTTTGGATTGGAAACTTAGTCAAACGAAAGTGCCCATCCAAAGGGCAATTTTCCATTTTTCAAAGGTTTGGTCGACCAGGCCATTTTGAACTAAATGGTTCGGTCGATCAGACAGTTAGGACTTCTCCTGAAGACCCTTGGTCGACTAGGTAGTTGGTATTCATTTTTGTCTCGGTCATCCAGATGGTTTATTTGTTGACCTCAGGAGATTTCGGTCGACTCAGGATTTTGAACTGCACTGGTTCAGTCGACCGGGGACCTTGGTCAATTGTTAACCCAGGCCAGTTTCGATCGACCGAGGTAGAATAAACTGTAAAGGTCAGTCAACCAAAAGTGCACAATGTGTGCATTTCGGTCCTGTTATGATCCACTCAAACCCTAATGAAAGGACTAACATTCATAGGAGCAATGGTGAGTGTCCTAAGGTCATTTTTGGGTCTTTTTAAAGACACTAAAAAAATCCAGTGTCATTTTTAAAAAAGGATAAACCCTAAGGTCATTCTAAGGTCATTTTTAGTTTACAGTTGATTTGAGCTTACCTATTAGATCATGCATGTGATGTGTGTGAGCTTATTACAAACCAATCCCTATTTACTATTACAAACCAATTACACAACTGAATATATTACAATTGAAAACAAGAATTGGTCTTCAAGCTTTACTTGCTTTGTGTCTATCTCGATCTTAACAATTTTAGTTCTTGCACAAAACCTCAAACACCAATTAGATACAATGAGTATTTGTCATAATCAAAATCGGGCATGACCTATAAGGTTAACACCTTTGGACGACCAGTATTCAGGTGTAGAGTCCCGAGTCTTTGAAAAATGGTTACTCCATTGGGGATGATTAATGAGGTGTAGGGTCTCGTGATGCTTTGGCCGCTTTAGTACTCAGGTATAGGATCCTAAGTCTCTAGAAAAAAAAATAGTTAATTTGTTGGGGATGTTCAATCGGGTCCGCGGTCCCAAGATCCTTTGGATGTTTGACTACTCAGGTGTAAGATCTGAGTTTCTGTTGATTTCTGGAGTGTAGGATCTCGAGAATTTATAAGATGTAGACCTCAAGGACTTATCAAATGTAGGATTCTAAGAGTCTATTGATCACTCAAGTGTAGGATCTTGAGGACTTCTCACATGTAGGATTCTGAGAGTCTACTAAAAGCTCGAGTGCAGGATCTCGAGGATTTCTCAGATGTAGGATTCTAAGAGTCTATTAATTGTTCGAGTGTAGGATCCCGAGGACTTCTTGGATGTAGTTGAGAATCTTCTAGTTGTTCAAGTGTAGGATCTCAATGATTTTTCAAACGTTGGATTCTGAGAGTCGGCTAATTGTTTGAATTGATGATGAATGCTCAGGTATAGGATCCTGAGAGCCCTATGAATTGCTTAATTGACGATAAATTTTTGGGTATAGTATCCCAAGAACTTGATGAATTTTTGAATTGAAGATGAATGTTCGAGTATTGGATCCCGAGAGCCTGATGAATTGTCAAATTGGAGATGAATGCTCGGGTATAGGATCCCAAGAGCCTGATGAATTTTCGAATTGGAGATGAATGCTCGGGTATAGGATTCTGAGAGCTTGATGACCTAATTTGGTCCTAAAGGTTGGTGCCCTAGTTTCAAAGTTGATGCTAAAATTTGGACTAAGGTCAACTGCCCCAGTTTCGAAGTAAATGACTTGACTAAAACCTGGGCCAGTTGCCCCAGTCTCAGAGTAGATGGGTCTATTTGTACCTGGGTCAGTTGCCCCAATTTTTTAGTGAAACATGGATTGCTTAGACAAGGATGACAAGACAAGTTTGAACGAATGATGTTATGTGGTGTATGTATGTTGCTACTTATAATGCTAGAATGCAGGGATGCATGCATGTTGTTTGATATGATACCAAAACATGGGGGTATGTATGCATGTTGCATGATATGACACGTATGCATTCTTCTTCTTCTTCTTCTTTCTTTTTTTTTTTTTAAAAATGCAAGGAAATGCATGAAATGTATAATGATGCATGAACTTTCTTTATCCAACGTTCCTATAATCAACAACACACTCTCTGATCTTGACCAGATTTTCAAATTCCAAATCCAATATTAATGCCCATAAATTAGCTCTCTTGAAACTCCGCCTGACATCTTACCCCAATCACTTTTATTTGTCATGTTTTCAACTTTTACGTCTGATAGGAAAGCACTTAAATTGGCCCCACTAGAACTTAACATAGGATCTGCCCCTATTGCATCTATTTAACACCGATCTTGGCCATGTTTTCAATATACACTCTAATATGAGAGTTCTGAGCATGGAATTTGCCCAGGTTAAATGCATCTATAACCGCTTACTGCCATGTTGTTAAATTCATCTTGAATAAGCAAATCTATGAATCAGTTCACATGAAACTTATCATGACATTTGCCCTAGTTAGATTGTCTGATTCTACCCACATCGTACATTCCCAACGGGGATCTTTCTCTACCAGAAGCATATACTGGTGATTCTAAAACTCTTCAACTATCCATACTTTTTTCAAGCTTGGAAGAGAAAGAAGGTTTTTATTTTTTTTTTAAATGAGGAATGATAATGCAATTATGATATCAACTTGTTAAATCAAAAGGTCACCCACACAAAATAAATGTTTTACCATATTCCAATGGTATTACAAGGAAATTTCATATTAGTATTCAAAAGTCATATGACATTGATGTTAATTTACCAGATTGAATAACTGATCTTCTCTTTGACAACCCCAATTTTATCAAGGGCTACTTCTCCTCTTTTGTGTTATCCTACTGTGAAACCACTAGCAATCTCTCCTTTAATTGTTGCTTTTAGTTTTGTCAAATTCAATCCATGTTTTTTATCTTAAGATGGTCTTTAAGACTCGGGAGGAAATGTAGGCTTAGGGATACATGTTTTCAGAAGATCAGGAAAACTAAGGCCCAAAAATCTCATCTCATAATAACATTTTCTGCCCTAGTTTGAGTTAAGGCACTTTGCAAAATATTGACCGAACTTGTTATTTGAACGAGATGCCTACGTACATATTTAGGATTAGGTCATTACATATTTTAAACTCAACATTGACTTTCACAAATCATTTAAGACAACAATGTATACCAATCTGGTCAAGACTTTCATTTGGACCGTAATGTAGGCTAGGGGTATAGGTTAAAGAAAGAAAGATTTAAATAAGGCTCAAAATTTATTAATCTCATCACAGGTATTCGCTAGTCAAAGATCACATATGAATCATATCCCTTATTTTTCTTTCTTTCTCTTTCTTTCTCTCTCTATTTTTCCTACATATTCTTTTTTTACTACACTTTTTGCTTTTCCTTTCATGAAGGACATTTTAGAATTTTATTTGAACCTCATTTGGGACTGATCTTTTTAAAATTGCCCCAATGTGGGGTGTGATCCTTTGACGGGTTAATCAAGAATTAAAATTTTTTAAGCTCAAAAGGGCTTACAAGGGATTTCTTTTTTTCCTTTCTTTTGGGTAGTAGAAAAATGGCCTGTTATGTTTTTGGTAGTGATTATTGTACCAAATGACTCGCCAAATGCTAAGACACCCAAACCCAAGTTAAATTTTTGGTGAATTGACTTTTAAGAAAAATTAGTTTAACAATCAAACTCAAATGGGTTAACAAATGGTAAATCAATATTTGGTTCTTTTTAGGGATAACTGGTTGGCCGAAGACGGTCATCTATCATTTGATCAAACATGAATAGCGAATTGACTTGAAATTCTTAGCGCAACACATATATTTTACTGAATTCCTTCGAGATTCTTCATGAGTTTTGATACTTCTTCGCAACATCTGAATTCATAGGGTGAGGAAAATTGTTTCATCTTTCGCTACTTCCGCATCCCAGATTAGGTTTTCAAAATTAACATAAGTTTCTGGCTCATGAATATTAGTATTATTGTATTCCTTATTTTTGCATGAAACATCAACAAACAAATTTTTTGGCAACTGAACTCATGATACAAGTGATACGGGGAAATGCATAATTCATTTTATTGATGAAATAAAACAACGGATTACAAAAGGAAACATAATAGTAAAGAAAACAAAGACATCACATGAAGAGGATTGGATAGTTGAAAGTTCGCCAATTCAACATTTTTGCCTCTCTGGTTGATAGGTAAACCATTGATTTAGGCTATTTATGGATTCAACATGATCCATATATGATATATTTCTCTACCTGAATTCTGCTTCTAGATCTTCTTACAACATATTAACCATTTCTTTCCTCGTGATTGGGTAGAGGATCACTCTAGATCCCTGGATGCTTATCATAAAAAACCAACCAATCGGCATCCCTCAATGATTATGCCTTATGCTTAAATGTCTAACAGTGGTCAATGGTGTGGCCTAGAGAATTAGAGTGATACGCACACCTAGCATCCGGGTCATACGATTGCGGTAGGGGATTTCGTATGGCTACTCCAGGGATAGTTGAAATGAGCCTTCATTCAAGAAAATAGGGGAACAATTCCAAATAAGACATAGGAATTGGTTCCACCTTATTAGGACAATTTCTCTGTATTTGAACATTTTTCTATGTCAGCGTAGGCCTATAGGGGACAAATTAAGACCATATGCCTGAATGCGCTATCTGATTAATGGTGGGTCTACAAACAAGATTTTTCTTGGGCCTCTAGTTCTGGCCTCTCTGATAGTAACATCCTTGAATCATTTGGGCTTCAAATTTTTCTTTGCCAACCCATTTCTTACTTGAATATGAGTCTGGACCTAAGCCCTTAGCCTTGCCTATCTTGATGTCTATTTCAATCCTTTCCCCTATCGACACTATGTCCACGAAATCATGAGGGGTCACCCCTAGAAAATGTCTGAAGTATGGCTCCTTCAAGGTGCTAGCAAATAAGGACATAGCCTCCCTATCTTTTACTGGAGGGCTCACTTGGATGGCCATGTCCCTCCATCTGTACGCATATTCCTTGAACGTTTCGTTAGGCTTCATTTCCATACTATGTAGGGTCATGTGATTAGGTGCCTTTTCAGTCACATGGCGGTACTGAGCTATAAAAGCATTTTCCAGATCTTTCCAGGTGCAAATTCGAGCTCGATCTTGCTGAATATACCATCTGATAATTGCTCTAGTCAAGCTATCTTGAAAGTAGTGCATCATCAATTTCTCATCATCTGAGTGTGCGACCATTTTCTAATAATAAAGGCACAGGTGGGTCCGAGGACAATGGATTCCGTTGAATTTTTTTAAGTCCAGGACTTTAAATTTTGGTGGTAGGATCACCTTCAGCACTAGGCAAAGGTCATTAGGATCCATGGAGTCGAATGTGTTAGCTTTACCGTGATCCCAAGAGGAGGGGTGAATTGGTATTTTTAAAATTTATCCCTTAGGTATTCCTCCTAAAAACAATATGTTCACAATCCTACGGTCAATCTAATGCGAATAGTATAAATATATCAGAAATTAAATGACGCAGTTTAATTAACCACACAAGCACCAGAAAGCAGTAAATAAAGGGTGACACGCAGATATGTTATCGAGGTTCGGCCAACTGCCTATGTCCCCGCCTTGGCTAACTAGCATAAGGATTATCACAACAACTTGCTCACTTAAATAGGTGGAGCGACACCTATATAACCAGGTCAAATTACCACAGGGCTGACCTCAACCTTTACACCAATCCTTACCGGACTGGATTACCGCCCCCTCAAGCCACGCTTGGAATCTCTCAGATATACAACCAAAAGGTACAATGTATGGGTGCTTTCACGTAAAGCAAACTTGTACCACAAATGCGCACAATATCGCATACACCACAGATGATTTAAAATGTAAGCTTTGTGTGATTTAGATATTTCAACTCTCAAATGTGTTTTCTATCAGTGTAGTGAGCACGTAAGAGTATCAATGACAATCTGTGTATTTCAAAGTGTTTCAATCAAATGTGTTCACACAGAATACCAAGCAAGCCTTAAGAATATCAATCAATAAAATATCTCAATCACATGAATATGTATATGCTTGGATTGCAAAATAAATAATCTTTGTATTCAGCAAATGATATAGATTTGAATGGATATTGCCACAAATATTAATATAACACACACAAATATCTTTTCACAAGAATATCAATATGAATACCACAAGATATTTGATTACGTTTGAAAATAGTTTTGCAAGCCAAATGCAAATACAAACTTTCTAAGTTATTACAATGAGAATGCAACACTCGGAAGTTTAACAAGTCTTCTTAGGATAGGCTTATTACAAAAGCCTCCTAAGAATACTTTGGTTATGCTCTCGTATGAAAAATCAATTCAAAGAACTTTAAATAATGAGAGCAAACCTCCAAACAATATCACTCAATGCACTTACAAATGATACAGAAGGATAGAAAAGGTAAGTTTGAGTGGATTTAGCAAGGGTATAAGAAGTAGGATGTTTTTAGCTTGAGAGAGAATTTTTTAAGTATATTTGCTAATCGATGCTTAATTATCTCAAATGAAAGAGTATTTATAGACATACTAAAATATTTGACCGTTGGGGACCTATTATGGATTATTGGAAAAGTTTAATGACATTTAAATCAATTTAACCCTATTTAAAAAATATTAACTCGCGGTAAAAATGATGGCAACCCGAGAGGTCCGGTCGACTAGAAATGTTTCGGTCAACCAGTACTCATGTGGTTCGGTCGACCAGGGAGTTTTTGAATTGAAGGCTCAGTCAACCAGAAGTGGGCGATTTTCCAAATTTCTGAGGTACGGTCGACCTGGCCATTTTGAACTGCCTGGTTCGGTCGACCAGACCATTGGGAATTCTCCAGAGGACCCTCCGGTCGACCAGGTAGTTGTAGTACAAAAGTGGTCGGTCGACCAGATGGTCAAACTTTTGACCCGAGGGGTTTTTGGTCGACCAGGGCCTTTTGAACTACTTGGTTCGGTCGATCAGGAGGTCAAAATGTTGACTCCCAGGTGGTTCGGTCGACCGGGGTCAAATGAACTATAAGGTCTCGGTCGACCGGACCGTGGTCAACATGTTGACCCGGACTAGTTTTGGTCGACCAGGAGAAAATGGCTTGTGTGGGTCGGTCGACCGAAAGTACAATATTTGTACACTCTTGTCCTTTTTCAAGCATGCAATTACTTTGGTCAAATATTTAAATATATGCATGCATGAGTGGGCGTCTTAGGGTCATTTGTGTCCAAAATTAAGACACCGAAAAAATCCGGTGTCGGTCGACCGAAGGGAAAGCCCTAAGGTCATTTCTAGGTCACTATTTGGTTTGAGCTTACATATTAAACCATGCATGTGTTGTGTATGCTTGTTACAAACCAAATAACCTAATTTACTATTACAGGCCAAATATGCAAGAGGAATATATATTACAACACTTAATAAGAGATTTGTCTTCAGTTCTTCATTGTCTCCATGTGCATGTGTATTATGATTTTGACAGTTTTGGTTCCTGCACATATTCTCAAACGCCCATTAGATATATAATGAGTATTTGTCATAATCAAAACCGGGCATGACCCATAGGGTCAACCGAATGTATTAGATCCTTCAATGGCTCTCAAGCACTCCTTTAGCACATCACAATGATGCTCAGCCTCAGATCTGTTTACTCCCATATCAGAATATATGATTGGAGGTGTCTGTGCTACTGGGAATCCTTGTGCAGGGATGAATGAAGGAATGTTCGGCATAGGCCCTTTGTGTTCCCAGGTGGAGGTGCTAAGGTCTGACCGTGTACTGGGGTAAACCCTAGAGGATAAGTGGGATCTGCATATGTTTTAGGATCAATCTGCCCCACTTTTCCTTTGTTCATTAACAACTTCAGGATTTTGCTTATTTTATCGTTCAATTCTTCTTGTCCCTGTTCTATGCCCAGGACTTTGCCTTCTAGTTGTTCACTTATAATTCTTGCCTTCCTTCTTGTACTGATATGTAATGGTCTCAATGTTCCTTTTTTTTTTCCTAGGCCGCTTTTTTCCTTAGGAGCTCTAGACCCAAAACCTCCCCTTTTAGAGCCACAAATGCATGATTATGTAATGCATGAATGGCCATAGGATGCAATGGGTGTTTATGCATGGATGTAACTAGTGCAAACATACATTCAAACAAAGATATGAACATGCATGCAGCCTATCATACACGACTATGCCTGAAATTATGCATGAAGTGTATGAATGTAATGCAACCTAAATGACCACTTTGTCAAAATTCTAAAAAAAGATTTTTCAACTTATCAAAGACTTCAAAATTAAGCTGACCATTGATAGACCACCATTTCAATTCAATTCATTTTCTTAGTAATGGACCATGTACCCTAGATTCTATAAAGGATTAGGTCAACTATCTGGGTTTGTGGTTGACCCAGGCGAGTCAACCCGTTGGGTTGGTTCAATGTGGGCTTGTGGACTTTGATGTGCACTTGGACCTCAGGTGTTTCAAAATATGGGCTTGGATTGATTAAACATATGGGCCTAGATTTTTTGGTAATAAGGTCGAAGCCCTCTTTTGAATTTCGAGTTTGGCTTTTTTAAAAAAATAAAGCTTGGGTTGGGTTGTTTGCTTAGGAAAAGGTTGGGCCTGGGTTTGTTTTAAAAAGAGTAGGGCCTGAGTTATTTGAAAAGGATTGGACCGATCCATCTTTTAAAATGCTTATGCCAAGTGCTTTATTTTTAAAGCATGGGTCGTGATCTCACTATCGGGCTTTTCCATAATATTGGCCAAGTGGTATGCATGTCTAAAATGGATGTGTATATACACACACGCACAAACACAAAAGACTCGTTTACATAATGTGAAGAAGGATGTGGCTTCTATCCCAACCCCAAGTAGGTGAGTTGCTAAAGTTTATCAAGGCTCTATCCTATGGAGGGAATCATAGGGGTGATCACATGTGGTTAGGCTTTAATCTCTATTAACATAAGGTTCCCAATCTAACCCTCATTCTCGCCTAAAAGAGGTTTGGACAAAGCTCAAATTGAGCGAAGTGGTTCGCGGGTCCCGACAACTCCTGCCACATGGGGACAAACGGTATTACACTCCTTTCTAATCTTAGTAGGTAAAGCCCGGGTAGAAGGCATGTGAAAGTGTGTGAATTCCAGTTTAGCCTAATCCCGCTATCTTCTACATTTATTCACATGCTATTTCAAATGTATATGGAAACAAATATTTACAATTTAATCAACTATACCCAAGTATCTATTGAAACCTACATAAAATCAAATCTTCAAAGCTATACAAACAAATATAGAAACAAATCGATCTTTACATGCTTATTCAGACAAGGATGGAAATAATTATTCACAATCAACGAAAGATATTTACATGCTTATTTAAACAAATATTCCTAATTAATGAAATATATTCACATGTTTTATTCAAACAAACAAAGAAACAAATATTCTCATTAAATCAGGGATATTTTCAAATATGGGAACCAAATATTCACATTAAATCTAGAATATATATATTTACTAATATAGTAGCAAATATTCACATCAAATCAAGGATATTTACAAATATGGAAACTGAATATTCACATTAAATCCGAAATATTTAAAAATATATTAACAAATATTCACGTTAAATCAAGGATATTCACAAACATGGAAACTAAATATTCACATTAAATCCAGAATATTCATAAATACAGTCAAAAAATGTTCACATTAAATCAAGGATATTCACATACATGAAAACTAAATACTCACATTACCTCAAGGATACTTACGAATATTCACATTAATTCAAAGATATTTACAAATATTCACATTAACTCAAGGATATTTATAAATATGGAAACATATGCCCACACTAAGTCAAACATATTATAATTTTTACAAACCAGTTATTCAAATATGAGAGTATATTATTTACATAATAAAGTGGAATAATTAGAAGACTTAATAAATTTAAATTTTGGATAATTCCTAATTAATTACTAGCTCAACTCTCTAATTTCCCTAGCGGAGTTGCCTAGTTGTCGCAACATCCCAGCCCGCGTGTGCCCCAAGGTGGCAAAATAAAATTTGTTGTTTTAATTTTTAGGAAAAACAAGAATGGAGCCGCCACTAACCTTTTAGTGTGGTTAGAACATTTGATTACTACCCAGTTAGGGTAGAATCAGTCTGCGTTACCAAAGCCGGGATCAAGAGTTCGGTTACACGAGGGGAAGGTACGAGCATCCCCTACACGCCCGTTCTTATGAACAGTACCTAATTCATTATTAAATTATCTTTATCAATTATATTTAAGAATTCTTTAAAATGACTCCCTTTTAGTGAATTTTTGAAATACACATATAAATCAATAAATCACACAAAAAAATATATATATATATATATATATATATATATATATATATATAATATATATTCCCTTAGAACTAGGGTACCTGAAGGCCGAAGGCTCATACCCTTTTTTAAAATCATAGGGAAAAATTGAAAATAATTAATAAAGAAAATATCATAATAACAAAATGACAATAATTTAATACAAATTTAAAAAAATAATACGATTAAACATACGTATAATTTAAAATAGAATAATGATAGTAATAATAATTATAATAATAACGAATACAAAAGATAATATTGAAAACACTAATGACAACATACAATAATAATAATAATAATAATAATAATAATAATAATAATAATAATAATAATAATAATAATAATAATAAATGATAATGGTAATAATGATAATAATAATAATGACGATAATAGAAACAATAATAATAATAATAATAATAATAATAATAATAATAATAATAAAGTAGCAATAATAAATGATAAATAATAATAATAATAATAATAATAATAATAATAATAATAATACACTCATTAACATATCAATAATATCATAATAGTACCGTAATAATTCAACACATGATAATAATAATACATAATACCTAACACACATTATAATAGTAATATTAAGAAGTAATAATCATAATGATACACACGTCTAATATCCTATAAATACAATTATACCAATATGGAAGTAAATATAATAATAATAATAATAATAATAATAATAATAATAATAATAAATGATAATGGTAATAATGATAATAATAATAATGACGATAATAGTAACAATAATAATAATAATAATAATAATAATAATAATAATAATAATAATAAAGTAGCAATAATAAATGATAAATAATAATAATAATAATAATAATAATAATAATAATAATAATAATACACTCATTAACATATCAATAATATCATAATAGTACCATAATAATTCAACACATGATAATAATAATACATAATACCTAACACACATTATAATAGTAATATTAAGAAGTAATAATCATAATGATACACACGTCTAATATCCTATAAATACAATTATACCAATATGATAATAAATAAACCTTCACGTAAATCATATAATATATGCACATGGAAGGAAAAAGAATGAAGTTATGGCAACCCTAAAATTTAACATACATTATATGGAAACTCTAAAGAAAACCAATATACGATAACATGGGCTTCCTAAAAATTAATTCGCAAGATACATATGGAACTAATTAAATCCTAACAATGCAAACCAACCAATGCCCTAAACATAATACACATAAATATAGGCATGAAACTGTTACAACGTGCCAATAATGAGGTGCAAACCATGACTTAAACAATACCACAAAAATGTTGAACACAATAAAGTACAATAACCAGAATTTGAACTATCAAACATTAAAAATCTCACTACAATAGTTTTAATATGCATAATAGACACGACAAGATTTCAAGCTTTAAATATTAACACAAACTCCAAAAAATTCCACAATAATAATAATAATACTTTAATAAATACAAACCAAAAAAATACAAACGTGAACATTGATTACACGCTTAACTGCATAATTAGAGGTTTTAATTCGTGCATTAGGGCTTATATTTTAAATTAAATGCTTATTTACTCTCAATATTTTAATAAGGTATCCTATTTACAATCTCTAGGTTTTACTGAGCAATTTATGAATTCTTGGTCACAGGAAAATTTTCGAGAGTTAAAACCGGTGCCAATTCATAATTTACGCATAATTTTCACGGTCCGATCTCCGACCAAAAAGATTCGAAATCCTGGAGAAAGATGAGAAAACTATCTACAACTTCTGTGTCTTGATATTCTAGAGAAATGGGCTCTAGGAGAGTCAAAACGGGGCTCGTTTGCTAAGAAAAAAAGAAAGAAAGAAAAAAAAATCTACAAAACCAAGTGATGTGACCTCGCCATGCAGTCGGGCCGGATTTGTCTCCATGAATCTCGCTAGGTCGTAGGGCACTGATTCCTCCTCCCCTTATATTTTTTCTTCCCCTACGCACCTAGGCAGCACCTCCTTCTCTTCCAAAACACCCGATGAAGTGGTGCTGTGCGTCTCATAGGGATTTACGTGGTGCTGTGCGTCTCCACGGCTGCTGCCAACTTATGCAAAACACCCGAGGAAGTCCCCTACTGCTGCTTTAGCTAGCCAACCTATGCTCTCGATTGCCTATTGCTCTTGAAGATTCTCGTCTGCATGCTGCTCGTGAAGACTCTCGACTGCCTGCTACTTCTTCCCCTGTGTTCATGCAACTCCAGCAACACCCTAAGCTGTCCTCTTCCTCCCATGCCTACTACAACCATCATGAGCCAGCCACCCAAGCTTGTTCCAGCCAACCACCCGAGATCAGCCACGACTATATCTCTCTTCTCTCTCTCTCTCTCTCTCTCTCTCTTTGAATTTAATAGTGCATAATTAATTTTTGTTAAGAATTTAGTTTATTTCAATTCTAAGTAGGGATTAAATTTTTGCTTAAGTTTGTTCTTTTATTTAAGAATGTTATTATTAGATAAATCTTTGCTCCATCATTTTCTTTTCTCTCTCTTTCATTCTCTCTTTTCATTTAAATAATTGTTTAAGTTCATCTTGCTTATTTAAGTTGTGTTTTAATTTAAGTCTTGGAATTTTTAATTTACGTTTGGTTATTATTAAAGTTTAGTTTTTAATTTACATTTTGTTAAAATTTTGATTGTATTAAAAATTTAATTTTGGTTGCGTTAGTGGTTGATAGAAGATTTTAAGGTTGAATGTTTCACTTGTGTAACAAAGTTTTCATTTTTGGGATTTTGTTTGAAATTTCAAACATATGTTTTATTCCCTTTCTGAATGGTTAGATGTAGAATTATTTTTCCGCAGTTAATTTTGTACCACCTATCTTATTGTGCTTGTTTTCTATTTCTTATCATTAATTTAGTGCGTATTAGGTTCCTAAATTAAATTTCATGTTGGTTTAATTTTGTCACAAAATCTCAAAAATTCAAGGAAACTGGATCTGAACTATGTTCAATAAATTTTTCTTTTGTTACATTCTTTTGGAATTACATAAGTTTAAAATTAAAACGCATTTCCTGAGGAGACGATCTAGTCTTTGGGCTGAATATTATACGACAGAACTCCTAGACTTGGGATAGTTTTCAAGGTGCTCATTTTTTTAGTGAGTCAAGTTTTTGACACCGTTATCGAGGGAATGTCAAATTTAGTTTCAAACTATTGTTTTTCCCGTTATTTTAATTTTTATCATGAAAAAGAAAAAGAGAAAAAGAAAAAAAAATTGAGTGTTGTAAATATATATATATATGGCATGGCTACAACTGCATCACGCACACTTATGGATTTTTTGCAGCTCACATGAACCACACAATCATCTTGCATCATATTTCCTGAGAATGCACAAAACTTTAACATTAAGTCTGGAATGATATCTGTGATACCTCATTTTTATGGGATGGAGTGTGAAAATCCGTATTAGCATTTAATTGATTTTGAGCTTGCATGTGTTACATTTATAGATGGGGTTGCTACTAATTAGGCAATTAGATTGCGTTTATTTCCTTTTTCATTGAAAGACAAGGCTAAGACGTGGTTTAATTCTCTTAAGCCTAATTTTATCTCTAGTTGGGCTGATATGCAAAACAAATTTTTGCATAAATTTTTTCCCTTAAGCGAACTCAACTTTTGTAGGAATAGATCAGTCGATTCATGCAAGGAGCTAATGAGACACTTCATGAAAGTTGGGAAAGATTTAGAGATTTGATTAACATGTGTCCCCACCATGGATTTGAATCATGGCACCTGGTCAACTATTTTTACACTACGTTGAATCTTGAATCAAAACAGTTCGTTCATACTATGTGTTCAGGATATTTCTTTGACAAGGAGCCTGGTGAGGCATTGGATTTTCTGGATCATTTAGCTGATTATGCTCAGCAATGGAACACTAGGATTTACAAAAGACCAAATGTAGCTCAACCATTGAGAGCAATACATGGTGGAGGTTGGTTTGAATTTAAAGATGATTTGGATATTGAGGCATGTCTGGCTGACCTTACCAAAAGATTGGCTACTACGGAGATGGAAAAGGAGATTAGTACAAAGCAACATTGGAATCAACCTTTCTAGTCCTATGCACCTCATTATCAGCTGCCATATCATCAGGCTGCCTTTTGGCATCAGTGTCAACCACAACAGATCTCTCAAAGCTATACACCTTCAATATTTCAATCTAATGCAGCACCTACTCCACTAGAGAAGTTTCTTATGGATGCTCTTCAGTGGTTCATGCAAATTAATACTCGGACCGTGAATTAATTGCGGGACACCATTAATGAGATGAGCACATAGTTGAATATCTTAGACAAAGGGGAATTTTTGGTAGAACCTCAACCTAATCCTCAAGAATACCCGCACCAATAGCAACAAATACATAATATTTCTCTTGAGATAGTGGAGGTCGTTGTTACTTCAAGAAGTGGAAAAGAGACTTCCCAACCTGAGACACTCATTGACAGACTAACAGTTGTCCTAACACTTGAAGTTACAACTAAGATAGATGAGGTCAAAGAAAAATCAGAAGAAGCGAGCCCAGAATTAGAGAAGCCAGTTAACGTGAAGACTAAGACCAGTAAGGAGTACCAACTTGTGGTACCTTACCCTCAAAGATTGATAGTCATGAAACCATCACTTCCTACTAGAGTAAATGTCAAGGAATGCAAGGATGAAGCAGATTCCCATAGTGGTAAGGTGATGGGTACACCCGATAAAGAGGGTGAGCAGACTGGTGAGAGTTAAATTTTCAAGGAACCAGGTAAAAATTTTAATGCTGATGCTTCTAAAGAACCAATGGTAACTGCTCTGACAAATTTGCCTCTAGGATCGATTCTTAAAGAAGTGAATTTCCTGGAAAATATACTGAATAAAGATCATTTTTTGTTAAGACAAGGAAGGCAGTCTGCACATGTTTTGTTTGGTACCTTAGAACGTATTGATTTATTTGAGGCTAATTTTTGTGTAGGTAACAAGATAGATTCATTGTGGTGACTCAAATTTGGAGACTTGCCGATTCAATTTATATACCTGCACTTACTAGATGAAATTCCTCCAGAGCCTTCACCAGACAGACTATGATGTTTTTCTTTCCTTTATTTTTATTTTGTTTTACCTTATTTTATTTTTAGTTAATTTTCAAGTACATTTTTCTGTAGTTTCAGTTTTTCTTTTTCATTACTTCTCCATCCAAGTATACTCTACTTCTCCTGTGCACATCTTCTCTATCTCCCCTGTGCTTTCACATTGAGGACAATGTTCCACTTTAGTTGTGGTGGGGGGGGGGGGATGATAATTTGCATGTGACACTATGCATGTCTACTTGCTGGCTTTTATATTATTAAAAAAAATAAGAAAGAAAGAAAAAGTGTTGAGGATAAATGATTATGCCATGATTAACACTGATATATACCCTTTACATACTTGCATATAACCTAAGAGTTACACACTTGAGTCATTTATGTGTAGTTTCTCTTTATATAATTTTGTAACTCCATCAGGAAATGATTGGTAGCTCACTCATGTTCATTTGGCTATATAAGCTCTGGTATTTACATGGTATCTCATAAGGCACATTCATGTGATTCAATTCATTTTGGGTTCCTTATGAGCATTGAGAGAACACTTGTGGCAATTATGACACCTTATAAGGTATTCTTGAGCTATTTATCGTCATTTTGAGCATTAACATCAAATCAAAGTTCATGGAACTCAGTTCTCTTTTCTTTTGGATGATACTTTGTACACTAGTCTCTATTTTTGATTTGCTATCCTATAAGTGATATCTAGTGGGGAGATAGAAATGTAGGTCTTGTAGCCTACTCAAGATGTGAAGACTGAGCCACCCCTAGAGATAGACTTAGTTCATGAACTACTGTTCGATCTTAATTCCCTTTGATGGTATGAATATAACAAAAGAAGTGTAATGATTGTCCTGATTGACAAAGAAAATATCGAAAATGAAGAATGAGCAGAAGAAAGAATAAGAAATAGAAATGCACATGAAATGAAATATTAATGCATGCTCCACAGAAATGCCACAAAAAAATTCAAGGACACGACACATGTTCTTCATATATGAAGATTCTTCAAATGTTTAATACCTCATATGAATTCACGTCAAGTTTGTGAATAAATTGATCTAGGGTGGTCTCAATTGGACATAACGAGTAGATGAGAAGATGCTAGGGTGAAAGACTCGACACCTCATAGATAGGCTAGATCCTTCACAGACTAGTCCACTCCATATACTTAGCGTTTGTTCATTTTAATATGTGGGATGTTTGATCACGACACCCTTCCTCACATATGACGATTCAACCCATTCCTTTTGAGTCTTCTTGAGGGTAAACCAATTAGGTCGAGTCAAAATGACTGTTTCGTAGGTGTCCACTGGTATCCTAGATGTAATGAGTCACACACATCACACACACCTCGAGATTTTACCTATTTATACTCACACTTATATGACCGCATTAACTCTGAATTGTACTGCTAGTTCACTTCATGTGAGTATACTGTTCTTAATTGATATATAAATGATGAAACTTGCATGAGTGAGGTGCTTCGAAGTTGTGTGCATTGAATATGAACGAGCTTGCAATTCAGTTATATTCATGTATGTGAAACGGTATGAATGTGTTGCATGGGTAATAAATTCATGTTTGCTGGAGTTAGTATTTGTGGACATCGCCCTGAAATTCATTTATGTTATCTGCTAGAAACTAGCAAAACGTTAGTTAGGGGGGTGTGATTACGTGCTTAAACTGCATAATTAGGCGTTTTAATTCGTGCATTAGGGCTTATATTTTTAATTAAAAGCCTAATTGCTCTAAATATTTTAACAAGGTGTCCTAACTATAATATTTGGGTTTTATTGAGTAATTCATGATTTTTTGGCATTTTTTTATCACATGAAAATTTCCGAGAGCTAAACTCAACATTAGTTCATAATTCACAGATAATTTTCCCGTCTGAGTTCCAATTGAGACAATTCTAAATCATGGAAAAAGATGATAAGATTATCTACAACTTTTGTCTTTTGAGCTTCGAGAGAAACGGACTCCAGGAGAGTCAAAAAGGGGATCATTTGCTAAGAAATTAAAAAAAAAAAAAAAAAAAAAAACATCTACAAAACCAAGTGATGAGACCCAGCCATGCAGCCGTGTTGGATTTGTCTCCATGAGTCTCACCAGCTCATAGGGCACTCACTCCCCCTCCCCTTATATTTATTCTTCCCCCGCGCACCCAGCCAACACCTCCTTCTCTTCGCACCCTCACTCTCTCTCTCTCTCTCTCTCTCTCTCTCTCTCGGTTTCTCTCCCTCTCTTTCCCTCTTATTCCCTTTCCTCTTCTCCTCTTTCTCTTCTCTTTTCTTTGTTCTCCTTGCAACCCGAACTCCTTCCCATTCTTCTTCCCTTGCCTTGCTGCCTGCTGCAAGTGCCCCAACCAAAAGCTGCTTTTAGCCACCATTCCTGCTGGTGTTGTGCATCTCCACTACTGCTGCCAACTTCTCCAGAACACCCGAGGAGGTCCCTGCTACTGCTCAGCTAGCCAGCCTCTACTCTCGGCTGCCTGCTGCTTATAAAGACTCTTGGATGCCTGCTGCTTCTTCCCCTGTGTTCATGCAACTCCAACAAAACCCCTAGCTTTCCTCTTCCTCCCATGCCTGCTACAGCCATTGTGAGCCAGCCAACCACCCCAGACCAGCCATGACTATATTTCTCTTCTCTCTCTCTCTCTCTCTCTCTCTCTCTCTCTCTCTCTCTCTTTTCTCTCTCTCTCTCTCTCTCTCTCTCTCTCTCTCTCTCTCTCTCTCTCCCTCTCTCTCTCACTCACTCACTCTCTCTCTTTGAATTTAATAGTGTAGAATTAATTTTTGTTAAGAATTTAGTTTATTTCAATTCTAAGTAGGGATTAAATTTTTGTTTAAGTTAGTTCTTTAATTTAAGATTATTATTTTTAGATAAATCATTGCTCCATCTCTCTTCTTTTCCCTCTTTTTCATTCTCTCTTTTCATTTAAATAATTGTTTAAGTTCATCTTGCTTATTTAAGTTGTGTTTTAATTTAAGTCTTGGAATTTTTAATTTCTATTTGGTTATTATTAAAGTTTAGTTTTTAATTTATGTTTTTAAAGACCTTTATTGTGTTAAAAATTTAATTTTGGTTGCGTTAGTGGTTGTTTGAAGATTTTAAAGTTGAATGTTTCACTCGCGTAATACAGTTTTCGTTTTTAGACTTTTGTTCAAAATTTCAAATGTAGGTTTTATTCCCTGTCTGAATGGTTAGATGTAGGATTATTTCTCCATAGTTAATTTTGTTACCACCAATTTTATTGTGCTTGTTTCTTGTTTCTTGTTGTTAATTTAGTGCGTGTTAGGTTTGTAAATTAAATTTTACGTTGTTTTATTTTTTTTCACAAAATCTCAAAAATTCTAGGAAATTGAAGACTATTTGGCCTTTGGGCTGAATATTATACGACAGAACTCCTATACTTGGGATAGCTTTCGAGCTGCTTATTTTTCGAGTGAGTTAAGTATTTAACGACGTTGCTAGGGAATGTCAATTTTAGTTTCAAACTAGTGTTTTTCCCATTATTTTAATTTTTCTCGTGAAAAAGAAAAAAAATTGAGTTTTGAAAAAATATATGTGTGTGTGTGTGTGTGTGTGTGTGTGTGTGTGTGTGTGTGTGTGTGTGTGGTTGCAGCCTAAAACTGACATTCCTTAAAAAAATGAGCAGCTCGGAAGCTATCCCAACTATAGGAGTTCTGTTGTGTAATATTCAGCCCAAAGGCTAGATTGTCTCCTCAGGGAATGCGGTTTAATCTCAAATTTTACGTGTTTCCAATCGAAAATAAAAAGTTACCAAACTCAGTTCAGATTCAGGGTTTTCAAGATTGTTGAGATTTCTTTTGAAAAATTAAAAGAACATGCAATTTAAACCCTAACCCTAGCATGCACTGAATTAAATAACAAGAATGGAAATCCTACGTCTAATTAGGTAAACATCTAAACACGCGTTATGTTAGCCTTAGTGGCTACACCATCACCGTTTGAACGTGTTTTGATGATATTAACCTATAAGTTATTCCTAGTGTTTTCCTATCTTTGTAGATTATGTTTAGTACATGTACTTATACATGAATTATTGGATCGAAGGCAAAGATCAGATCGAGTATATGTCAAGAAGGAAAGATCGAATGGACACGTACTCTGAAGGACCCAAACACAACCAAAGGAAGCCTAGTTGTAGAATTATTTGTAATAAAGGTTGTGTGAGGTAGTATGTCTTGTAACTCTTGCGAGTGTGTTTCTTGCATGATTTTTGAGCAAAAGTTGAGCAAATGCATGCATACTAGGACACATGAATATATAGGATTGTACTAAAGTCACAAACTCAATATTCTTAGTTTTCTAACACAACAAAAAAACAGGTTTTTAGTGACGAAAGTATTTGTGACAGTTTTAAAACCGTCACTAATAGTGTTGTATTAGTCATGGTTCTTCAGAACCGTCACTAATAGTGTAAGCATTAGTGACGGTTTTAGTAGCTGTCACTAATACAAAATTATTAGTAACGGTTTAGAACTGTCACTAATACTTTCGTCACTAAAAACTGTGCGGTAAACAATTTTCGCGTAAAATTTTTTCGAAAAAATATTAGCAACGATTCTATAGTATTAGTGACGGATAAAATTCGTCACTAAAAGTCACTTATTAGTGACGATTAACAAACCGTCACTACTAATAGTTATAAATATATAAAAAAATTTTAGTTATGGGTATTAGTGACGGATTGGGATATCCATCACTAATAATGGTGTATTAGTGACGGTTTTGAAACCATCACTACTAATGTTTTTATTTAAAAAAATATTTAAAAAATTAAGTTAAAGGTATTTGTGATGGAATGGGAGAACCATCACTAATAAGAGGATATTAGTGATAATTTTGAAACCGTTACTACTAGTTTTTTATTTAAAAAAGATAAAATAAATTTGGTTAAGGGTATTAGTGAGGGTTTGGGAGAGCCGTCACTACTAATAGGGTATTAGTGACGGATTTGACAACTGTCACTACTAAAAAAATTTAAGTTCAGAGTATTTGTGACGAATTTGAAGATTTGTCACTATTGGCCCCTTATTAGTGACGGATCGACAACCGTCACTAATACTACCTATTTTTAAAAAATTAAAAATTTTAAGTTCAGAGTATTAGCAGCAAATTTATGAATTCGTCACTATTTGTCCCTTATTAGTGACGGATTTGAGAACAGTCACTAATAATTTCCTTTTTTAAAAACAAATAAAAAAATCCAATTCAGAGTATTAGTGACGATGTTGTATATTCGTCACTAATAAAGGATTAATAGTGACGAATTTTTAGATTCATCACTAATACTTCCATTTTTTTAAAAAAAATATAAAAAATTTAAGTTCAGAATATTAGTGACGAATTTATAAAATCATCACCATTGGGGTCTTATAAGTGACGAATTTCTATATTCGTCACTACTAGGCCATTATTAGTGACGAATTTTGGATCATCACTAATGCTTTGTTATTTACAAAAAAAAAAAATAGACATAAAGTAGTAGTGACAGTTTTGAAACTGTCACTAATGCCTAAAAACCCTTATTGCTTTCCGCGGGATAATTTCCCACATTGCTTTCCCCTCCTTCATCTCCAGCTGGCCTCTTCCCCTTCCCCTTCGCCTGCTCCTGCGAACCTTCCTAGCTCCCTGTCGATCGATCTCCCGCTACTCTTGGCCGCAAGCCACCGCACTAACTACTCCTCTTCCCCCTCCTTCTTTGGCGATTTTCTCTCCCAGTCTCCCCCTACTTTCAATCGGCTGCAAGCCACCGCTCCAGCTCCTCCTCCTCTTCCCCTCATCCTGCTCCAGGGATCTTCTCTCCCAGTCTCCCCTTTCTCTCGGCCGCAAGCCACTGCTCCAACTCCTCCTCTTCCCCTCCTACTCCGATGATCCTCTCTCCCAGCCTCCCCCTACTCTCAGCCGCAAGCCACCGCTTGCGAGTCGTCGTGGCCGTCGCTCGGTTCCCCTCTACCGCAAGCAACTATCTGCGAGTAGCTAGAGGTCATCGCCTGATTCTCCTCCATCACAAGTTGTTGCCCGACTTCCCTCTGCCGCAAACTAGTGCCTGTGAGCCTCAAGCCATCACCAGCAAGTTGTTGGAGTCCGTTGCTCTTCTCTGTAAGCTTCTTTTTCTTTATATCTGTGCGTTTGTCAATTTCTAGATTTTTATCAATTTTTGGAGTTTATATCATCAAATGTATTTATTTCATTCAATTAGATTTGATGTTCATAAAAAATTCAACTAAAAGGCATATTATAAGAATGTGTAATAATGTTATATGGTGGGACATTAATGTTTAGTTGACCACTACTAAAACATATAAAAGAGTTACTATCACAATACACACACACACACACACACACACACACACACACACACACACACACACACACACATATATATATATATATATATATATTTATTATCTTGATTGGTTGAAGGACATTACCTTTGGAACAATATATATTATTTTTGTAACCGATGAAACTAAAAAGATTTATTAATATATATTATTGATTAGTAATGCATATATACATGAATGTGCCTACTGATGAATGCAACACTTTACTTGCCCTAACAATCTAGCTACTATAAATATCCTCCATCATGCTATTTAAACTCCCTCCACACATATATGATTGGCATATATATTTCTAAAACTATTTCATACCTTAAGACTTGTGAGAAAAATAAAATATGAATGCTTTAATGGTCTATAATTGTGTGTGTGTGTGTGTGTGTGTGTGTGTGTGTGTGTGTGTGTGTGTGTGTGTGTGTGAGAGAGAGAGAGAGAGAGAGAGAGAGAGAGAGAATACCTAAGTGGAATTTTAAGATGTTGACTATATATGTGAGGGTGGTGAAGACCCTAGGTGAGGACACTAGTAATTGGGAATCTTTTCTTTCTTTCTTTATTTTTATTTATTGACATGCTCCACTTCTATATATTTATGGTAGAATATCTTAATTTTTTTCAAGAGGACTAGTGTGGTCCTCCCATCAGACCACACTATTTTACATGTATATATATATATGATGGAGTTGATAGATAATACAATTTGAAACGAGAATGGAACAATTTGCCCCACACTATTAATTTGTACTCTTTTTCATTGTCAAATGCTCTCTCAAGGCTTCAATATGTTACTCAAAAGTTAACCTATGGGCAAATTATTTTATATGAACATTTTTCAAATTTGTATGCCACCAAAACAAAATCTTTTTTTTTTCTTTTTGAACTTTTATATACAAATATGGAAAAACTTGAAAAGAAAATGACATTTTGCAATCATTTGAACAATTAAAAATTGAAAAATATTTTCCACAATTGAACAGACAGTTAATTCTAACCATTAAAATTCTAACAATAAATTGGTATAGTTATGCACCTAAGCTTTGACAATGCTCTCTCATTTTTCTATCATCTAAAATGGCTCACAAATTAAGTTTATCAAATTAAGTCTATTTTACCTAAATAGTCTTTGCATTTCTATTTCCATTATTTGTTCCATTCTTCGTTTCGTTTTCCTTCTCTGCGCTTATAGTACTGATGATAGGTCATGAAAATTTTTGAGATTAAATTCATCAATATAGTATTAAAAACATATTTATCTATATACTAAATGATCGTATGAGGATTATTATGATTATCAAGAAAAAAAAAATCAATCCTAATGTGTTTTTGGTAACAATATGTAGGCCATGTTAGAATCGAATCAAGTAATCTCAAATTCACGAGTTGATGTTAATAAGCTTGTTTTACAATTTGAGTATGCTTATCACACCTACTTGGTACTAATACAATATATTTTCATAGCATACACATTACAAAGGTGTATTCTAGTTTAGATACTTACATAGGGCAAGTAGTATTTTGATAAATGCTATTGCCAGGGCAATATGATACTTCTCAATACTTAATTTTTAAAGTATTCTTAGCCATTGGATTGTGAATTAAGCATTGAAAATCTAGAAAGACTTGAGTATATCCTATCTGTCTTATAGGGTTACTTGTTAGAGAGTACGGTAAGCACAATCACATTAAGGATATATAAATTTAGTTTCATTGCCTACCAATTAGATATTCTCTTTAATAGTTATATGAGCAATCATTAAACTTTAGAATTCAAATTTTTTTTTTTTTTGGTATTTAAGCTTCTCACACATTTTGATTATATGATCAATGTGTTATTTTAGATTGTCCTTCCAATGAAATTGTTGTATTTTGCTTCAAGGTGATGGAATAATGCTATTTTATTTTGTTTAGTTCTATTGCTTGTGAAATTCTGCTATTCCTCTATTTATATTTATATTTCTTGTGCAATTCTACTAGTTTTTAGTATTTTGGCATTTCACTTTGGTGCGATATTCCCTTTTTGGATTTAGTAAAAATGAAAGCTATTTTCCATTCTAACTATTTTATATCGAAAATCCTTAAAAAAGGAAATGAGTTTACACCACTTTGAAAAATGTCATTTTAAGTCATCCATTGCATTAGATAAACTTGATCGTCTTTACACATATTATTAAAAAACAAACGTGTACATGTAATGCATAGATAAGTCTTATATTCCTCAAAACCAAAGCTTGAAATCGTAGCCCCTTGCATGTTTTTTTCTTTTTTTTTCAACTTCATGTATTCATTGAAACTGAGACCCATCCAAGAACAGTTACTATACATTCATTCCTAATCGTACATGTGAGACAAATCAATTGTTATATTTCAACTGATTATTAGTCATACTATATATGTTGACTCATAATCACTTGAACATGTTAATTATTTGTTTCACTTACGATTAGTAATGTTTGTATTTCAACCATTCTTGGATTATCCAATGTGGACAGTTCAGGAAGTTATATTTACATTGTTTTCATCGTTCACGCTTTGTCAATTGTCATTATATATTTCAAGCACATCTCTACTTGTGTTCTCTAAGAGCATAGTGGGGTGACGTGACAATTTATTAGTGATGGAAAAATAGCAAAATTTTCACTTCCCCCATCTTGTGTACTTGGAGAGCCATAGGGAGATGCAGCTAAAATTTATAACGACTACGACGAAGGAATTTGAGCAATTGATCGTAATGTAAATGCAACATTCCTAAATGGGATAGAATCCATACCCTTTAGAGTATAATGGTTGATTATAAGATTCACAATGCATGCATGATAAACATTATGAGAACATAATGAACACCATTTACTTGAACATATTATAAGGTAATAATGAACATGGATAAGAGTTGGATGAATGCTCGGGGTAGGTTTTTTCCAGAATGTGTGAAAGGGGTACATTATTTCATAGAGTTCGTGCGTTCTCGTGCAGACAAAGCCAGTAGAATAAGGTGTCCTTGCAAGATATGCCAAAACATAACATTCAAACACATTGATTTGGTCCATTCACATTTGTTAGACTTTGGAATGGAGAAAAGGTACACAAGATGGGTGTTCCATGGTGAAGATTACCAATTTCAGAGCAATAATGATGACGATGAAGATGAGGGGGCAAATATAGTGGGTGGTGATACACGTTTGGAAGGGTTAATCGAAATATTAGGTGACTTGTAAAGGGGGATTGAAGTGGACACGGGTGATGTCAATGTGTCACGTACTAGTGATGAAACTACTTTAACGGGTACCATACCTTGCAATCCTAGTATGTTAAATTGACTCAGTAAATCATTTTCTAACCTCATAAGGGATGCATGGGTGCCCCTATATCCAAACTATAAAAAGTTCTTAAAATTAGAGTTTCTGATAAAGTTGCTTCTTGCAAGGACAATGCATGAGTTTTATCAAGAGAAATGTCTTCGCAACATCAGACTTAGCCAAGAGAAATGTCTTCAAGATGGAAACACCCTTAGCTATCCAGCAGACTCCAAAGCTTGGGCCAAATTTGATAAAATGCATCCTTGGTTTTCTAGTGATCCTCACAACATCAGACTTGGCCTTACTTTAAATGGGTTCAATCGTTTTGGTAACGTGACCAACCCATATAGCATGTGGCCAGTTATGATGATGCTATACAATATGCCGCCATGGCGATGTATGAAAGAACCTTTCATTTATATGTCTCTGTTGATTCCTGGACCGAGAGCACCTGGTAATGATATTAATGTTTACCTGCGTCCGTTAATTGATGAGTTGAAAGAATTATGGGAAAATGGAGTGGAGACATTCGATGTGGAAACCAGGACAACATTTTAGATGCATGCTGCAGTTTTGTGGACAATTAATGATTTCTCTACATACGGCAACTTGTCAAGTTAAAGCACAAAAGGTTACTTAGCATGCCCAGTATGTAATAAGGATGTTGGGTCCTTATCCTTGATGTAGACACCCTATTTTTGTCCAGGGCCCAATATATTATTTTTATTTTTATTTTTATTACTATTACTATCGTATATATCATTAATGTTAATACTTTACTATTATTATCATTATTATGATTTTTTTGTTGTTATTATCTATTATCATTACTATTATTTTCACTATTATTATTATTATTATTATTATTATTATTTTCACTATTATAATCATTATTAATTATTTTCCTATATTGATATAAGTAATTTATTATTATTACTATTATTTTATTATTATTATTATTATTATTATTATTATTATTTTTTGTTATCATTATTATTTTTAGTCTTTTTTATTATTATTTATATTATTATTTTTATTATGATCATTATCATTATTTTAGATATTATTTTATTATTATGGTATTATTTTTATTATTATTACTTTACTATTATTTTGCTTATTTTTATTTTTCTTGATTATTATTATTATTTATTATTTTTATTATCATTAATATTATTTATTTATTATTATTATTAGTAGTATTTTTATCTTTATTATTATTATTATTATTAGTATTATTACTTTTTTGTTATTATTATTATTATTATTATTATTATTTTGCTTATTATTATCATTATTATTATTATTATTATTATTATTATTATTATTATTTATTTACTTATTATTATTATTATTAGTATTATTATTTTGTTATTATTATTATTATTATTATTTTGTTATTATTATTATTATTATTGTTTTGTTATTATTATTATTATTATTTATTTACTTATTATTATTATTATTATTATTATTATTATTATTATTATTATTATTATTGTTTAATATAGGATTAGGGTTTGGGGGATAGCCTTTCTCCCAACCAAAAAAAGGGGGCGCACAGCACGGAGAGCCAAAGCAAAAAAATAAAAAAAATCCTCCTTCTGCTTTTGGCTCTTTTTCTTCTTTTTGGCTGCTTCTTCTTCTTCTTCTTCACCGCCGCCACACTCTCTCATCTCCATCCCTCTCCACCGCTCCATCACACCAAAAGAACCACCATCCTCAGCTCCACAACTCACCCGCACCTCCAACCATCATCCTCGCAGCTCCGGCCTCCGACGAACCAGCAACGCCATCCTCATCTCAGCACCATATTAACACCGTCAGCCCTTGCACAGACACCCGAAGCCACCTTCCAGACTGCTGCAACGCGGTCACAACATTCAGCCTCGGCTGTAACCAGCCCAGTCCACAGACCCCTTCGCCTCACGCCACGCCATTCAAGTCACAGCACCATCTTCTCCGGCCACCGCTGCCGGCCACTCCTGCTCCCGGCAAGATCCCCAAGTAGCCGAGCACCACCTCTGCCCAGCTGCCAGCCGTCACGACCTCACCTTCGTCGGCGTTCGACACGCAGGCTCGCCATTCACAGCACCACTTTGCAGTCCCCCAGACCCCCAGCAGCAGCGACTCCAGCCGCGAGTTCCGACGGTGAAACCTCCCACCGTTGTCACTCCCTGCAACCTCCGGCGACACCACTCACGGCCACTGGTTCCTCTGGCCATCCCTGCAACACGAGAACACCACTGTAAGCCTCCCTGCCCATGCACACACTCCTGCATGCGCACACACCCACTTGCATGTAATCCTCTGCATTGCATCTATTTTAAGTTACTGTGTTTGTATATATATATATATTTATAGATTGGTTTGGTTTGCTTCGGTTTTAACATTTAAAATTTAATCCTTTATTATGTATGTGTAGAGATTAAATAATTAACTGATTTTTATTAGTTGTGCAGGATTAAGCTCTTGATTGTAAATATTAAATATTCAGTTTATGATACTTGTTCATGCTTATTTGTTTATTTATTTATCTCTAGATATTAAATATAGTTGTAGAAACTTCATTGTAGAAATTCATTTTAATACTTAAAGTGTGCTTTTTGCTGCGTTTATTATGTATATAAAATATTAATACTATTGTTTTCGGTTATATTGTTTGTTTTAAGGTTTAATATCCATGATATATTTTTCTTCTTATTATTATTTTATACTTTAATATTGTTGTCATATTATCATTGTGTATTTATTCTGCATATTATTATTATTATGTTGCATATTTGTATTCTTTACATACTTATGTGATTGTTATTATTATGACCTTATATATTTATATTTATGTTATTATTGATTGCATATTTTAATTGTGCATTTAATTTGCATATATGTGTATTATTGTCATTGCATCAATTATTTATTGCCATATTTATATTATCACTTAATTGTATAGTTTACATTTTAGTTGTACCCATATATATATATATATATATATTTGTATAATAGATTATAATTTGAACTGTTCCCATAATTTCACTTGATTTGTTTCCAAATTGTATAGTTTACATGTTAATTATAGGATTAATTTATTTCTTTAATTATTTCCATATTGTACATGTATTCATTAATTATGTGTTAATATTAAGGTAGGTTTGGTATTACTAAAATATGCTTATTATCATTATTAGTATTAGTATTGCTGTAATTATTATCTTTATTATTATATTCATATACATATATATGTGTTTAGATGTGTAGTATTATTTTATATTATTATTATTTTTATGCAGGTATATATATATATATGTGTGTGTGTGTGTGTGTGTTAAAATAGATGTTATTATTACTATTAGTGTACGTATATATATATTTGATTTACGTATTATTATTACAATATATAAGAGCACAGGTCATTTATTATTATCATACATACATATTCATATGCTAAGGTAGCGTTATTATCATGTGAAATTATTATTAGTATATAATTATTATTCTTTAATTATTTTATGTAGTATCATTGAAATATCATTGTATGTTATTAATACAGCATAGCTTGCAATATTAATATGGTATTATTAGTATATGAATATTATTATAGTATTATGTTTCATTATTGTTACTATTGTTATTACTTTTTATTATTATTATTAATATCAAATATTCTTTGTATTTTTGTTTCTCAGGTATATTCAAATTTTGTATTATGTATTATGATTTTTACTCTTATTATTTTATTTTACTATTTATTTTCGTGTACGTAAATCTCTATGATTTTAATGCTAGGGTATTAGCCTTCGGGTTTAACGTACCTTTAAGCTCTGAGGGAATATATATGTATATATTATATTTATTATATTTATTTATTTTTAATATGTATATATAAATTCATAAAAAGGAGTAATTTAAAGACTTATTAGATTAACTTAGGAATAATTTTAAATTAATTAGGTACCGTTCGTAAGAACGGGCGCATAGGGGGTGCTTGTACCTTCCCTTCGCGTAACCGAACTCTCGAGCCTAACTCTGGTAACATAGACCCGTTCTACCCCTAAGGGGGTAGTAATCATGTGTTCTAACCGCACTAAAAGGTTAGTGGCGACTCTGACATTACATATTTTTCCTTGAAAATTGAAAATGATTTTAATTTCGCCGCCCGGGGAACACGCGCTCCTGGGACGCCACGACACTTGAAGCATGGCCGCAAGTTATGTTTTATGTGTCATCACCATTTTCTATGAACTGGACATCCTTGGAGGACTCATGGCATCAGAAGTTTTAATGGAAAACCTAAATGTAGGTCGCTGCCAAAGCGGCTAAGTGGGGAAGAGATATTAAACCAGCTAAGGTTTGTCAGAGATGTGAAATTTGGAAAACCACCGACCAGTAGAAAAAGAAAACGCACTGAGTGGGAGTTAAATTGGACAAAGAGAAGCATCTTCTTCAAGTTGTCATACTGGAAAGATTTTCTACTATGCCATAACTTGGATGTCATGCATATCGAAAAGAACATTTGTAAAAATTTCATTGGTACATTGCTTGATATAAATGGGAAGACAAAGGATACCGCAAATGCTCGCCGAGATATGGGAGATATGGGAATACAAGCTGAACTGCACTTGTTTCGTGATGGGGACAAAATTCTCATGCCATCAGCTTGTTACACATTTTCGAAGGATGAGAAGAATAAATTCTTGGAATAGTTGAGATTAGTGAAGTTCCCTGATAGATATGCATCGAACATAGCTTGATGCATAAACACAAAAGAAGGGAAGATGTTAGGAATGAAAATTCATGACTATCACGTCCTTCTACAATGGGTTCTACCCGTTTTCCTTTGTGGACACTTGATTGAAGATGTTTGCTCAGTGCTGATTGAGCTGGGATTCTTTTTTCGGCAGTTGTGCTAAAAAAAATTGAGTGTAAACATACTTGAACAGTTAGAGGATGGCATCGTGATCGTACTATGAAAGTTGGAAAAAAATTTTCCTCTAACATTCTTCAATGTGATGGTCCACCTAGCTATCCATTTACCAAGTGAGGCCATAATTGGAGGACCGGTTCAATATCATTGAATCTATCCTATTGAGAGGTAAAGTATAAAGTTCTTGTATAATGGTCACTTGATTTCCTTGTTTTTATTTATTTATTATTATTGTGTCTATAAGTCTATAATGCTACGTAAAATGCACAGGTTGTTGTCTACTTTGAAGGGGTAAGTGCACAATAAGGCACTTCCGGAAGGTTCAATCATTGAGGCGTACATTGATAGTGAATGTATTGCATTTTGCTCAATGTATCTACATGATATTGACACAATGTTTACTCATGATGAGCGAAATGCAGACGTTCATCCTATTAATATCAAAGATAAAGAACCCAGGAGCTCTATATTTTGAGAAAATGTTCGGCCTCTCGGTGCACGAGTTTACGATTTCATTGATATGGACGACCTAGAAAAGGCTCATTTTTACGTCCTCAACAATTGTGATGAAACTGTTCCATATATCGAGTACATGGTTCCAAACTCCTTACTTTGCATTGTATTTACATATACATAATTATATACTTACTTGACATTAACATGTACTATTGTTGCATATAGCGAACATAAAACTGAACTCCTGGCCCAAAATGAACCGAATGTTGATGAAATACATAAGAAGGAATTTATCAATTGGTTTTGGAGTCGTGTAAGTAACAAATACTGCTTGAGTAAGAAGCAATGTATGTTTTCACTATTGGCAGTTTATTCTTCTAAACTCCTGTATATTTAATAGATGAAAGTCATGTATTACAATAAGGAACCAATGGCAAGTAAAGATTTGTACGCGTTGGCATGTGACTCTGATTAACAAGTTAACCGCTACAGCAATTGCATTATCAACGGGTTACAATTTCATACAAAAACCCTCGAACTGCATAGAAGAACCCAATATTATGGGGGTTACGGTGCTAGGCATAGAAGGAGATGAAGAAATTGACTACTTTGGTGTGCTGGATGACATTATAGAACTTAGCTATGGAGCAAACAGAGTCGTCCACCTGTTCAAGTGTACCTGGTGGGACATCGACAATAAAAAGATTGGGATAAACACTAATGCCTACTTCACCAGTGTCAATTTTAGCAAAACCTGGTATCAAAATGACCCTTTCGTGCTTGCAACGCAAGCAGAACAAGTGTTTTACCTTAAAGACATCAAATTCAAGGGTGAATGGCATGTGGCCCAAAAGATTCCTCCTCGAAATTTGTACGCTATTACAGAAGTGGCTGATAGTGAGATGAGTGCTAGTGAGACTGCATTCTAAAAAGATGAGCCATCTGTCCATGCAGCAGCGCAATCTGCTATAGATGTTGTCGAATAAGGCACCGATCCTATACCATTGCATAGGGATGGTACCAGGGCAGAACACGTAGGGACTACTAAGATTACAACTAAACCTTCCGTAGACGTTCACTTCATCGATAATGAGGAAACTGATGGGGAAGATGAAATAGGGGTCAAGTACTGTAGTAAAGAGGAAGACACTTTAGAAAGTGAGGGTGATACCGATATTGAGGACGTATAGGGGGGTAAGTATGTTATTTTTGTCACTATGTATATGACATGTGTAAATAACTTAAAAATAGATGTATGCTGCATCCATCTAATATTTGTACTTCTTATATTTACTTGTCTATTTTTGTCACTATGTATCTGACATGTGTAAATAACTTAAAAATAGATGTATGCTACATCCATCTAATATTCGTACTTCTTATATTTACTTGTCTATTAATTTGCAGATATGGCACCAAGAGGCTAATGTTGGAGAAATCCTTTGAGGCACAAGAGTGCATCGCATGAGGATGATTCGACATCCTCTAGACCGACAGACCCCATCGATCCTGATGCGGCGGCATCATTGTCTGAGCCATCGGCACCTCGGCTAGACATGGACACCACTTATGCGACTGACATGCAGGGTGAGTTTCCGACCGTCATGAGCAGTGTTGGTATGGATACGATTAATTTATTTACATGTCAAATGTTGATGATAGTTATTCATGTGTATGATTATAATGTTGTTCTTAAATTAACTCTACTTTTAGCATCTACGTCCACGGTTAGGTCAGGCCGTGGTGTAGTGAAGAACATGTCGCTGAAGAAGCACCTGGATGGGACTAAATAGTGTATTTAGATTGACATTCCTCTAGGATACACCACCCCGCTAAATGATTGGTGCACCGTGTGGACAAGGGAGCTCGGAATTATATGCCAAAAGTATGCTTTAGTCACCACATTCAGCTGGCCGTAGGTGACTCAGGAGCAGCGCATGGTTCTTTACATGTGCATTTTGGTAACTTCCCAAACCCTATAAAGTTGTTTTTAATTTAAATATTTTTTTACTTTTAATATACTAGCCAATTAACAACTATCTAACATTGTAATTGTATTACCTATATATGCAGGAGGAGTTTGATATGGACATCCTCGAGGATGACCATATGAGGAGGGCGGTCTACGTCCAATTGTGTAATAAAATTAAGAGCTATTGCTCAAAAATGCGCGAGCATTTTTTAGAGATGGGAGATGAAGCAGTGGCGCGACCATATGATAAGATATCCCAAGAGGATTGGGACGTGGTGTGTCACCATTTTTGCAACCCGCGCTATTAGGTGATGTGTTTGTATTATAATCACTAATTTTTCACAATGATGTCACTAATAAGTCATCATTACATTTTCCTTGTAGGCCATATGTGAAACAAGTGCTGCGAACCGCAGCAAACTCCCTATGATGCATTGCGGTGGATCGAGGCTATTCATAAATCATCATATGGTAATTACTATATATAAAATTGTCTGACCATTACATGACATAATACTAATAATGTCTTATATGATAATGTAGCGTGATCCCGAGACTGACACAAAGGAGCCACTACTGAATCTGTATCAAAGAACACACCAATGGCGATCAGGGGAGTGGTGCAAGGGTGCGTAGGACAGATATGTAAGTGAAGCAAAAGATTTAGTTTTTTACTTTATTCAAAACTTCAAAGTTGTAGTCTTACTTATTCTTTTTTATCATTTTCATGATTGAAATTAGGCACGGATGGTCGAGCTGAGGGATGCACCTATTTCAGAGGGGAGTCAGCATATGACAAATTTCAAGATCACTTCTCAGGTGGTTGGGCAACGAGCGGGGGGCTGGGTGAAAGGTCTTGGAAGTGGTTACATCGCCCCAACAGCATCATCATCCATAGGTGCGGTGGCTCGTGCAAATATGGAATGACAGCGTCAAGAGGCAAAGTATGATAAGTAGGAGATGGCTCAACGGATGCAGATGATGGAAATGGAGAATGCAGAATTGAGATCGGAGGTCTCTAGCTTTTGAGCCCATATGGAAGCCATGATGGATAGGCAAACACGATTAGAGAAAAGGATGCACCAATCTGGACCAGATGATGCAGGTGGCTCCTCTGATTAATTATAAGGTATTATGATCACAAATTGAGTTTCATGTTAAATTATGTTTTTATACTTATATGGGTATAGATATTACATGATACGAGAGGAGTGAATCAGATGATTCGGAGGCACGTTATTTTGTATATAGTACAATAATGGCAAAGCAGATTCATGTCTTATGTGGGTGAGGTTGACATGAGATGTGTTCTTGTCATGCTCTATTTGGGTCTCACATCGATTTTTCAGGATATGTTTAAGTCATTTAAAAGCTTTTCAATGAGCATATTATCAGATGACTTGAGATAACAACTTTTATTTAAATTTTGAATTTAATATATGGTTACATGTACTATTGTCGTGAATATGCTACATGATTGCTTGCTAGTCTAGGATATCTCTTGCATGGCGGACGCAGTTGATGTGGATTACATGTTGGTAGTGGATATAGGTTCTCGTGTGCCTTCAACTTCTTATAAATGATCTATTTGAACCTATCAGGTGCAGGTTTTATGGAAAATGTCCAATTTACAGACGGCATACTGTCGAAATTGCGTTAAAATTTTCCAAGGTCCTAAACAAAAGATAGGCTTAGTTTAATGTTAAAACATTTTTGAAAGGATGAGTGAAACTTAGGAATCATAATAAATAAGGTAATGTAGACTTAGTTCATTTAGAAAGGACATTCATTGAGATGTTTTTTGGTTCGACGAGCTTAAAGCATTCATTGCCACGCCGAAATCATTGAAAATATTGTATACACTTGGCTGAGGATTTGAAAATTTGAAAAACGCATAAGTTGAATATATACATAACGCACAAAGAGCATCACTTTCATAATTACTTAAATTAAATGCTCTCATCATCTCATAATGTTCATGTCCAAATGCCTGGATGAATAACATTAATAGTACACTAAACCCAATACTATCCACTGTTCTTTGCTATTCGTATTCTGAATTTAAGATATGGTTACCTAGATTACTATCGTGAATATGTTACATGATTGCATGTTAGTCTAGGATGCCTTCTGCATGACGGATGCAGTTGATGTGTATTGCATACTAGTAGTAGATATATGTTCTCGTGTGCCTTCAACTTCTTATAAATGATCTATTTGAACCTATCAGGTACAAGTTTTATGGGAAAACGTCCAATTTACAGACGACATACTATCGAAATTGCGTTAAAATTTTCCAAAGTCCTAAACAAAAGATAGGTTTAGTTTAATGTTAAAATAGTTTGAAAGGATGTGTGAACCTTATGAATCATAATAAATGAGGCAATGTACACTTAGTTCATTTAGAACGGACATTCATTGATATGTTTTTTTTTCTGGTAAGCTTAAAGCATTCATTGCCGTGCCGAAATCATTGAAAATATTGTATACACTTGGCTGAGGATTTGAAAATTTGAAAAACGCATAAGTTGAATATATACATAACTCACAGGGAGCATCACTTTCATATATATATTTAAATTAAATGCTCACATCATCTCATAACGTTAATGTCCAAATGCCTAGATGAATAACATTAATACTACACTGAACCCAATACTATCTACTATTCTCTGCTATTCTTATTCTGAATTTAAGATATGGTTACATGGATAACTGTTGTGAATATGCAACATGATTGCATGCTAGTCTAGGATGCCTCCTGCATGGCTGATGCAGTTGATGTGTGTTGCATGCTGGTAATGGATATAGGTTCTTATGTGCCTTCAACTTCTCATAAATGATCTATTTGAACCTATCAGGTGCAGGTTTTATGGGAAAACGTCCAATTTATAGACGACATACTGTCGAAATTGCGTTAAAATTTTCCAAAATCCTAAACAAAAGATAGGCTTAGTTTAATGTTAAAATATTTTTGAAAGGATGAGTGAAACTTAGGATTCATAACAAATGAGGCAATGTAGACTTAGTTTATTTAGAACGGACATTCATTGATATGTTTTTGGTCCGGTAAGCTTAAAGCATTCATTGTCGTGCCGAAATCATTGAAAATATTGTATACACTTGGCTGAGGATTTAAAAATTCGAAAAACGCATAAGTTGAATATATACACAACTCACAGGGAGCATCACTTTCATAATTTTTTAAATTAAATGTTCTCGTCATCTCATAACATTCATGTCCAAATGCCTGGATGAATAACATTAATACTACACTGAACCCAATACTATCCACTGTTCTCTGCTATTTATATTCTGAATTTAAGATATGGTTACATGTATTACTGTCGTGAATATGCTACATGATTGCATGCTAGTATAGGATGCTTCCTTCATGGTGGATGCAGTTGATGTGTATTGCATGCTGGTAGTGGATATAGGTTCTCGTGTGCCTTCAACTTCTTATAAATGATCTATTTGAACCTATCAGGGGCAGGTTTTATAGGAAAACGTTCAATTTACAGATGGCATGCTACCGGAACGCAATTTTCCAAAGTCCTAAACAAAAGATAGGCTTAGTTTAATGTTAAAATATTTTTGAAAGGATGAGTGAAACTTAGGAATCATAATAAATGAGGCAATGTAGACTTAGTTCATTTAGAACGGACATTCATTAATATGGTTTTGGTCCAGTAAGTTTAAAGCATTCATTGTCGTGCCGAAATCATTGAAAATATTATATACACTTGGCTAAGGATTTGAAAATTTGAAAAACGCATAAGTTGAATGTATACATAACTCACAGGGAGCATCATTTTCATAATTATTTGAAAAAGACATAATTAGGGATTCGTCTGGACATATGGGTTGCAATGTCACTGTAGAAAAGAACAAAAAAAAGTGAAAAAAATGGTCCATGCACGAGATCACCGATTAAAGCTGCTGGATCATATTTTATTTTCCATAATTTTCTCAGCTACGAAACAAATGACTAATTTCTTGTCCATTTGACTGACATATTTTACTTAGCTCTAATATTTTCTCATTAAGTCTTAAAAAGATACACACTTGCTCATGCTAGCTCATGACCTTTTTCTCTATGAATCTTCCCATTTCCCTCCTCTGCAAACCCCACAATCACAGTTTAGAGTTTTATTTCAAGTAAAGCAATAATGCTTGTATACGAAATATTAAAACATGCTAATTGAACACGTGTCCCCGGCTGCATCCCCTTCCCCATGCAATGCTAATAGTTCATTGAGTCATTGTGCAAATCCCCCACAAACTAATCTCATGCTGCATTCCAGAACATGCATTTTACATCTTAAGTTTAGATTTAAATAGACTTTATTAAATTTCAATATAATTTTATGCTCCTTGTGTTTCAAGACACTTTGGACTTGAATTTACATTGAATTTAAATAAAATGTAATATTAAATTGTATTAAAATTTGTCCAAATCCATTCAAATGTTCGAAATCTATGCTCTCAAATGCAACGTTACATTTTTCATTATTGATATTACTGCCGTACAAATTACGTAATATGCATAATTATGAAATCTTTACCAATTTGTCATACCATATAATTATTTTTCCTAATTATACTTAGTGTCAACTCTTCTCGATTTGGTATAATAAATTTTTTTTAATGACTCTTAATTTGTAGGATTCGCAATTGTCATAACATCAGCATGATGCCATGCATGCATGCACTACAGTCGTCAGATGCAACTTTTAACTATTTCTTTATAATTTTTATTGTTATTTGAACAAATGAAATTTTTGTATTTTAATTTGAATTTGTATTTGAATTTTGAATATTTTTAAATAATTTTTGTTCTATAAACATATGTTATTACTTTATTTTAATTGAATTTGTATTTAAATTCAAATTTTTGAATGATTTATGAATTTTGTAGTAATTATGGTTTCAATTTATATATTCGAAAATGTAATTATAGATTTTTATATAAGAATTCATGATTAAATAAAATTAGTATAAAATGTTATTTAATTTTTCTAATTATTAGTGAAGGATTCAAATTTGTCACTAATACCCTACTATTAGTGACAAATTTCTAATTCGTCACTAATTACGCTCCTATTAGTGACAAATTTATGATTCACCAATAATACCACACTAGTAGTGACGAATTTCTAATTCGTCACTAATACCATACTAGTAGTGACGAATTTCTAATTTGTCAATAATACAATACTAGTAGTGACAAATTTCTAGTTCGTCACTAATACCTACTAAGTACTCACGACTATCTAAGTCGTCACTAATACCATACTAGTAGTGACGAATTATAAATTTGTCATTAATACCCTACTAGTAGTGACGAATTATAAATTCATCACTAATACCCCTACTAGCAGTGATGAATTTATAATTCGTCCTTAATACCCCTACTATTAGTGACGAATTTGAGTTGAGCCATTATATACTATATAGTGACGGTGTTAGGATTTTAGTGACGGATTTAATCCGTCACTAATACTCCATTATTAGTGATGAAATTTAAATTTGTCACTAAAAGTTAGTAGTAACGACACATACAGCAACTATTTTAAAACTGTCACTAGTACTTATAAATTCATCACTAATACTATTTGTGATGAATTTATGATTATTAGTGACGAATTTTATCCATCACTAATACCCTAATTTTTTGTAGTGATATAAGTTAAAATAAGAGTTTGTCTAATGAATCCTAAAACTCAAATATGTTTTCAAAGGGTCAAGTTTTTGACATCCAAGTTTTAAGAACATTTTTATACTTAGTCCCGATTGTGTTAAAATAAGTTTTATGTCTTAAAGGTTCAAAAAAAGTCAAGTATATTTATAAAAGGACATACTAAGCATATAAGATATCAAAATGGGTTTTCAAACATGTTTTATTAATCAAGATATCTTATATTCAAAAGGAAACTAATTTGGACAAGTTTTAATCTTCAATAAACTTAATATATTTCATATATTTTTGTCCAAGAATGTTTTGGGTCATTAAAACACTTTTTGATAAAGAAAAACAAAGCAATCGTCACTACCGCAATGCAGCCTTGTTTCCTAAACACCTTTCGGTATTTTGAGCATAACGTTTTCTAGAAAAGTCCAAATGGGACGATCTTAGTGTATCTATAAAGCTAACACAAAACTACACAACTTTCATGTGTGTGACTTTTTCTAACTCAGGGCACTCATTGATGAACATAGGGGATTTATCGACGAGTTGCAATGTGTGATTAGTCTACGAGAGCGGGGGCTCATCAACGAGTCCAATTGGCAAAATGATGCTAACAGGCGGAAAACTGCTAGTTTACCAAAAAAATATCTTTTCTTCCCCTCAGTGGCTAGTTAACGGCTCCTAAGGCTTTTGGACTATAAATACAGGCTATTATACTTGTATTAACATGGTTTTGAAGATCTTAAATCATTCTTAGTAAAAAAAAAAATAGCATTTTATACAAAACGTAGCACATTGCATATTATTTTTTCATTTCATGTGCTCATTTTCTCTTGCTCACTTATTGTGTTTGATTCAATTCTTGAGAGAATAGTGTGAGATTTGAGTTGTAAATCATATTTGCTCATTGTAAGGAGCATTCTTTGTAATCTTCCATCTTCTTATGAAAGGTTCTTTGTTAACCAAGTTGTAAGGTTCTTTGTGAACCGAATCGGTAAAGGCTCTTTGTGAGCGGTATGGATTTTTTCTTGAATTTGTAAGGCTTGCTCTGCTGCATAAGGAGCGATTATAGTGGATTGTGGAATCCTTTGCTCGGTGCTAAGGCATGGATGTAGGCTGAGTGCTGAACCACATTAAAAACTCGATGTTAAGATTCTCTCTCCCTACTCTTTATTGTTTATATTGTGCATGATTTAAGCTCCATATATTGTGATATAATTGGTTGAATGTTGCCAAGTATTTTTTTTTTGTAGAGAGAATTTTTTAATACACGAAAGAGCTATTCACCCCCCCCCCTCTGCCTCTATTGTATATCCGCTACGGGGCATATCGTATATACTCCTAGGCTATGACGACTAACATGTTAAACTTCAGAATAAAAACTAAAGACGGTAACTTTAACATGTAATTAAAATACGCAATAATGAAAACTCAATCAAATACATACGCGAACAATAAAAAATGAACCTTTAACAAAATCAAGAACTTGAATCAAAACCAAACTTAAACGCAAACACAAACTCAACAAAACTTAAATCTTTAATGACTTAAACAATAACTAGACACGATAAAAATACGAACTTTAATAAGACTAACCCTAAACTAAATCAAGTTTCAACAAAAATTAAATTTTAAAAAGAACAACTAATTTAATTTCTAAAAACAAAAACACATTTTTTCTTTTTTATTTTATTTTATTCTCTCTCTTTTTTCTTTAGAACCAAACTGAACCTTACTAAATTAATTAAATAACTCAAAGAATTAATTAAATCTACAAAAAAATGTAACTGAGAGAAAAAAAATTAACAAATAAACTTTAATAATAATAATAAAACACCCTAAATAATATTCAAAATCTAAAATTTCCAATAAACTCCAATAAAAATTTAACAATATTAAACTAACTAAAAAAAGATGTGTGTGTGTGTGTGTGTGTGTGTGTGTGAGAGAGAGAGAGAGAGAGAGAGAGAGAGAGAGAAATAGAGTTGGTCGTGGTTGCAGCAGTGCTGTGGTTTGGCTGCAAGGTGGTAGCTTATTAGAATTAGTGTATTCCCAAGAGGGGGGTGAATTGAAATTTTAAAATTTATTTTCTAGGTTAATTGAAATTCTCATAAAATACAACCTAGGGTCTTTCTATGCAATTCCAAATGCACCAATAATATAAAGTGCTGACATTTAAATCAAGCGTATCATTCACACTATAACATACATGTGCGGTAAATGAAAAGTGCAGAAATATGAACAAGACACACGATATGTTATTGAGGTTCGGCCAACTGTGCCTACGTCCCCACCTCTAGTTCGCAAGCTCGAGGATTCCACTAAAGGCTCACTTAAAGGGTGGAGCGGTATCGATTACAACCAAGACAATTAGCACATGAATGACCTCAACCTTTACAACCAAGTCAATTAGTGGGGCTGACCTCAACCTACACCTTAACAAGATGGTCCACCTACCTTTCCTAGCTAAGTTTAAGTCAATCCAAAACTATTTCAAAGGGCTAGTCTCCCTCTTCAGGCTCGTGCCTGGAAATACAACAGTATTTTCACAATCAATGAAATGGTACAGTGATTGTGCTTTCAAGTAAAGCAAATATGTACCTAGTTATGCGCAATCATATACACCATTGATATGAAATAATATGTAAGCTCAATGTGGTTTAATATATGCTCTCAAATAAATATCTGCTATAAATGCAATCAGTGCGTGAGAGTCCAAGCAATATACTCTTTGTATCACAAGATGTTCAATCTAAATGCTCAAACAAAGATATCAATCAAGTCTCAAGAATACCAATCAGTAGGATATCTCAACACGTAGATGTCAAATAATGTATATGTTTGGTTTACAAAAGATATTTAATCTTTGTATTCAGCAAAATGATATGTAAGTCAATAAATGTTGCAACAAAAATTAATATCAAAAACACAAATATCTTTTCAAAAATATGTCGAAATGAATCACCCAAGATATTTGAGAATGTTTTTGAAAATATTTTTGCAACCCAAAAACAACTACAAGCTTCCTAAGATATTGCAACACAAATACAATACTCAAAATTATTTTTTTTGGACGGTTGCATGGCCGAGTCACATCAATTATTTTTATTTTTTTTCTTTTTTTCTTTCTTCTCTCTCTCTCTCTCTCTCTCTCTCTCTCTCTTCCTCTCTCCTTCTCTCTCTCTCTCTCTCTCTCTCTCTCTCTCTCTCTCTGTAATGATCCGAAGAAAGATAGTATTTAAATAATAATGAGGGAGAGAAATGGAAACAGAAATAGAAACAGAAGGAGGCAGTAGGTTTCGTAATAATTCCAAGAACTTTCAAGCTTCGTTGACGAATACAGGGATTCGTCGATGAAGGTCTTCAGGATCTCGTCGACGAGGTCCCGTCTCATCGACGAGAAAATACCGAGCGAAGGATTGGGCTACTCTGAATTTCATCGACAAAGGGTAAAGTTCATCGAAGAATTTAATGAAGGGCTTGTCGACGAGGTGACGTGTCTCGTTGACGAATCTGACCCTATAAATAGTGAAAACTCAGCTTTTTATCACAATTCAGTGCTCTCTCTCTCTCTCTCTCTCTCTCTCTCTCTCTCTCTCTCTCTCTCTCTCTCTCTCTCTCTCTCTCTCTCCTATGGTCCCTCTCCCTTCTTTCTTCGATTTTGGCCCCGCCAGTCGCTGGATCGATGATCTAAAGCCACCACAACGCTCCTAGCGAAATTCTCTGTAAGTCTGCTGGAGCAGATTGTTGGTGAAACGAAGTTGGATTTCATCCCAAATTCAGGGTAAGGCCTTTTAGTCCATTTTTGGCCTTCTGAAAGTTATTGGAAATGATATGGGCAAATAAATATTGATATTTTGTTCTGTCAAACGTTGTTTTCAAGGTGTTATGTAGGAGGCCTTGCGGGTGTTAGGCCAGTATATCATAGGGGCTTTTCAATAGTCAGGTAAGGGAAATATGTTATTCTAGGTAATTTTAAAATATTATACAGTTTATTAAATTATGAATATTATGTATTAAAGTATGGTGTGGCTTGAGAATATGAATACAATACGGAGGTATGTTTTACAAATTTTAGTACCATGATTATACGAATCTCAATACCATGATTATACGAATTTCAATACTATGATTATGCAGTTATCAGTGTTATGATTATATAGTTCTTAGTATTATGAAGTATGAATTATAGTTACAGTTTATTTAGTATCATGGTTATTGCGGTTATTTCAGAATCATGGTAAATCAAATATTTGTATATGGAGATATGTTATATAGTATCAGACCCTGTTGGACCATATAGCAGAACACAAACCATTGCTACAAAAAGATATTATGTTATGTTATGAGTGCAACCACCTATTTAGATAATACGTGGTAGTAGGTCGATCACCTAGGCCCTTGACGTGGACAGGCTTCCCATCAGATATGGATTGAGGTGGGCAAGTCAGACCGATGGAGTATAGTAATTTACCCTGACCAGCTAGCCAGTGTAGATCCTACCTACAGGCCGCACAACCTTGTCATGAGGGGTTAAATCATGGCACACAATTATGCACAGGGAAAGTTTTCAGTTACTATTGCGCACATATAGATTTACAGAAATAGGGAACATACTTATGTACACTAGAAGTATTTTAAATAGTAACCTACAATACTGTTTTGTTAAGCAACGTGGAAGGGTGGTGGATTTTATCACTTGTACTGTATATACATATTCAGTTATACATGATTATATGAAAACAAATTTTCATAATATTGTAGCTCATTTACCACACACTAGTAATAGCATATTTTGTCTTACTGAGCGATGACTCATCCCAGTATTGAATCATTTTTCAGTGATCCAGGTAGGCGAGCAGACCAGGCTCGCAGATAGAAGGACTTTAGTAGTGCTCTATTAGTGAAGTGAGTATTGTGGAGGATTTTTGTATATCCCAGCATTGTTAAGGGTATTTTGGGGAACATATATATGTGTATATTTTGGGAAACAAGTTAGTACTCTGGTGTTGTATATATATTTACATATGGTTATGTTTATTTGATTTTTGTTTCTCGCTGCTTAAGCTAATGATTGGGTTTGCCCCCAATATGATATCAGAGCATGTAGAATGTCAATATATATATATATATATATATATATATATATATATATATATATATATAACATGGTAATTAAGCAGGTCGTTACACACACACACACACACTCTCTCTCTCTCTCTCTCTCTCTCTCTCTTTTATTTCTTAGCGAACAGGCCCCATTTTGACTCTCCTAGAGTACGTGTCTCTTAAAGTTCAAAACATATAAATTGTAGATAATCTTCTCTTCCTTTTCCAGAATTTCGAATCGTCTCGATCGGAGCTCAGATGAGAAAATTATGCATAAATTATGAACTGATGTCGGTTTTAGCTCCTATAAATTTTCCTATGATAAAAAAATGCCAAATATTCATAAATTTCTCATTAAAACCCAAAAATTATAATTAGGATACCTTGTTAAAATATTGAGAGTGATTAGGTATTTAATTAAAAATATAAGCTCTAATGCACGAATTAAAACGCTTAATTATGCAGTTTAAGCGTGTAATCAAGCATCCCTTGAACAAATATTATAATATGAAAAATCCTAAAAACAATATTAAAAACTCAACTTTTAAATATTAACACAAACTCCAAAAATTCAACAATAATAATAATAATAATCATTTAATAATAAATACTACAAAAAAAAAATTACAAACTTGAATACTAAATACCAACGGCCAGATGAATGTTAATCATTTAATATACCTATGATGAATACAACCTAAATAAGGATATAAGATCTACCTACAAAATGAAGACCCAAACATTAGAATAAATCAAAAATAAACAAAAAAAATGAAAATAAAAATAAACAAAATAGAAATGAGAAAGAAGGAAATAAAAAATGATACATGCACATGTGCGTGGGAAGGTGTAAGTGGTCGGCATGTAGAGGAGCACTGGAGGGCTGCTAGAATCTCAAGGGCTGCAATGGATGCTGGAGACGAACGATGGGGAGAGGGAGACACCGTACTGAGAGGGAAAACAATGGTGATAGATTTAGTGTATTCCCAAGAAGGGGGGGGGGGGTGAATTGGAATTTAAAACTTTTTTTCTTAGGTTAAACTAGTTTAGCAACAGTACATTCACAACCTAGGTCTATCTACCCAAATGTGCAGATAAGTATAATATGCAGAATTTAAATCATGCGCAACATTCACACAATAACATACATGTGTGGTAAATATAAAGTGCAAAAATATAAAAAGACACATGATATGTTATCAGGGTTCGGCCAACTGTGCCTACGTCCCGACCTCTAGCTCACAAGATCGAGGATTCCACTAATGCCTCACTTAACAGGTGGAGCGGCACCTAATACAACCAGGTCAATTCAAGGTGTAGACCTCAACCAACACGCCTTGACAGGATGGCGCACCTAGCTTTCTTAACCGAGTCTAAGCCAGTCCGGAACTATTCAACGAGACTAGTCTCCCACTTCAGGCTTGCGCCTGGAATACAACCAATGTGTGTAAAATTTCTTGTACATGGAAATGTTCTTTACATAAGCGAATATGTACCACTACGCACAATATAATCAATGCACCTCAATGATGTAAGAACTATAAGCTTGGTGCTCTACGTGTGCAATCAAAACTCAATATTATGGATAATCTCAAATATACACAAGAGTGTATAAACAAGGTTTTCTTTGAAACACAATATAAAATATCTCAATGCAAGCTTAGGGTTTCAAAGATGCCAATCAGAGTATTCAAACAACCTCAAAAATATTTTCTCAAATGTATCTAGCACAAGAGTTGTTTGAAAATTAGTTTTGTAAAATATTTTTGCACACAAAAGAATAAGCCCAAATGAGTATTGCAATGATAATGCAAACTCACTTAACTATATGATTTTTCCCAACCAAAGATTTATCAAATGAAATCGGTGGAAAAATCTTTGCTTTACTCTCCCTTTGAAAATCAAACAACAATGAATATGCTAAGAGTATCTAGCAATAACAAACAATAAATAAACACCCACAAAGGGGGATTTCTCAAAGGAATGAAAGTATTTGAGTGTTATGGGGTTGGAATGAATAAATAGGGTTTAGAAATTTTAAGAGAAATTTTGGCTAATCCTATTTGCTAATAACCAGTAATTTTTGCAAATGAGCCCCTATATATAGAGAATGACAAAAATACAACCGTTGGGGACATGTAGGGTATTCTTCAAATTGTTTTAAAATGGTTTAGGAAAATTAACCTTGTTTAATTAAATTTAACCCTGGTAAAAAGTAATTTACCACGGTGATTCGGGTGGCTGAACTGAGGTTTGGTCGCCCAAATACACTCAGTTAAAAAGGCATTTTTAAATGTTTCAGTCACCCAAGTCTAGGGCCTGTTGGCTGAACAAAAGTCATAAACATTTTTTCGCGCGATTCAGGTGCCCGGTGCCAAGTTCGGTTAACCGAATTGACAAGTTCAGTCGCTTGAGGCCTGATTTGAACAAAGAGGTTTGGCAGCCTGAGTTGGTAAAAAGTAACCTGATAAAGGTTCGGTCGCCTGAGAGGGATAGGTTCATTCTTTGTTTGGTAGCTCAAACCCAAGTCAAACTGCTAACTTTCCAAAAATTCGGATGCCCGAGGAGTTTTGAACTTTTGAGGTTCGGTCACCCGATACTTGCCTATTATGTTCAATTTTAATTTCAATTTGATCCCCTGATTGAGCAAGTGATCATGGGGACTTTCTTACGTGCAAGTCCTAGGACCTAGGGTTTTCCTAAGGTCTTTTTAAGTATGCCAAAAAACCTTGCGTCGATCGATCGAAGGGTGATCCCTAAGGTCTTCTCTAAGGTCTTGAGCTTATAAGTTCTTACATGCATGCAATGCAGATTATTACAGGCCTTTGCCCTATATTACTATTACAGACCCAAATAATATAAATTACAACACTAAAATAGTCTTCAAGGTCTTCAGTCTTCAAGTCTTCTCGTGCCATCAAATGATCTTGTTATTATGAATCTGCACACAAACTTGACAGACATTAAACACCAAGTGTATTTGTCATTATCAAAACAGGGTATGACCTATAAGGTCAACATATGGCGTGCGACGACGCCATGGTCGTGCTACTGTGTGGGGATGGTGTCTGCTATGTAGGTCGCCAGAGCCGGACAAGATAACCGGAGAGCTGGCTGTGGAGTTGGTGCTGTGTAGTGGCAGATGTTCGGGTAGCGACTACCGAGAGAGAACTGACAAGCAGATGGAGATAGATGATGGTGACAGTGCGGCTGTATGGAAGGTGGAGGAGCTGTTGTGTAGGTGGCTGGTGTGCGTGAAAGGGAGGATGATGGTGCAACGGCGATGGCGACCGAAGAGCTACGGTGAACAATTAAGGGTGATAGAGTTAGTGGTGGTGGGTTGTTGGCTTGGCTGTGAGGCTATAGAGGCGTGCACAAGGGAGTCGTGAGGGGAGAGGGAAGAATATGATGGTGAACAGTGATGGAGAATAGTGGCAGGGCAGATGGTGAAAGAGAATAGAGCTTAGGTTTTTTCTTTTGTTTTTGTCTCCCCCGCCCTGTGTGTTCTGAATGTGTGTGTTTGCCCCCCCCCCCCCTATTTATAAAACAAACAAACAAACCCTAATATCTAAGCTCCCCCTCTTTTTTCCTTTTTATTATTTTTCTTTATTTTCTTTTTATTTTCTTGCCAACATAAAGCCCTAAAATAAAAATAAAAACAACGACTCGATCTAAAAATTCCAGAACTCAATTAAAATTTTGAAAGGCTCAATCTAATATGTCCAGACTCAATTTAAAAAATATAGGGACCCTAAAAATAAAAGTTTCAAATTTTAAAAATGTTGGGATTCAATTTAAAATAACCGGACTCAACTGAAACACTCAAACTCAATATAAAAATAACTCGGGATTCTTTAAAAATACACCGGGACTCAATCAGACCCTCCTATTCCCAGGAACACAAGGTCAACTTTTTAGTACGCCAAGTCTTCCTAGAACGGCTTGGTTAAAATTATAGTGTCTACAGTTCCTATTCAATTTGTGTTTCCATTGCGCATTGGTGTATACTTTGCACAACACCAAATGACACTATTAACATCCACTAGGATTGGGTTATGATATGACAAACATCTCGTGAAAGCCTTTTGGCATAACAGAGGGTTGTATATTGCCTAATCAAAATTGATTAAAAAACTATCAATCCTAGAGAAGATGGGGCTGCAGAATATTAGTTGGTCGTAGAAACATAGAACACTAATTAATAAAGAGAGGTCCATTAGTTCCCAATGGGATACGAAATCTATAAATTGCTCCATGTATTTATTCATCATATTTAAGCTTGATCTTTCGAAGGGAAACCTTATCTCATTGAAGTCATAGCATATGCATCAAGGAAGGGGGATAGTTCTTTTTGTCGCCAAGAGTTCATTCCTTAATTTTCCTTTTCTAGCACTACTGTTGTGACGACCTGCTATTTAACTGGTTTTTTTTTTTTTCTATAACATTTAACATGCTCTGATACCATACTAGATTAAACCCAACAATCAACCTAAACAACGAGAAGCGGAAATCAAATAAACATAACCATATATAATTATATACAATACTAGGGTGCTAAAAGGTTTTTGACATATACATGTACGACTATTCCCCAAAATACCCTCAACTGGGTTAGGGTTATACAAAAATACTCCAAAAACATACAATTGTCGACTGATAGGGCAATACTAAAGCCCCTCTATCTGCGAGTCTGGTCTGCTCGCTTAGTTAGGTCGCCTGAAAAATGTTAAAGTAATTGGGATGAGCCAACGCTCAGTAAGACGAAATATGCTATTGCTAGTGTGTGGCAATTGAGTTACAATATTAGGAAAATCTATTGCTATATAATCATGTATAATTAGATCTGTAAATACAGTACAAGTAATAGGAACCACCACCATTTACATATTGCTTAACATATCTATATTTTAGGTTTCTACTCAAAATAGGTCTAATGTACATAAGCATATTCTATGTCCCTGTAAATTCGTATGTACATAATAATAATTGAAAACTTCCCTGTGGATAACTGCGTGTCATGATTTAACCCCTCATGACAGGGTTGTGCAGCCCGTAGGCGGGATCTATCCTTACTGGACGACCAAGGTAAATCACTATACTCCCTCATTCAGATCGTCCACTCCTCAACCCATATCTGATGGCATTCTGACCATGCGGCGCCGGCGGTAGCCCCGTAACAAAATCCATGGATACGTGGTCCCACTTCCATTTAGGAATGAAAAGTGGCTGCAAATGACCAGCCAGCCTCCGGTACTCAGCCTTAACTTGCTGGCATGTCAAACACTATTGCACAAATTCTGTTATTTCCCTCTTCATGCCACTCCACCAGAAATACTCTCGCAGATCACTATACATTTTCGTGCTGCCCGGATGGACAGTGTATAGAGATCTATGTGCCTCCTGTAAAATCGTCCTTCTGATGCTGTCATCTACAGACACACACAATCTGGTGCGAAATCTCAGAGCCCCATTGTCAGAAATGCTGAATTCTTCTCTATAACCATCCTGTATTTTAGCGATCACTTCAGCCAATTCTGGATCATCCCTCTAAGCAGTTTTAATCTTTTCAAATAACATGGGCTATACCACTAGACTAATAATAAGCATCTGAGGATCATCCTCCACTAATTCCACACTGAATCTTTCTAAGTTCATCTTAATCGGGTGCTAAATAACTGCGGCTAGTTGTGCTGTATTTTCTTATTTATGGTTTAATGCATCAGCTACTACATTTGCTTTACCTAAGTGATAACTGATGGTGCAGTCGTAATCCTTAATGTGTTCTAACCATCTCCTCTGGCACATATTCACATTTCTCACCATATAGGTAATGTTTCCAGATCTTCAGTGCATGTACAACCATAGCCAATTCTAGATCCTGAGTAGGGTAGTTCTTTTCATACTCTTTCAATTTTCTAGACGTATACGTGACCACCCGACCATGCTGCATCAGTACACAACAAAGCCCTTTCAAAGACGCGTCATTGTAAATAACATAACCATCACCTCCCAATGGAATCGTCAGTATTGGTGCAGTGATGAACCGTTGCTTTAATTCCTGGAAGCTCTACTCGCATTCTTGATCCCACAAAAATCTAGCATTTTTCTTGGTCAAATGCATGAGAGGTCCTAACAAAGCTAAAAACCCCTTAACAAATCGACGGTAATAACCTGCCAGTCCCAAGAAACTTCTAACTTCCTGCATATTCTTTGGCTTTACCCAATTCACTACCACCTCAATCTTGCTGGGATCTATTGAAATACCGTCTCCTGAGATCACGTGGCCTAAAAATGCAACTTGCTTAAGCCAGAATTCACACTTTCTAAACTTGGCATAGAGTTTCTCTTCCCTAAGCGTCTGCAGTACCTGCCTTAAATGCATCTCATGATCCTCAAAATTCCCCGAGTACACCAGTATATCATCAATGAAAACTACCACAAATTGATCTAGATACTAGTGAAAAACTCTATTCATCAAATCCATGAACACAATGGGGCATTTATCAGTCCAAACGGCATAACGAGGAATTTGTAGTGCCCATATCTAGTCCTGAAAGCCATCTTTGCAACATCTTTCGTTTCTACCCTCACTTGATGATACCTTGATCTAAGGTTAATCTTGGAATACACCTATGTACCCTGAAGCTAATCAAACAAATCGTTTATATGGGGTAGAGGATATTTATTCTTAATAGCAACCTTATTGATTTCTCTGTAATCAATACACATCCTCAAAGACTCGTCTTTCTTATTTACGAACAACACTAAAGCTCCCTATGGTGATACACTAGGTCGTATAAATCCCTTTATCAGGAAGTCTTGCAACTGATTCTTCAATTCTCTCAACTCAACTGGAGCCATACGATAAGGAACCTTAGAAATTGGTGCCGTCCTCGGAGATAGATTTGTGGGAAAATCCACCTCGCGTTCGGGAGGCAACCCTGGTAGCTCCTTTGGGAAAACATCTGAGAATTCTCGTACCACTGGGGTTCTGTCGATCTTCAATTCATTTTTAGATGCTTCTTTCACAAACGCTATAAACCCCTGACCTCCATCCAGAAGTAATTTATTAGCTTGCACAGCAGATACCACTGCGATGGCACCCGTACATGTGAACCAGCGAATCTGAATTTCTGCTCACCAAAGGGGTCTAAAAACTACCTCTTTCTAATGACAGTCAATACTGACGTGATTGGCAACCAACCAGTCCATACCTAGTATTATATCAAACCCACACATATCAAATACAATCAAATCAGCTAGTAACACTTTCCCATGAATTTCTATCGGATAGCCCCTAAGTCCCCTCTGACATCTGTTCACTGAACCTGATGGTGTTGCTACTGACAACGCTATATCTAATGACCGTATCTCACTCTCAGATAATTTAACATAAGATGCAGAGATGAAAGAATGAGTAGCACCAGAGTCGAATAAAACAACAACTGGATATGATAACACAGTAAATGTACCTGTCACCACATCCGCAGCAGCCTCTACATTACTCGGCGTCAAAGCGTATACTCGCACTGGGGCCATATTGCTCTACTGGCCACCACGAGGCACCTGATATCCTCCTTGAGCTGCTTGATATCCTCCCCTATAGGGCCTGGGAGCTAGATCCTAATCTAGCTGACCTGGGCATTCACGTACCATGTGGCCGGGTCTCTCGCAGCGATAACACACACCTCTGCCTACCCGGCACTCTCCCAAATGATTTCTTCCATACCGGGTAAATTGGCGTACCCTGATTCCTATGAGGTCCTATCAATTGCCTCTGATCTCCCCTATCATGACCTCCTCTCCATGGACCTTTACTAGAGCCTGTCTGAAAGCCCTGAGGTGCAGGCCTCTTCCTCTGACTCCGAGCTGCTATACCCCTGTGTATACCACTTTCGATGATCGCAGCTCTATCTACAACCTCTATAAATTTCTAAGCTTTGAAGTCAATCACCTGCTCAAATAAATTCTACCTCAGTCCCTCCTCAAACTTCCTTACCTTTTTTCTCTTCATCAGAGGCTAGATGCGGAGCAAAACGCAACAACTCGATAAACCAAGCCATGTATTGGGATATGGTTATCAGCCCTTGTACCAAATGCATAAACTCTGCTGCTTTCGTGCTCCGAATGATAGTAGGGAAATACCACTCGAAGAACAGTTCCTTGAATCGATCCCACGTCACTGGTACTGGAACCGGCCTCTGCTCCTCTATTAGTCGCGTTGATCTCCACCGACACTTTGCCTCCCCTGTCAACATAAATGCTGCAAATACTACCTTCTACTCATCCATACAAGGAAGCACAACCAGTGTCTCCTCGATATCTTGGACCCAATTTTCACCTACAATTGGGTTATCACCTCCAGCAAAGGATGGGGGCTTCATCCGCGTAAACTGCTTGATCGAGCAGCTATGCTCCCTAGAGCTCCTAGCCATCTCAGTCATCACGTGCTAAGTGACACTACGCAGCACAACATCTGTATCTCCTCCACCTATGCTAGAAGATCCTGGCTTATCTTCCCCAGCATTCGTGCCACTGCTTCCTAGGTCCATCCTGAAACAGGAAACACACTTAAGCAACTTATCTCTTATACATACCTATCCTATACCAATTCAAAATTAATTACCTTCCTTGATGTTACCCAATATCCATTTTTGTCACCTAGACACACGACCTGATAATAGTTTACTATGATTTTTCTAAAATCGTCACCCCAGGAAAAATACAGAAACCACCACAGAAATCCTATATCTAGACAATCGAACACACTTTAAATCCTTTTCCTAATCTCTGGTATTGCTTCCGATGCACTCTAAAGTCTACAGAACCTAGCAACCTAGGTTCTAATACCAAATTATGACAACATGCTATTTAACTGGTTTTTTTTTTTTTTTCTATAACATTTAACATGCTCTGATACCATACTGGATTAAACCCAACCATCAACCTAAGCAGCGAGAAACAGAAATCAAATAAAAATAACCATATATAATTATATACAATACCAGAGTGTAGAAAGCTTTATTAAATATACATGTACGACTGTTCCCCAAAATACCCTCGACTGGGTTAGGGCTATACAAAAATACTCCAAAAATATACTCACTGTCTACTGACAGGGCAGCACTGAAGCCCCTCTATCTACGAGTATGGTCTGCTTGCCTACCTAAGTCACATGAAAAAAGTTAAAGTAATTGGGATGAGCCAACACTCAGTAAGACGAAATATGTTATTGCTAGTGTGTGGCAATTGAGTTACAATATTAGGAAAATATGTTGCTATATAATCATGTATAATTAGATCTGTAAATACAATACAAGTAATAGGAGCCACCACCATTTACATGTTGCTTAACATATCTATATTTTAGGTTTCTACTCAAAATACTTCTGCTGGATCTCCATAGCTGTCAACACTAGTTTTCTGGATTTCCTGCTCAACGCATTAGTTACCACGTTTGCTTTCCCCGGGTCTTTCCCCAGGTGATAATTGATGGTACAATCAAAATCCTTTATCAGCTCCAACCATCTTCTCTGCCTCACATTCAGTTCCTTCTGCATAAAGAAAGACATTAAGCTTTTGTGGTCGGAGAAAATCTCATATTGCTTACCGTATAGGTAATGCCTCCAAATTTTCAATGCGTGTACCACTGTAACCAATTCAAGATCATGTGTAGGGTAGTTCTTTTCATATTCTTTTAACTGCCTGGACGCATACGCCACTACCCTTCCATGTTGCATCAATACACAGCCAAGTCCCTTCAAGGACGCATCACTGTAAATAACATACCCCTTGCCCCATAATGGGATAACCAATACTGGTGTTGTGACTAATCTTTGCTTCAGTTCTTGAAAAATCTGCTCACAGCTATCATCTCATTCAAATCTGACATTCTTCCTTGTCAATCGTGTCAAAGGTCCTGACAAGGCCAAGAATCCCTTAACGAAACGGCAATAATAGCCATCTAGCCCCAAGAAAGTCCTAATCTCCTAGACATTTCTTGGTCTAGCTGTGATACCCCATGGATGAAAGACTTAAAAAGGATTAGATGTTACTATTAATATCGACAAGGTGCACCTTTCTTTTTGGGAGTTTTCCCATAAGAACTCCACGGTTAAACGTGCTAGGCTTGGAGCAATATTGGGATGAGTGATTGTTGACCTGATTGGTCACGCCCTGTTTTGATAATGACAAATACTCTTGGTACTAATGGCTGTACTGAGAACTGCGTGCAGGTTCACCTTGTGCGCGCTTTAGGACTAAAAGACTTATCATGATGGCGTGCGGTGTTCGTGCTGATGAATGAAAAATCTTGTGATGCATTTGTATTTATTATTTAGTTTCTTCATTCTAGGATGTAATTTTATTATGGACTATACACTCATATGGCTTGTAATAATTTGCATCATGCATGATAGGTAGGTATGCTCAAATCGACCTTAGTTGGACATTAGGTACCTACACGGACCATAGAAAGACCTTAGGATTTTCCCCTCGGTTGACTGACATCAGACTTTTTCGGTGTCTTCAAATTGGACCCCAAGTGCCCTAGGACACTCACACTTTCACATATATTTGTTAGGCACTTGAATAGGGCTTATTTGCTTTAATACGGGACTGAAATGCACACACGATGCACTTTCGATCGACCAGCCAAGCTAGTTCATTTTGGCCTGGTTGACTGAAACTCCCTTGGGTCAAAGTTTAACCACCCGGTTGACCAGCCAAGGTAGTTCAAAAGGCCCTGGTCAACCGAAACCCCCTGGGGTCAAAAGTTTGACCAACTGGTCGACCGAAACTAGTAGTTCAAAAGGGCCTGGTCGACCAAAACCCTCTTGGGTCAACTATTGACCATCTAGTCGACCGAGAACATTTGTTCTCCAGCTACCTGGTCGACTGAAGGGTCCTCGAGAGAATTCCCAGCGGTCTGGTCGACCGAACCAGGCAGTTCAAAATGCCCTGGTTGACGGAAACTTGAAAAATTGGGAAATCGCCCTCTCCTGGTCAACCGAGCCTTCAATTCAAAAGCCCCGTGGTCGACCGAACCATATGTGTCCTGGTCGACCGAAACCTTTCTGGTCAACCGGACCTCTCGAGTTGCCCTGATTTTTACCGCAGTTAAACACTTTTTAAATAGGGTTAAAATATTTAAAAGGTCATTAAACTTTCCTAATTATTCCCAATAGGTCCCCAACGGTCAAAAATACCTCCTTGCCTATATATACCCATTCATTTATCATTATTAGCAAGGATTAGCAAAACTTGATTAGGGCAAAACTCTCTCAACTCTTAAAATCCTATATTAGCCAAATACTTCTTGTAAACACTCACATACTATTTAATCTTGATTTCTCTAAGCATTGTGGGTATTTCTATAAGGCTATAGTGTGTAATCTCTCTAGCTAATACTCTCTTTTGGTATAAAGTTTGATTGATTTTATTTGAGAGTATAGCCTAAAGTTCTTCCATGGATTTCATTTGATAAATCTTGTGTGGGAAGACTTTGAGGGTTGTGGTTCTTGCATTGTTGTTGCAAGATACCTAAACTTAGATTTTCTGTGCAAAAATCCTTTTGCGAAAAGCTAGTCTTTCAAACAACTCCATTGTGCTTTAGACATTAAAATATTGTATTGAGTTTGTTTGATCTATCTTGCTTAGCATATTTGAAACCTTGATCTGATTTTGTGATATTCGAATATTGTATTTCAAATCTTGCTTAGATACACACTCTAGATCTTGATTGATTATCATACTTGATTGAGTGTTTAGCACACATTAGAGCACTAAGCATATCTACATATCATTCGTGCTTGCTTTATTGATTGAGCTGTATTGGTGCACATATATGCTTTTCTAGAAGCATATTTTCATGTACAAATTTTATATACATCTGTTGTATTTCCAGGCACGGACTTGAAGAGAGAGACTAGCCCTAGAATAGTCCCGAATTGGCTTAGACCCAGTTAGGAAAGCTAGGTGCGTCGTCCTGTTAAGGCGTGTAGGTTGAGGTTAGCCCCACTAATTGACCTGGTTGTAAAGGTTGAGGTCAGCTCTGTGCTAATTTACCTGGTTGTTCAGGTGACGCTCCACTTGTTAAGTGAGTCTATAGTGGTAATCCTTGTGCTTGTTGGCCAAGGCGGGCATGTAGGCAATTTGGCCAAACCTCGATAACATTTCTGGGTGTCGTCGCTTTTATTGCTTTATTGTGCATACCTGGTTAAACGTTTATTGCAGTTTAAATTCCATTGTATATTTACATTGATTTATTTTACATGCACTAAATTGACCTTAAGCTTGTGTAATACTATTGTTAGTAGTTTGACCTAAGGCAATAAATTTTAAACTACCAATTCACCCTCCCCCCCCCCTCTTGGGATTGCACCAAAGCTAACAGTGACCTCCTGGGAAATTTTCTCAGGAAGTGTGTGAGTGAGGACAAAACACACTGAAAAGGACACATGTTGGTTTGTGGGGCCAGTCATTAGTCTGATAAGGTCCGCCCCCTATTGTCTGGTCCAGGTGGAGGAAAAGAGACGCAGTGCTCCCTGGCAGATCTAAGTTGGGGCATTACAAATGGTATCAAAGCCAACACCCAGCCGGAAGTGTGATGAGATTCACATTACCTGGGTTTGGAAATGTGGGTTCGCAACGAGGACATTGTGTTCTATAAGTGGGGTAGAATGTGATACCCTATGGATGAAAGACTTAAAAAGGATTAGATGTTACTATCCATATCAACAAAATGCACCTTTCTTTTTGGGAGCTTTCCCATAATAACTCCATGGTTAAGCGTGTTTGGCATGGAGCAATATTTGGATGGGTGACCTCCTAGGAAGTTTTCTTAGGAAGTGTGTGAGTGAGAACAAAACACATTGAAAAGGACACGTGTTAGTTTGTGGGATCAGTTATTAGTCTGATAAGGCCTACCCCTTGTTGTCTGGTCCAAGTGGAGGAAGAGAGACACAGTGCTCCCTGGCAGACCCAGGTTGGGGTGTTACACTAGCCCAATTCACTACCGCCTCAATCTTACTAGGATCCACAGAAATACCGTCTCCAGATACAACATGCCCTAAGAACACGACCTTCTCAAGCCAAAATTCACATTACTGAACTTGGCGTACAATTTCTTTTCTGGAAGTGTCTACAAAATCTGCCTCAAGTGCGTCTCATGCTCCTCATAACTCTTTGAATAGACTAGTACATAATCAATAAAAATAACAACAAAATGGTCTACGTATTGGTGGAAGACTTTGTTCATCAGGTCCATAAATACAGAGGAGCATTCGTCAGACCAAACGGCATAACAAGAAACTCGTAATACCTGTACCTGGTCCTGAAGGCCGTCTTCGAGACGTCTTCTACTTTCACTTTTACTTGATGGTAGCCGGATCTAAGGTCAATCTTCAAATACACCCGTGTACCCTAGAGCTGGTCAAACAAATCATCGATAAGTGGTAGAGGATACTTGTTCTTGATTGTCACTTTACTAATCTCCCTATAGTCTATACACATCCTCATAGTCCTGTATTTCTTCTTTACAAATAAAAATGGAGCTCCCCACGGAGATACGCTGGGTCATATGAAGCCTTTATCAAGTAGATCTTGCAACTGATTTTTCAATTCTGCCAACTCTGCTGGCACCATCTGGTAGGGTACTTTAGAAATCGGCATTGTACCTGGAAGTAGATCAATAGAGAAATCTACCTCATGATCGGGTGGCAAGCCTGATAACTCATCTAGGACAACATCTATAAACTCCTTTACTACAGGCGTGCTAGCAAGTTTCACTTCATTGTCTGATGTCTCCTTTACAACAGCCACAAACCCCTGACAACCACTCAGCGACAGTCTTCTGGCCTGAATAGCTAAAACGAATTGTGGCGGGGATTGTACTCACGAACCTACAAACTTGAATTATGTTTCCTCCGGAGATCTAAATATCACTTCTCGTGCTTGGCAATCTATGCTGGCAAAATTGGCCACTAGCCAATCCATGCCAAATATAATATCAAACCTATGCATGTCTAACACTATCAAATCAGCACACAAGATCTTTCCTTGAATATCAATTGGACAAAGTCGGAGCACTCTACTATACCTCACTGCTAACTCAGTCGGTGTAGACACCTGCAATTCAACATCTTATGGTTGTGTTTCAGCCCCATATAATTTAACACACCTCAAAGACACGAACGAGTGCGTAGCTCCTGAATCAAATAATGCAATGACTTTAAAAGAAAACATAACAACCATACTTGTCACCACGTCACCCTTCGTCTCAGCCTCACCCGTTGTCAGAGTAAACACCCTGGCTGGAGTCGTATTCCTCTGCTAGCCCCCACGTGGCACTTGATAACCTCCTAGGTATGGTCTGGGAGCTAAAACAACATCTGATGGGTGGGGTAGGGCAATCTCGCACCATGTGCCCCGATCTACCACAACGATAGCATACCACACCACCATTTGGTGGTGTAGGAAAATCTCACACCATATGCACCGATCTACCGTAGTGATAGCACACCATACCACCAGCTCGACACTCCTCCAGTGCCTCATACCAAAAATTTGACAGACTGGAGGACGCTGTCCTATTTGCACCTCGCGTTCTCTCGTCTCCTGCCTCTGTCCTCTACCATGATTACCTCTCCTTCACTGGCCCGGTCTATGACCCTGCTGGTAGCTGGTAGATGCAGATCTCTTCCTCTGTCCCTACTCCTCTTCATCGAGAAGCTCACCAATCTCTTCCAGGGCTACCCTGTCGACTAACTCGGCAAAGTCCTAGATCCGCAGCACCACCACCTACTTGAATATGCTCTGTCTCAAGCCTCTCTTGAACTGTCTGGCCTTCCTCACCTTATCAGGAACAATATATGGGGCAAAACAAGAGAGCTCGATGAAACGTGCTGCATACTGCAGGACAGATAACTGTCCCTACCTCAGACTCAGGAACTCTTCTACTTTAGCCTCCCTGACAGTAGCTAGAAAATACTTATTAAAGAAAAATTCTTTAAACCGGTCCTATGTCATGGCTATAGAGGTCACCCTCTGTTGCTCCAACAGTATCACTGCAGTCCACCACCTCTCGGCCTCTTTTGTTAATCTATAGGTGGCGCAGAGGACCTTCTGTTCCTCTGTACACTGCAACATGTCCAGGAACTTCTCAGTCTCCTGCATCCAATTCTTGGTAGCTATAGGATCAACTCCACCCGAGAATGTCAGAGGATTCATCTTCGTAAACTTCTCTATAGTGCATCTATGACCTGCAGATGGAGCACTCTGCTCCCTCGAGCTCCTAGCGATCTCAGCCATTACTTGCTGAGCCATGCTACGTAATACCACGTCAGAGTCGGTCCCAACTGCACCTGATGGTCCTGCTCCATGACTGCCACTCACATGGGCACTATTTGCTTCTAGATCCATCCTAAAAAATAGTAGTTACAACTCTGTAATCCTAACCTCATAATTTACCCACCTATCCTCACCACTTATTTCAACATTTCTAACTCATTTCTAATCCCCAGTCTTATATTCTAGGAACACAACCCGACAATAGCTTACTATGGTTTTCCTAAAATTGTCACCCTAGGAAAAACACAAAAACTACCACGGAAGTTCTGCCTCTAAATTGTAGAACAACCTTAAATCTTTTCCTAGACTCTAGTATCGTTTCCACTACATTTTAGAGTCTACAGAACCTAGCAACCTAGGCTTTAATACCACACTGTGATGACCTGCTCAAATTTCACACACACACACACACACACACACATATATATATATATATATATATATATATATATATAATATTACAATTCCTAACTCAGCAGATCATAATACACCTGGACCCGTGGGTACCAGGGACAAATCAGAACACAACACGGAAGCCTAAGCAGTAGGAAACATATAATCATAGTATTATAAACACAAAACATCCATCTCATTACACAAATACCAGAGTCACTATATCCACAGTAATTCCATATATATACATCCCAGAAAATAAGATCTAGGGACATTTCCCTAAAATCTAACTGTCCCTACAAAACTTACCCTTCAAAAATGGTAGATAATTGCTCTAAATCAGCGGGGCTTTTCCCGCTCTCCTATCTGGGGCTCCTGAAAAGTTTATAAAATTTAAGGGTGAGACACCTCATAGGAAGGGAAATAAAGTAATACTAGTGTGTGGCAACATGAGTATTCCGTGTTATATATATACACCATACAGAACATATCCGATAACTGTGTTGTCAAATCTGGGAAAACATATATATATCAAATCATGGCAGAACATACTGCATTTTCATAAACAAGTCTCATCTCATAAAATAATAATAACATAAAACATTCCTAGTAGGTTAGCTGACTGTTGTTATGTATTACCCCCACATGACTGGGTTGTGTGGCTCGAAGGCGGGACTTGGCAATGATTGGCCGACCACTGCCAAGTCAATGATACAGTCTGTAAGTCCGATGGGTCTGCCAGACCTGGTTCGTACACCAAGGGCGATCACACACTTCTTAAAAACCATATCAACCATCCAATTTCGCACCACTCTATACAGTGACGTTAACACAAATATCATGATCACGAAGACCATGGACACATAGCAATGGTATCGTGCCAGTGCTAGCCTAGACCAAGTCAACCAGGTTCTGATATCATATACATATAATGAAAATGTGATACATGGATATCTCATATCATTAATTTTCACATTAATCATATCATTTTGCATATATACGTATATCATTAAAATCATCGGCCCGTACGCCGGTATTACATATTTTATCATAGCTCGACCCGTACGCCGACAAATCATAGCACAACCTGTATGCTGGCAAATCACATCATAGCACAACCCGTACACTGGCAAATCACATCATAGCACAGCCCGTATGCCAGCAAATCACATCATAGTACAGCCCGTACTTTGGCAACTCACATCATAGCACGACCCATACACAGGCAACACAAATATATATATATATATATATATATATATAAATCTTGGCCCGTACACCGGTTTTCCCATTATAAAAATCCATATCATAATCCCATTCCAGAAAATAGTATTCCATAACATTTTATACTCATGCCACGTTTAATGGATTTTCCACGTATTCAACATATCATCATTTAAATAGTATTTTTCCAAATATAAATCATATATATATAAGCATATTTACTTTTCAGAAATCAAATACTATATATACATACATTTTCTCAAAAAGAACTACCTTAGTTTATCCCCTTACTTAACTACTGAGAAAGCCCCCAAAACAAACTAGTCTAACTCCCGTAGGATTTCCCGACCAATACGCTGAAAATGAAAACTCCCAGTATTAAATTTCAGTCTTTTCATGCATACATCATTTCTTATAATTACCACAAGACCAAATTTGACTTAAAAAGTCTTACCTCAACTCAGGGATGATTTCCAACTAACTTTTACTAACAATCCACTCTGGTAGAGTTGGAGAGAACTTCGCCAGGAGCGTCGTGGTGACTTCAAATCGTCGATCCGGCGTAAATTTGGCTCGGAATCGAAGAGAGAGAGAGAGAGAGAGAGAGAGAGAGAAAATCGAAGGCAGGAGAAAGAGGAGTGAAGCTTGCTTAATGATGAATTTTAAATCTGGATTTTGATATTTATAGAGCAGAGGATTCGTCAATGAGCCACGTCATTTGTCAACGAGTCCTTCAATAATTTTGTCGACGAAATTCAATTGGTTCAAAAACCCCTCTCGGTATTCCCTTGTCAACGAATTCTATCTTCGTCGATGAATTTTCTTAAGCCCTCGTTGGCGAATCCCCTGTATTCATCGACAAGTCCTCTGGGTATTTCATTTTCTCTTTATTATTTAAATTTCATATTTATTCGGATCGTTACAAATATTCTAGTGTTATAAATTTTCATAAAGTTGTTTTATTGCATTGGATCTTGTCCTCATGATTGAACCTTTATGATTTTGTTTAGTGTTCTTCAATGTCAAATTATGCTTTTGGTTTGCACTTATAGTTGCAATTTTACATCTTGTTATCACTTTATGAGTGAATCTAGTACTTGGTTTCATGCCGTTGCTTCGAGGAGGGAAGGAGTGACACATGTCCATAGCCATGCATGGCAACTTGGATCCCTTCTTCCATCCCTTACAATTCTTCACTATTTTATCACTACCCTCACATCTCTACTCCACGGAGAAAATATTAGGTAAATCCAGTGTATACATGAAATCTAATATTATTTCATTTTGTCATTTATACAAAATAGTGCTTAATTTAATAAAATATATACATATAATGAAATCATGCTAGATATGGTGTATGCGCCTTTTTCTTTGCTTTAAGACTATCATTCGTCACAATCATAACCTATCGTGATAAACATAGAAGATTGCAATGTATGGTATTACATCATGACAAGAGTTACTTAACATCAAATTTTCAATAAAAAATGATTTGTTTATATAACACCAAAGATTACAACATGTTCATATAAAAACTTATCCAATTAATTAGTGATCATAGGATCTATTCAAAAGAATAATCAACAATTTTTTTACTAGTACAGTGCTAAGTAATGTTAAAAAAAAAAAAGGAAGGAGAATTGTCTTAATAAAATGTAGAATATTATTTGGGATTTGTTGCATGTCCTTGTGGTGATTTGGCAAGACGGAGCCTTCTCTCTTGCGATAGTATTTTAGCAAACCTATAAGAACATAAAGTTTCATATTAACATTAGAATATGAGATAACATTATATATATAAACAAAAACATGCACGCGCGCGCGCACACACACACACACACAAATGCTAGCTTTCCCCATCTAGTTAAAAATTCAATATCCCCATCCACCTAACACAATTTGCCACATCTGAGAACCTCATGTAGTATTAAAATTATGAGAAATTATTAAGTCATGTAGTAGAAATTGCATAAATTGTTGGTCACTTCATGTGTACACATGCCTTTTGTTTAAATATGAGACACAAGTTCTGCAGGTCCTACTTTTAATATTGTGTTTATCATAACTGTGATGTTATGATCCACATAGAAGATGACACAAATTAAACAAGAGGCACATAAACACATGTAGTGGTGGACGTTTCCTATAATCTTCAAATTTGAAATGTTATTAAAGCCGAAATTAACCTTTTAATTTAAACTTTCCTATAGACATTTATAATCATTCAAAATTCAAAAGTTACATAATTAAGCCTCCCAACTTAGTAAGTTATCATGAACTTATCCCTTGATTTGCGATTCCTTTTTTGCCCCCAACTGCAAACCCTTTTCTCATTTAGACTCTCTTCCAAGTCGGACTAGAACACTAGACTCAATTAGTTTCTTAATAGTTTGATAAGCCTAGCAGTGTCAATATGAGCATGTGTGTATATTAAGATAGTATTCAACATTTTGTATCTATCCTAAGCAGTGTCCTGGGACGGATCCCACATGCATATGTGAGTTTACATATGTGACATCTATTCTTGTGTCTAGTTGATACAGTAGCCAAGATACATACATATCCAATAGTTATTACTTGATTTACAAGGAGTAATTAACACCACAAGTATATATGTTTTGAACTTGTACTTTGGTCTGTTTCAATATAAATCATAAGGACAAACTTGACAAAAGTCCATTTTTTGTTTGCACCTACTGAGACAAACACGTGGGGCTCAATCCTATCTATAACTAAGACATGATGAGGATATTCCAAAAGAAAATTCTTACCTTATATTTGGAGAGATCATATATTTGGAATTGTATTGGATTTGGATAAGATGTGATATAAAAGTATACTGAAATTTGTCTAAATCCATCTAAATCTAAATATGGGATATGAAATCCATGCTTCCAAACACAATATTAATTATTTTCTCTGATTTAATACCTGCTGAGTGCTTTCTCATTAGATTCTTGATCACCAGGAGCAGTCTCGAAGATGCCCGTATCCAAATTCACCCTGGAAACTGGTTTCTTTAGCAATCCCTCACCAACTTTCACAAGCTCTTCCATATTCTCTTTCGTGGCTACATCAACCGAAGACAACACCCTGCTTAACGTGTCGTCCTGCATTACATTATTTTCCAACACGCATCTAGACAATGTCAAATACACTGTTTGTTTAGCAAGAAAATTCAAACCAAGAAGAAAATTATTTTACTTTCGTTGCATGCACGTGCATATATAATGTCTACCTGTATTCGAAGGTAATTTTTTTCGGATTGAAGGGCTTGGAAAACAGTGGAAATGTGGACGTCGACCATGTCGGCACTTGCTTCGGTGAACACGTCCACTAAGGGGGTGGAACCACCGTGGTTCAACCAACCCAGTACACCCCATTTTGCTGCGTCTTCCGCCGTGTATTTCTCTACGGCTTTGGGCGAGCCTGTGCCCAAGGATATCACCAGAAATCGGCCATAGTCCATCGGTTTGATAGGATAGAAATCAGGATTTTTCCTTTTGATCTCCTTTGTTACCTCGCCCATGGCCAGTAAAGTCTGAAAGAGTAAATATAAAACAATTAATGATCATTAATTGAAGTGAAATGCACACTAAATGGGGACAACTATTTAGTTTTACAGTTGCAAAAGCAACGTTAGAGCCATTGTTATTGCTATTATTATTTTTTTTCAAAGTAAGAAGAATAAATTATTCACTGAAAGATCTCACAAACAAGAGGTTAGGCTTGAGGGCAAAGTTTACACAAATCTTTGTAGTGGTCCCGGAAAACACTGACTGCGACGGTGAAAAGCATTTCAAAATGCTAAACTGAACACACACATATAATTTCATTACCAAAGAAGAGAAAAAAAAAAAAAAAAAAACACATACGGGATTATTTGCAGCCACACCGCCGTCTATTAGGTTGAATTCTCTGACTTTTCCTGAGGGATCTTTGGTTTGGAAATGGTGGGCTGGGAGATAAGTGGGTGCTGCTGAGGTTCCAATGCATATATCCGAGAGACAGGCATCTAAGTTCCTGTTGTTCTTCACCTGGTCACCATGAACAACCATGAAAACCATCAAGAACAATGCATGAAGAAAAAGAAATACATAAAAAAGAGTTACTTAATATATGTGGATGAACAGATCATAGGTATACACGAACATCATAGGAAGAGAAGATGGTGGGCTGGAGATGCTTGACGTCAAATGTTGGGATTACAACGTTGGTTAATGTCTGGTGCAGACGGGTGTCTCCCAGTTTTTCCTTCACAAGGCCGTGCAAATGCTTCCCATCGTATTTTGGCCCCGACAGAGATTTGATTATTTTTGCAAACAAAGCAAATGGCGGACTACTGTTTGTTTCCAGGAAAAAAAAATTGAAGAACATGGGTTCATGTCAGTAACTCTAAAATTTAATTAACTGATGATATGCCTTTTTCAAATCATGCATGCAATACATATCATAATATCTGTTATATATAATAATTTTACCAAGCTTGTGGGAAGATTTTTGGGCAATTGTCAAGGTAGAAGTCCTTGATATCTTTGGCAGCAAACAATGGGCGGCCATCTCCACCGGGGCTAGCGAGCATGGCCGTCACAAGACCCCCCGTGCTTGTTCCCGCAAGCACATCAAAGTAGTCTGCAATTCTTGCACCTTCACCGTCCAGCTTCTGCATTGATAGATCGAGGAGCAAAAAAAAATTAAGCACAAGTTAGCTGTGTATAGATTGAGTTAGTTCGTTAATTAGGTCGGAAAATAAACATCGAACCTTACCGAGACAAGAAATGAGATGAATCGACATGCGCGGATAGGTACGTACCTGCAGTTCAGACTCTAGGAAGCTGAGGAGAATTCCTGGGATAATCCCTCGTATTCCACCCCCATCAATGCTGAGAATAGTGATTAGGTCTCCAAAAGTTGGGGGCTGTAGGTGAAAGCTTCTTGACTTTCTGTATGCTGTTGCTTCCATGAATATAGATTGGTCAGCTACCTGAGATACAACCCCAAAACTATTAATACTTTCTCTTATTCTTTACATTTTATGTGGGTTCGACTTGGATGCTATTCTTTCTCATGGAAAAAAAAATCTTCAATATTAATTAACTTGATATTTTAGTGACTAAAATATAAAATTTTAAAAGATATGATGTCGTTTTGACGTCGCAAACATGTTTCATATATAGAGGAAAAACATTCTTTAATTAATATGGTGATGGTTACGACAATCGCAAGATCATTAAAAAAAGATAAAACATGGGGCTGATGCTGAGAGTGGTCCATGCCCAGCCTGTATTACAACAAAATTACTATAGGCCGTGTATTTTAGCAAGCATGCCCACAAGATAACTGCACAACGTGGGGCTGATGCTGAGAGTGGGTACATGCCCAGCCTGTACATAATAAATGTCAAGGAGCATTTATTGCCCTATACAATTTATAAATGTGAGGTCGCCTCTGGTAGTAAAGGCTATTCTAAAATTACCGATTCGGTTCCCTTTGGTATTATGCCAATGAATTATTAAGGGTGCTTTATTAGGCAGGTAACTTTCATTCTTAAATTTGGCGCAGGCCACAGTGTTCAAAATGGTGCGAGATTGGCTAGTCTCCAAATTATTAAAAAAAATTTATAAATATAATAAAATGATTAAAAAAACTATTAATTTAACGTTTTTTTTTATTCAATGTTGCACTTTTCTATTATAAAATGAGCAATATATATCTTTTAGTAAATAAATAAAAGAAAACATTGTAAACCCAATCTCTTATATCCAAACAAGCATCCCTCTAAGATTTTTTACTTGAATTTAATAATTTCATTATAATTAATTAAAATAGATTATATACAATTTTAATCATTCCAATTTTGTGTCAAAAACATTTTCGACTAAAATTTTACTTGAATTTAATAACTTCAATTGCCTTGATTAAAATAAATTTTATTAAATTTTCAGTGATTTCAATTTTACATGCAAGAAAATGCGCCTATGTTTGCCATCTCAATGGGATAAAAATATATTTACTATTGCCGATCATCCGTACAATGCCAGTACTTCCTCTTGAGTGTCAAAAAAATTGTCAAAGAAATTGACTCAAGGCTTTACGAAGTGCTTTCCTTGGTGATGTTGTGCTAATTAAGTTAGTAGACTCATGTATGGCAACATCATTCAACATTAGATAAACACTTTTTAGCTTCATTGAATTTATTGTAATTTTCTTTTATTATGGAAGATAATTCGTGAATACAAATTTTGGATCCCAACTTTGTAGTGGCAACATAGGGTAGATTAAGAGAAAAAGAACAAAAGAATAAATGAACTTACAATGTGTTTTAATGAATAAAGATAACTTATTTGGATAATTAATTTATATATATATATATATATAGACAAGCTAAGGGTCAATGCATATTCCTTCCTAGTGAGCATGATTGATGTACGTTGCAGAGATAATAATGTGAATGTTATTTAGCGCATTTGTTAGGTTGTTGTGACTTTGTCATCTGAAGTCTCCTTTCTTCGGAAAGTAGTTTTGCAAATCTAAAATGAGCAAAAGAAAGAGTAGTATTCATTATTTTTTATATGTATTTTGGTTAGTATCTCAGATAGACAATGGAATAAACTCAATAAACCCTATATGGGAACGTAGGGTTTGTTCCTATGAGTATCTGGAATAAACTCACATATATTTCAAATATTATTCATAAAAATGTATATATGTAGGGCTTATATATCCTTGAAATGTAAATTATTTTTCAGATATATATACCTTTTGAGAGCCTCCTCATTGGTGCCACCATTTTCAACTGGCTCGGACAAGCCGGTCTCCAAATTAACCCATGACATTGGCTTCTTTAATAGCCTCTCCCCAATCTTTACAAGCTTCTTCAAGCTCTCCTTTGTGGCAACATCGACGGATGCGTCTTTCCCGGTGAGTGCGTCCTCCTGGTTTCACAATTTTCAATAGAAATTAATATACAAAACTCATTCAATTCACTCATGAAGATTTCATTTTTAAAATACTAAAAATTAATTAAAGGGAATGTTGCTAATGAATATTAATAATATGAAAAATTTATTCCTCGGCAATTAACCAAACATAAAAAACTGGTTAGGTTCTTTCACAAAATTTTTTTTTTTCTTTCCCCACAATTTTTTTAAATTGCAAAAGTACTGAAATAATTATTACCCAAAACTTTTGATTTGGATTTGTATGAAATTTAGATAAGATATAATATGAAATTATAATAATTTTTTTCTAAATTCACCAAAATCTAAATTGAAGGTGCGAAATTTCTGCTGGCAAATACTATCTTAATGCATACTTAAGTAATACACAATTATATGGAAAATATTCATACATTTTCTCATGTAGATGTTGATTTAGAGAGAGAGAGAGAGAGAGAGAGAGATGGCTGACTTGAATTCGGAGGTAGTTGTTTTCGGAATGAAGGGCTTGGAAGAGGACGGATATGTGGAAATCAACCATGTCGGCGCTGGCCTGGGTGAAGACATCCACTAAAGGGGTGGAGCCGCCGTGAAGCAGCCACCCCAGCGTCCCCCACTTGGCTGCCATCTTCGCATCATACTTCTGCTGGATCTTGGGGCACCCCGTCCCTATGGATATCACCAGAAACCTACCATAGTCCATTGGCTTAATTGGGAAGAAATATGGATTTTCATCGAACACTTGCTTCGTTACTTGGCTCATTGCCACTAAAGCCTGCAATTAATTAAACCACCAGAGTTATAGCACTGTAATTATTAATGCAATGTCCGTATATTAACCATTGCAAGACACAATGTTAGAAACTAATGAAGACTTTTATCACATCACTAATTCATATAAGAAATTAAACGTGTCCTTCTCTTTTACTCCTTTCTATTTATACACGGGCTTTGTTTCATCAAGATTTTGTTTAAACAAATAAAAAGAGCTCAAATATTATTATGAATAAAGTCAGCTTTAATGAGAATGAAAATTACGACAATTCAAAAATTAATGATGTGTAAAATTAAGTTAGTACATGTTTTATTTTCTTTTTCTACTTTAATTTTCAATTAAAAAAGCATAACAAAATAAATTCTTTCACATTTTCCTTCCATTTTTATTTATTTATTTATTTATTTATTTTTTTTGAAGTTTCAAATAAAACCATAGATGTCAAGGTTTTATCCTAATAATGCAAAGTTTTCAAAATCCCATAATGCAAATCTTGGCCTCTCTAATTAAGAAAATAAGAATTTAGGTTTGGTAAAATGCATCCATGATGTCTAACTTCCTTGACTAGACACATTTAAGGTGTGTAATCACACTGGTTTTGCATGCATAAGGTCTACGCACCTATATCTGGTAAGTATGTATATTACTTGGGATGCATTTCTCTGAATGTTGAATATAAATACGTACTAGAAGTTATTAATTATTTTGGTTATATATACCGGATTATTTGCAGCAACACCACCATCGATAAGATTGAATGTGCGGGCATTTCCATCGGTGTCGCAGTTCTTGAAGTGAAAGGCAGGAAGGTAAGTTGGAGCAGCGGAGGTGCCGATGCATATGTCAGCCAGTCGAGCATCCAAACTTGGTGTCTTCTTCACCTGCATCATGTATAGATATCATATACACTCGTACAATTATTTCACAAAAACAATAAATAATTCAAAATATTTTCTCTATTTTTAATTTTCATATTTATTAAAATTGTCCTTGGAGCACTAAACTAAATTTAAAAATATAATGGTAAGTAAAATAATCATAATTACTTTCTAATTTTATTATAAAATTATCAAGGAAGTGAGATTGGCCGGGCTCCGAGAGTGACGGAGGCCGAACTTCTATTACATCAACCTTGGCAGTTGGCATTGACATTGGCATCCACATCATTGGGTAATAGTGTTAATCGCCAATTATATGATAACATGACACCATATTAATCATAATTGAAATGTACACAATTTTCTCCTATATATTCTTTCAATTTTGAAAACGTTGTTTTGACCAATGCGCGTGCGCACGCACACACACGCAAGAACACGTATACAACATATTAAAAAAAAATGAATATGAAAGAAAACAAATAACACGCATACAACATACTTGGAAAAATGAACACAAAAGAGTCAAGTAATTTCTATGTGAAAAACCACAAAACTGAAGTCCAGCAAATCTCCCACTATATCAATGAAAGGATTACAAGTACATATTTTTCTAGTTAATCTAAAGTTTACAAATGTACGAGAAATATGATCGTCAAGAGAGTATAAACTTTGAATAACATCAATATCCGTCACCCTGAGGTGGATTCCAACAAAATACCAGGGAAAGGGTTTTGTCAAGTTGTTATTTGCAATCAACAAATACGAATGCTGATGAATAATCCAGACTAGCTACTAGAAATTATTTTCATGTCAACAAGAGTAATATACTAAAATTTTGTCAAAATCAATCTCTAAATGATCACCTGATCTACATAGATGTAAAAGCAGTGGAAAAAAAATTAATATTTTAATCTTAATTATAATATTAGCTTCAACGATGTAAAAGTGGTAAAATTTTAGGCAAGTAAAATTCTAAATTATAATATTAATTATATAATTATTAAATTTAATTTTAAATGACAGGTATAACCAATACTACAATTATATGCCTACATAATTATAAACATATCTAAATTGAACAAGTAATTATCTACGTATATATTAATTGGTTTAGATAACTAAACCAGACTAACTAGTGCATGCATAATTGCATAATTATTTACATATATATTTGAAATGAATTGTCTCTAACTACAAATTATGTGCATGTATGCATATTAAATAGTTTGAATAACCAAACTAACCCAAGTACTACAAACGTAATTGCGTAATTATATACGTATTAAAACTAAATGTCTATAACTGCATAATATGTTTATAGAGTCCATGGTTATAGCATTATTATGTAGTTTAATTATAATAATAGGTGTAGTAAATACTATAATCATATATTTAAAGAAATATCTAGATCAAACCAATTCCAAAATGCATATTAATTAATAATTATATAATTATGTATCTATTTGAGTGAACTATCCATATTTACTTAATTACAATATAGATATCTGAGCTATCGTATTAATTATGTAATCAATTACATAATTACATAGTATAGAATTTCAAATTGTGTGCATAATAAGTAACATAATTAATACATACATAATTATATAAACCCAAATGAGTCATATAATTAATACATACATATTAATTGGTTCAAATAATAGAATTAAACCAATTATTAGGCCTGGCAAAATGGGTAATGACTCGTCGGGTCACCCGGATCCGCCCGTTTAAAACGGGTTTGGATTTAAAGAAATTAACCCATTTAATATTTGGGCGGGTCACGGGTTAACCCGTTTATAAACGGGTTATCCGGGTTTGGGCGGGTCACCCGGCGGGTGACCCGTTATTTTGAATCCTTAAATCTTAATGGCTTATTTCCAAATTCCAATCCAAATTCCAGCGCCAGCCCAGCTTGCCTTCAGCCTTCACTTCAGATCAGAGACAGACTCACGCAGTCACGCTACAACCTGCATGCTGCACTGCAGTCATGACTTCATGCACACGGCACATGCCTTTGGTCGCCTTCGCCTTCACCCTTCAGGCTTCACGGAATCATGCTTCAGGCTTCACTCTTCAGCAATTCTCACTTCTCAGTACTCAGACTCAGTAGACAGTAGGCCTAAAGGCTCTAAGTCTCTAACCCACGCCAGTACGACACGGCTCTCGAGCCTCCACTCTCAAGCTCTCACCCCTCGCCCTCGGCCTCTCCTGAGTCTCCTCAATCCTCATCTCTGACCTCTCAACTCTCAACTCTCACTCTCTCAAATCTCATTCTCTCCTCTCCTCTCCTCTGGTGTGCTGCTACCTGCCGGACCTGCCGGTGCTGTGAGTTGCTAGAGTCGTCGCCTCCAGGTCTCCTCCAGGCTCCACGGACCAGTGACCACAGCGACTATCATCAGCTCCAGAGGTGAGTTGCAGGGGTGAGTCAAGATTTTTTTATTTTTTAGGGTCTTTATATGACTCTATCTGTTAGACTGTCACTGCCTTACTTACTTACTGATTTATTGGCTTGTTGGCTGTTGGGTTTCATGGATGATGCCATGATGGATTTGTGATGAATAAATAAATTTGTGATAAATAAATAGTACATAAATAAATAGTAGATAAATAAAATAAACTAAGAAAACAAGAAGGATCCTACCATGTTCAGAAGCTAAGTAGAATGAAAATCAAGTAATAATAAAAGAAATTTTTATAATAATGCTTTTTGTGTTTCCCCTACAGAAAATAAAAAAATAATTTGTTGTCACACACACACACACCCAATAACAGATTTGTGTTTATTGTTTAAATATTTCATTATTTTGTTTATTTTATTATTTTTCGGAGTCTTAACTATTTTTCTTTATTAGGGAATTAGTTTGGTGCGAAAGCCCAAGACACCCAGCGTATCCAAAAAATTATTCTTTGTTAGGGATAATACAAATTGCAAAGAATGGATACCATAAACTTGGATTTTGATGATGAGTGTAATATTACTCCATCTTCAGATAAATCTGAAAAAAACAATTCTTCTATCAATGATGGCACTAACAAAAAGAGACAACGTAGAAAGACATCAGCTGCTTGGGATGAATTCTATTTGTTACCTATAGATGTTGATGGAAAACAGAAGGCAAAATGTAAAAAATGTGGGGCTAAATATGTTGCTAATGCTTCAACCCATGGGACGGCAAATTTGAGACGCCACATTAATAATTGTCCATTACGTGATAACTATGATGTGAAGCAGATGCACATGGATTACGGAACCAAACTTCATGCGAAAAAAATTGAGCAAGATGTTTATCGTGAGAAGATGGCAATTGCTGTAATAAAACATTGTTATCCTTTTTCATGGGTTGAGCATGAAGGAAATCGAGATGTGCATAAATATCTTAATCCTGATGTTAAACCAATTGCTAGGAACACTGCTAAAGCTGATGTATTGAAAATACATAAAAGGGAGAAGGAGAAACTTAAACTTACACTACAGAGTGCTTTTGGTAGAGTGTGTTTGACTTCTGATTGTTGGTCTTCTCCTACAACTGAAGGATATTTATGCATTACAGTTCATTTTGTGGATGAAAATTGGGTATTGCACAGTAAGATTATTAACTTTTCTCACATGCCACCCCCACATTCAGGAGTTGCTTTGTCAGAAAAAACATTTAGTGTATTGAAGGAATGGGGTATTGATAGGAAGATATTTTCCATCACATTGGATAATGCAACTGCTAATGATAGTATGCAAGATATTCTTTCAAGTCAATTGTCTTTGCAAGCACCTTTAGTAAGTGGCGGTGAATATTTTCATGTAAGGTGTTGTGCTCATATTTTGAATCTTATTGTTCAAGAAGGTTTAAAAGTGATTGAACGTGTTGTGTATAACATTAGAGAAAGTGTCAAGTACATTAAGGGTTCAGAAGGAAGAAAACTTAAGTTTGAAGAGTGCATTAAACGAGTTGGTATACTTGCTTCAATCAGTTTGCGCTTGGATGTACCAACTAGGTGGAATTCAACTTTCATGATGATAGAAAGTGCACTCATATATCGACGGGCTTTAATTCATTATGCTTTACTTGATGCAAATTATAAGTATTGTCCGTCAAATGAAGAGTGGAATAGAGCTGAGGTCATTTGTAATTTCTTGAAGCCATTTTACGACATGAAAAAACTCTTCTCGGGTTCAGATTATCCTACATCTAATTTGTATTTTTCAAATATATGGAAAATTCAATTGCATTTACTTGAAACAATGGAAAATCCGGACTGCATTGTTAATGGTATGGCTGCAAAAATGAAAGAGAAGTTCGATAAATATTGGAAGTGTTATAGTGTTGTTTTGGCATTTGCAATTGTTCTTGATCCTCGTTACAAGCTTCAATTTGTCGAGTTTTGCTACTCAAAGATTGATTCATCCACTTCTCGGCAAAAGTTAAATCTCCTTCGTCAAAAGTTGTACTCTCTATTCCAAGATTATGCAAACAAATCAAAAAATTCTTTGGAATCTACTGCTCCATCTACTGGGGGTACTGGTGGTAGTGACAATCTCATTAGAGATGAGCTTTCGGTAACTTCATTTATATTTTCTAATTTTTCATTTCTTATTTTATATATTATTTTTAGCTGTTATATTTATATTGTTTGTTTTTCTATTCTAATATATGACAGGAATTTGAATTTTATGAAAGCCAATATTGTGCTACTACAGAAAAATCTCAATTAGATTTATATTTGGAAGAGCCTAGGCTAAATCGTGTGGAACATGCTGAAATGGATATATTGCGGTATTGGAAAGATAATCGATTTCGATATCCTGATTTATCTCTTATGGCGCGTGATGTACTTACTATTCCTATCACAAGCGTTGCATCAGAATCTGCATTCAGCATTGGAGCCCAGGTTCTTAACAAATATCGAAGATCACTTTTGCCGGAAAATGCAGGAGCATTGATAACAACTCGAAATTGGTTATTTGGTTACGCAAGTATGCATTTTTTTTTTTTTTTTGAGTTCTTCCAATATTATTTCAATAATTTCAATACTTACATTTTATTTACTTTCATATCCTTTGTCAATTGTTATTGTTTCTTATTTGTTATCTATTTATTTTGTCATTGCAGTGGATCCCAGTGAAGAAAGAGAAGAAGCTGAACAATTAGAAGTCAAATTTGAAAATCTTTTGATTAATGATTTGGGAGAAGCTTCGACAAACAATCATGGCTAATTAAGTTTTTTTATTATCTTTTGAAAATTGTAATCTTGTAAATTTTTATGGAACTCATTTAAATTTGGTTTTGTTTCTAAATATTTAACTGTTATATTTTTTAAGATTATGTTTTGATTGTGGGACTTGAATATTTGATTCATGTGTTATGCATAATGCATGAATTAAAAAAATATGAATGATGAATGAACTTATTAAATATTTTACATTTAGCTCTATATGTAAATATTACGGGACTCATTTAAATTTAGATTTATATATAAATATTTTATGCATGTATTATGCATGTATTATTTTTTTAATTTTACATTTTAAAAAAAATTGTATTCATTAAAGAGATGTATTATTTTTTACATTTTATGTTCTTTTCATTTAGAAATTAATAAATAAAATGCAGTTTTTTTTTTAAAAAAATGTCATTTTATATGAAAATTTTAAAAATTTAAAAATAAAAAATATATATATATTTTTAAACGGGTGACCCGTTACCCGCCCGTTTATTAAATGGGCGGGTTAGGGTTGACATGTGTGTGATCCATTTAACATTGACCCGTTTATGACCCGCCCATTTATGACCCGGCCCTTTAGTGACCCGCCCAAACCCGGCCCGCCCGCCCGTTTTGCCAAGCCTACCAATTATAACCACATATAATTATGTTATTACTTACATATTAAAAATGAATAGTCCACAATTATATAATTATCATCCATAAATTTTCATACTGTAGTTTTAATTACGCAATTAGATAATTTAATTTCATTCTTTCAATTTTGATAACATGACACCATATTAATCATAAGTGAAATGGACACAATTTTGTGTCATTTTTTCAATTTTGATAATGTTTTTTTGACCAATTTGCACATATGCAAGCACATGTATACAACATACTCAAAAAAATGAACACGAAAGAAAACAAATAACACACATACAACATACTCGAAAAAAAACACAAAAAAAATGAAAAACTTTTTGGGGACACAATAAGTATATAAGTGTCGGTATTTCCTATAGAAGTATTTAAAACGTTGTTGACCTTATAGGTTATATCTCGTTTTGATTATGACAAATACTCTGATATTTAATGGTTGATGAACTTGTGTGCAAGACCAATCGGAAGTATCATACGGTGCATGCACATGGGCTTAAAGAAGATGAAGACTCAGAATGTTTATTCATTGTCATTTATATTTATCATTTTCGGTCTATAATAGTAATTTATTCATTGTCATTTATATTTATCATTTTCGGTCTATAATAGTAACATAGGAACATGATCTGTAATAATTAGTGTCTTACTTGCATGGTAGGATAAATAAGCTTAAGACCATAGATGAACCTTAGGGATCACCTTTCGGTCGATGCCATATACGCCAGATTTTTAGGGTATATGCTCAAAGGCCTTAGATCAACCATAGGACCCACAATATTGCATGAAAATGACCTCCATAATCTTAGTGAATAGGGGTAAGTTTATAACCAGAGCTTCGGTTGACCGAACCTCCATCGAATCAACATTTTGACCCTTCGGTCGACTGATTAGAAATGTTCTCCAATGTCTTGGTCGACCGAACCTCACTGGGGTTAACAATTAACTCTTCGGTCGACCAACCAGAAAATGAATTCCAATGCTCTAGTCGACCAAACACCCTAAGGAGAAGCCCCAACCGCCCGGTCGACTGAACCTCCTAGTTCAAATTGATTCAATTGGCCGAACCGCGCGGATTTGGAAAATCGCCTTTGAAACCTTAAGTATGGTCAACCATTTTTTTAGTTCAAAAATCACCTGGTCAACCGAACTCGGACACTCAGTAGACCAGTGCTCTTGGGTTGGATATTTTTTTTATCGAGTTTAAATTTTTTAACGGGGTTAACTTTGCTAATATGTTTTAAAAAAATCCTAATAATATCCTATGTGTCCTGGATGCTTATAATTTTGGGGTACTCTATATATACCCCCTCATTTGAAAAAATTAAGAACGAATTAACAATCTTGATTAACAAAATTCTATGAAACTCTAAATCTCCTATACTCATTTCCAAGCCTCCTACACTCAATCGTACTATTTCTTATTGCTAAAATCCTCTTGTAAGTATGCTTGAGTGTTGTTATCAATAGACTTTTTCTCTCCCTTGCTTGATTAATTGAGATTATTTTTTTGGAGAGCAAAGCATTAAGTTTTTCCTAGGAGATTTTATTAATAAATCTTCCGTAGGAAAAACTTCATTGAGCTTTTGAGTACTGCATTTTCATTGCAATATCTCAAGGAGTTCACATTATAGTTTGATTGCTAAAAATACTTTTTTAAATCATCTTCAAATATCTCGTGTGATTTTCTTGAGAAATATTTGTTGATATATTTGTCCATGTGCTAAAAGATCTTTGTAGCAATATTCTTTGATTGATTTTATCATTTTGAACACAAAGATCAAATCATTTTTACAAATTAAATCTGAATATCTCTTGAGGTTTATATTTTTAGAAAAATATTTGTTGAGGTATTTAAAGTGTGCTTAGGATCTTTGCTTGTACATTGTGATTGAAATCATTATTTGACACAAAGATCATATCATTTACACTCTCACGTATTGATTGCAATATGTGCATGAATCTTTGAGAGGAGATACTAAGACTACATTGAGCTTATCATATCTTATCTTTTGGTAGTGCATTGATTATATTGTGCGTATTGTAACACATACTTGCTTAGTGTAAGAAGCATTTCCTTGTACAGAAAATTTTCATATTCGTTGTATTCCAAACACAGGCCTGAAGAGGGAGACTAGTTCTATTGACTAGTCCCGGATTGACTTAGACTCGGTTTTGGAAAGTTAGGTGCACCATCCTGGTAAGCTGTAGATTGAGGTCAGCCCCATTAATTGACTTGGTTGTAAATGGTGTCGCTCCTCCCGTTAAGTGAGCTTATAGTGTAATCCTTGTGCGGGTGTGCCAAGGCGGAGACATAGGTAGTATTGGCCGAACCTCGATATCATATCTGGTGTTGATTTTATTTTCACAATTTACATTTTGCACCTATATGTTTATGTTTATTATTTGAATATTTATTTGGGATTGTTAATACGTAGAAAAACCATAGGTTTGTGAAATATTGCCTTCTGGATTATCTAAACCTCGGAAGAACTTTTAAATAGCAATTCACCACCCCCCCCCTCTCGGGATTGCACCAAAGCTAACAAATTGTATCAGTGTCAGGTTACTTAGACTTAAACGTCATTTAGTAAAAAATCATGATGGCTCGTGTTAGTGCATCCCCTTCATGTAAGGGAAGAGTGGTCACAGACCCACTAGTATTCTATAGTGATAACTATACTACATGGAAATTCAGAATAATTGTGTATATGAAAGCTTTAAATTGGAAATTTTGGAATGTCATTGATCAAGTTGATAGTGTGTCTGTTAAATCCATTGGTTGTACTAGTGTTTCTAAATCTGAGTATGAATTGAATGATCATGATAGGAACTTAGTGCAGGTTAATTTTAATGCCTTGAATACCTTACTACATGCTTTAGATTCTAATATTTTATGTGAGGCTATGGTGTGTAGCAATGCTAAGGAGATCTGGGATGAACTTGAGAGGAGATATGGAGCACTCATGCAAAACAAGGTGATCTCTTCGTGTGACTCAAGCTCTACTAATCTTGAAGGAGGTAACCAGTGTTTTGTAACTTTAACTGATAATGAAGTTATCTTTATTCCTTCTGTTTAAGAAGATAAATTTGAAAATAATTCATGTGCTAATTTGAATGATGTGTTTGGTTGTGAATCATATGATAGTACTGATGATGAAAGCATGCCAACTTATAAAGAATTGTAGATTAAATATGTTAGGACTCATAAGTTGTTAAATGTAATAAGAAATATTCTGTTTTGGAAAATAAGTATGAAGCATACATGAAAGAATGTGAATCTAAAATTCTTGCTGAAAGAGAAAATGACCTAAAAATTAAAAGACTGGTAAGCAAGAATGAATCATTAGAAAAGGAATCGACTGTCTTGAAATCTAAAATTTCTAATGATAATAATAAAGACTATTTGATTGCAGAACTTGAACAAAAGGTAAACAATATGACTAAGGAATTCATTAAGTTTCAAGATGTTTGCAACGGTCTTACAAACTTAAAAATGCAAGAACTAGAGAAAAAAATAGAAGACCAATCTAAGATCATCTACACGTTCACTAGAGGCAAGGAAAACTTTGATAAGTTATTAGGTTCACAAACGATGGCCTTAAATAAGGAAGGCATAGGTTTTAATGGAGTTGAAAATAGGAAAAGGAAGAACCTATACATGGGGTACTTTGTAAAAGAATCGAAATATTATGCTAGTACCTCCTCTAGCCCATACACTCACACCACATGTGTCTTGTGTAGAAAGAAAGAGCACATAAAAGGTGTGAAACCCAAACGAGTATGGAAAGTCAAAGAATCACCGACTCCTAACCCATCAAGAATAAAAGATAGAAAAATGGCATGAGTTGTTAAGAAAACAAACCCCTTGAAATTCAAGGAAAAATTTACTCAAACAGGAATTACATGATCACATAATTCTTCCTTAGCATTTAGGATTAGCTATAGGGGGTAGTGTTGTCGAAAGGCTTAGGAAGTGGTTCGGACTGAAACCGTAAAAACTTAGTATTTGTCCACTATTCAAAATTTTACATACTAAGGATCTTGAAAAGTTAAGCCAATACGGAAATTCAAGTAAAATAACCAATCTGAACTAAATGCATATATTCCTTGGTTGAAATATGAAATTATTGGCAGCTTGAATAAAAATTCACTTCTTAATGGATATGGCATGTTTGCCTTATATTTAAATTTCAAATTGCTTAACTCACACTTAAATATGAATATCTAAAGCTAAGCATACTCTGTCCATTTCACAAGTTTGAGTTTTAGGAAATGAAGTTAAAAATTTTGTCCTACACTCATCTTAAAAGCCTAAAATGCCTAATAAAATGTTTAGTCATCACTCTAGGCTTGAAGCACTATTGATGATAAATTCCAAATATTTATGATGCTTATTAAAAGACATCTTTTCTCTTGATCAAAACTAAAGGCATCCACTAGGGGATTCAAGTTTCACCGTTAAATCAAAAAGTTCCCTTTGAGCTTAAATTATAAATCCTCTAATTTTGGTTTATATCCTCCATAAGAAATCTTTACCATATCACGATCACATCAGGTAAAGATCCACCTTCTTATTGGTTCGTATCCTTGCACCAAAATTGTGATCATATCTAAAGGATACATTCTAATCACCAAAGAGCATGAGTTACTAGTTATTCATATCCTCCACAATGCTCTTTACCAAAAAAAGTTAGGACATATTCTTTAGAATGCTTAGCTTGTACAATGTCATACTTCTGAATACTATCCTGAACTTAAATAATTTTTTTTTAATCTTTAAGAGTATTCATTCTTTACTTCTCACACAAAGCTCTCAAGTCAAACCCATTAGAGCTTTATATATTGAGTTGGATGGCTAATAAAATTGCCCAAGTCTCAATCTAGATGAATGTATCAAATTCAAATAGACCTATGCTTGTGTATTTTTAAATAAAAAGTCATTCTAACTTGGGCCTCCCACATACTACAAATCATAAGAAAAGGGGTAAACTTTTGGTTTAGTTCACTTAAAGAAATATCTATTGTGACCTTTTGGTCCTTTAAGCTGAAAGCATTTAAAGCCAAGATATAATCATAGAAACTTAAAACCCTTGGCTAAAGAACTTGAATAATTAGAAAAGGGCATAAAATGAGTTGAGCGCATAACTCAAGGGGAGCATATATTCTTTATTGATTATATAAATTAAAATGCTCTCATATTTTTATTTTATGCCTAAATGTCCATATGAGTACTGCACTGAATTCCTAACTATCCATGGTTATTTATTGTTCATGTCATCTGTTGGATAGTTCATTTCTTTTATAAGTGGCTGATTGAACTACTAGAAAGCATGTTTGTGTTGAAAGCCTCCTGCATGGCAGATGCAGTGATATAATTTGCATGCTAGTTGTGGATATTAGGTTGTGGCTTGCTTTATATGATTTATCTATTGAAAACAACCCACTATCAGGTACAAGTTTTATAGGGAAACGTTCAATTTATAGATGGCATGCTGCTGAAATTTTGGTAGATTTTTCCCAAAATAAAACCTTGTACAAATATGATTATGATGAAATAAATGTTAAAATATTTTTGAAATGATGAGTGAAAACTAATTGAAAATTAAATGTCATCCTAAAATAATCATCAGGTAGTTAGAGGAGCTTAGCTCCATTCCTATAGAAAGATTATAAATGATTTATATGCATCAATTCACATTTTTTTTTTTTTTTTTTAATATTGAGGCTCTTCAGAAAACCTTGACCATTATATCTTATGCTTAACGCTTTATGATATGATATGAAATGTTCTTGGTTCATGATCTACATTGCATGCCTTAATATCTATTTCTGATGCATTTGTTGCCTATAGGGGTGACCATACTATCAGAATATTGTTAACAAATCATTAGTATAGTTGGTTTAAAGGAGTTAAAATGAATGACTTACACTCATGACATGCTGTGTGAAATCAATCTTAATGAGTATAAGCGGCTTATTGCATCTAAGCATGAATTCAATTTGAAAGGGGGAGCATCTAAAACTAAACTCTTATCCTGTTTTGCTCATCCGCACTTTTTAGCTTAGATTTGTTTTTGAAATCATGTGTGGCATGTGCTTAAATGTAATGTTCTTATTGAAAATCATAATTTGAAATGTGTTGATTTGCCACAGTCATTTGATTTGTCATATGATCTTGCTTTTGTCTGTTAATATCTTCTTTAGATCCATATGGTTATGATTCTGGTTATATTTCAGTTTGTGTACTTAATTAACAAACCAGAAAAATGTTGCTTGCTTGCATGATCTTAAAATTTTTTTTTTTTTCCAAGCAAGCCCCCAGTACTTTAAGCAAACATCATAAGGGCGATATATATTTATATATATACATACATATTTATTGTAATACTTTATGGCAAGAACTAATTTCAAAACTAAAACTTTTTCTCTTGCCTCGTTATTATTATATGCATATATGTTTTAAAGTCACATAATTGGTTCAATAACTACACATAAATGCATGCGAACTAATTAGACTGTGTGTATGCTCAAACCTATTCTTTATATACCGCATGTCTTTAAATTCAAATTTTCTAATTTGTCATATGATCTTGCATTTGTCTGTTAATATCTTCTTTAGATCCATATGGTTATGATTCTGGTTATATTTCAATTTGTGTGCTTAATTAACAAACCAGAAAAATGTTGCTTGCTTGCATGATCTTTAAATTTTTTTTTTCCAAACAAGCCCCCAGTACTTTAAGCAAACATCATAAGGGCGATATATATTTATATATATACATACATATTTATTGTAATACTTTATGGCAAGAACTAATTTCAAAACTAAAACTTTTTCTCTTGCCTCGTTATTATTATATACATATATGTTTTAAAGTCGCATAATTGGTTCAATAACTACACATAAATGCATGCGAACTAATTAGACTGTGTGTATGCTCAAACCTATTCTTTATATATTGCATGTCTTTAAATTCAAATTTTCTGCGGGTCTCATTAAATGCTTAAATTGCAGTGGTTTGAGGATATTTCTGGTTTAATTACGTTTTTCATGTCATTTAAATATTTTAATAACTAGTTATATAGTTTGTGAGCTTAATTGCTAAATCATTCATTGCTTTATACTCTTTGAATTTGTCTGTGTTATGAAATGCATGACTATCATATCCTTTGCATAATTGGTAATTATATTTATTTTTTGAGAATACTCAACTGTTTGAGTAAGTAGTTATGGGTATCTTGAAAATATATTACTCAATCAACTTATTTGTTTACAGAGACTTTTAGGAAATATTCTATTTTCAAATGACATGCTATAAAATTTTCTAAAAACCTTTTCCTAAACATTTCCTATATTTAGATGATTATTTGCCTATATACTTAAATGCTTATTTAGGCCCTTTTTGCTGTTGCCAAAAGGGAAAAAGTAGGTAAGTATTTGTCATCATCAAAAAGGGGGAGATTGTTGACCTTATAGCTCATATTTCGTTTTGATTATGACAAATACTTTGATATTTAATGGTTGATGAGTTTGTGTGCAGGACCAATCGGAAGTATCATATGGTGCACTCACATGGGCCTACAGAAGACGAAGACTCAGAATGTTTATTCATTGTAATTTTTATTTATCATTTTGGGTCTGTAATAGTAATATAGGAACATGGTCTATAATAATTAATGCCTTACCTGTATGGTAGGATAGACAAGCTCAAGACCATAGATAGATCTTAGGGATCATCCTTCAGTCAATCGATGCCAGATACGCCGAATTTTTAGGGTATATGCTCAAAAGCTTTAGATCGACCATAGGACCCACAATATTGCATGAAAATGACCCCCATAATCTTAGTGTAGATTATGTAAATAGGGTAACTTTATAAGCATAAAAAGATTGAAATGTACAAAAAGGGCATGTTCGGTCGACTGAACTTCTACACACAGAACTCTTCGGTTGACCGAACCTCCACCAAGTTAACATTTTGATCCTTCAGTCGCCCGACCAGAAATGTTCTCCAATGTCTTGGTCAACCGCACCTCCCCGGGGTCAACAATTGACTCTTCGGTCGACCGACCAGAAAATGAACTTTAATGCTCTAGTTGACCGAACATCCTCAGGAGAAGCCCTAACCGTCCAGTCGACCGAAGCTCCTAATCCAAATTGATCCGATCGAACGAACCACGTGGATTTGGAAAATCGCCTTTGAAACCTTAAGTACGGTTGACCATCTTTTTAGTTCAAAACTCACCCGATCGACCGAACTCAGACACTCGGTCAACCGAACCTTAAGTTCGATCGACTGGTGCTCTTGGGTTGGACATTTTTTTTTACCGAGGTTAAATTTTTTAACGGGGTTAACTTTGCTAATATGTTTTAAAACAATCATAATAATACCCTATGTGTCCTGGACACTTATAATTTTGGGGTACTCTATATATACCCCCTCATTTGAAAAGATTAAGAAGGAATTAGCAATCTTGAATAAAAAATTCTCTCAAATACAAAATCTCCTATACTCATTTCCAAGCCTCCTACACTCACTCTTACTATTTCGTATTGCTAAAATCCTCTTGTAAGTGTGCTTGAGTGTTATTATCAATGGGCTTTTGCTCTACTTTGCTTGATTAATTGAGATTATTTTTTTTGGAGAGCAATGCATTAAGTTTTTCCTAGTAGATTTTATTAATAAGTCTTTCGTAGGAAAAACTTCATTGAGCTTTTGAGTACTGCATTTTCATTGCAATATCTCAAGGAGTTCACATTGTATTTTGATTGCTAAAAATACTTTTTTAAATCATCTTCAAATATCTCGTGTGATTTACTTTGAGAAATATTTTTTGAGATATTTGTCCATGTGCTAAAATATCTTTGTAACAATATTCCTTGATTGATTTTATCATTTTGAATACAAAGATCAAATCATTTTTACAAACTAAATCTGAATATCTCTTGAGGTTTATATTTTGAGAAAAATATTTGTTGAGGTATTTAAAGTGTGCTTAGGATCTTTGTTTGTGCATTGTAATTGAAATCATTATTTGACACTAAGATGATATCATTTACACTCTCATGTATAGATTGCAATATTTGCATAAATCTTTGAGAGTAGACACTAAGACTACATTGAACTTATTATATCTTATCTTTTGGTAGTACATTGATTATATTGTGCGTATTGTAGTACATACCTGCTTAGTGTAAGAAGCATTTCCTTGTACGCAAAATTTTTATATTCGTTGTATTCCAAGCATGGCCCTGAAGGGGGAGACTAACCCTATTGAATACTCCTGAATTGGCTTAGACCTGATTAGAAAAGTTAGGTGTACCATCCTAGTAAAGTGTAGGTTGAAGTCAGCCAGGTTAATTGACCTGATTATAAATAGTGCCACTCCACCCGTTAAGTGAGCTTATAGTGTAATCCTTATTTGGGTGTGCCAAGGCGAGGACGTAGGCAGTATTGGCCCAACCCCAATATCATATCTGGTGTTGATCTTATTTTCAGCAATTTACATTCTACACCTGTATGTTTATGTTTATTATTTGAATATTTGTTTGGGATTGTGGATATGTAAAAAGACCCTAGGTTTGTAAAATACTGCGTACTGGATTAGCTAAACCTAGGAAGAATTTTTAAATATCAATTCACCCCCCTCCCCTCTTGGGATTGCACCAAAGCTAACAAAGACATTTTTATTTTTCTTATTTTCTTAATTAGTAGCTTATTCCTCATTAATTATTTAAGAAGTTTGGAAATTCTTTTGTGTGGAAGTATTCTATGTTAATTAGGTGACAACAAATTCTACTGACAATACTTCCACACAAGAGACAAGTAAATATTTTTCTAGTCAATCTAAAGTTGACCAATTTACGAGAAATATGATCATCAAGAGTGTATAAACTTTTGAATAACATCAATTTTTCGCCACCTTGAGGTGGATTTCCAAGTTGTTATTTGCAATACATCAACTAAATGGGAATGCTCATGAATAATTAAGACTAGTAGAAATAATTTTCATGTCAAGAGGAGTAATATACTCAAATTTTGTAAAAATTGATCTCCAAACAATCACTTGATCCTAGCTACACAAATGTAAAAGTGGTGAAAAAAAAAATCAAAATTTTAATTGTAATTGTAGACACCCCAAATTTTTTGAGGTCTTTATGAAATGCAAAGTACAAAAAAAAAAAAAAAAAAAGAAGAGAGATATAGAAAGAGAAAAATACATAATAAAAAAAAAAAAAAAAAACAAGAGGTGGGTTAGCAGTCTTCAATCTATAACAAATTTGCAACTTGCAGAAAAAGAAAAAAAAAAGTTAAACATGTACTGAAATTCAAAAATAAATGGGATAATTTAAATTGAATTATTAATTGAAAAATTGATCATTTGTAAAGGAACGTAATCAATCAAAGTTAATCAAATCAATCACAATTTAATTAAATCATCTCTCAAAAGCCTATAAATAAAGAGATTCATACATGGAAATGGACCGAGAAGCGTTCAGATAGTGAATCACACATAGAGGAATTGACATGGGTGAGAATTATACAATGAATACACACATATTAATTTGTTCAAATAATAGAATTAAAGCAATTATGTCCACATATAATTATGTAATTACTTACATATTAAAAATATAATGGTTAGGTAAAATAATCATAATTACTCTCTATTTTTATTATAAAATTATCAAGGAAGTGACATTGGCTGGGCTCCGATAGTGATAGGTGCCAAACTTCTATTATGTCAACCTTTGATTGGCAGTTGGCATTGGCATTGGCATTGTCATACACATACATGCCCTTGGAATTTATTGGGTAATCAACATTGGGGAATAGTGTTAATCACCAATTATATGATAACATGACACCATACTAATCATAAGTGAAATGTGCACAATTTTCTCCTATATATTCTTTCGATTTTGTTAACGTTGTTTTGACCAATGCACACACAAGCAAGAACACGTATACAGCATACTAAAAAAAATGAACATGAAAGAAAACAAATAACACGCATACAAAAAACTCAAAAAAAATGAACACAAAAGAGACAAATAATTTCTATGTCAAAAACCACAAAACTGAAGTACAACAAATCTCCCACTATATCAGCAAAAGGATTACAAGTACATATTCTTCTAGTTAATCTAAAGTTTACAAATGTACGTGAAATATAATCATCAAGAGAATATAAACTTTTGAATAACATAAATATCTGTCACCCTAAGGTGGTTTCAACAAAATACCGGGGAAAGGGTTTTGCCAAGTTGTTATTTGCAATCAACAAATGGGAATGCTGATGAATCATCCAGACTAGCTAGTAGAAATAGTTTTCATGTCAGTAGGAGTAATATACTTAAATTTCGTCAAAATTAATCTCTAAATGATCACCTGATCTACACAGACGTAAAAATGGTGGAAAAAAAAATTCAAAATTTTAATCTTAATTATAATATTGGCTTCAAAGAAGTAAAAGTGGTAAAATTTTATGCATGTAAAATTCTAAATTATAATATTAATTATATAATTATTAAATTTAATTTTAGATGACAGGTATAGCCAATACTACAATTATATGCCTACATAATTATAAACACATCTAAATTGAACAAGTAATTGTGTATGTACACATTAATTGGTTCAGATAACTAACCCTGACTATCTAGTGTGTGCATAATTGCATAATTATTTACATATATATATATATATATATATATATTTGAAATGAATTGTTTGAAACGACAAAATTATGTACATGTATGCATATTAAATAGTTTGGATAACCAAACTAATCCAATTACTATAAACATAATTGCATAATTATATATGTATTCAAACTAAATGTCCATAACTGCAAAATATGTTTATAGAGTCCATGGTTATAGCATTAATTATGTGTCTAATTATTTAGTTTAATTACAATAATAAGTGTAGTAAATACTATAATCACATATTTAAGGACATATCTAGATCAAACCAAGTCCAAATGCATAGTAATTAATAATTACATAATTACGTATCAATTTGAGTGAACTATCCATATTTACTTAATTACAACATAGATATCTAAGAGTTATCGTATTAATTACATAATTACATAGTATAGAATTTCAAATTGTGTGCACAATAAGTAACATAATTAATACATACATAATTATATAAACCCAATGAATTATATAATGAATACATACATATTAATTTGTCCAAATAATAGAATTAAACCAATTATGTCCGCATATAATTATGTAATTACTTACATATTAGAAATGAATAGTACATATGTAACGCCCCGACCCAATAGGTGGGCCCGAAGTGCTACTATTCATACATGGTCTGCACATATCAGATAACATACATAGACTACCTGCCCTAAACAGGGACATACGGGTGTATTTATATAGATTTGTGCTTTAATAAATTGCGGAAAACATAAACATTCATATGGATTCTAATAGATATACTAGAGTTTCTAATTGTAACCTTACATACATACGATCGTACTTAAAACATAACCTGTATTACATTTCTAAAAAGACCACCTGAACTAAGTCCAGCATATATAAAAAATGCGTACGTAAGCTAAAAACAGTACTAAGCTTAGGCGTCCTTCTAAAAGCCTAGGACCGGTTTCCTGAAGGACCTGAAACAAAGGTTGTAAGTTGGGGTGAGACACTTCTCAGTAAGGTCGAAGATATTACATCAGTGTGTGACAACATGTGTTCAAACCAGTTTCTAGCAATTACATATATAACATATTCTTGATACAATAATATAAGAGATATATAGATATAAATCCTGCAATAGCTAATTCAGCATCATAAAAAGCGAGAGTTCCCGAGGTTAGGGTAGGGTACAGGCCCATACATTGTACAATCCCTCCGCTTGGTACTCAAACCTATGACTTTACCTATTTTTCTTTTTAAATCATGCATATGTATATTTAAAACACCATCCAACTTTGAAACAATAATAACTATGCCAACACTACCCCGTGGCGCAGGTTGTGTGACAATAAAGCACTAATTGAGCCCTGTTCGTGTAGGCATTGCCAGGCATTGTAATTTACTTCAGTCCATCTTGGCCATCATCACCCTAGTCCGTGATCAACCAGTGGCTCTTCGTACCAAGATAACTGCATAGATACCCACTGTTGACCTTATAGGTCACGCCCTAGTTTTGATAATGACAAATACGATTGTATTTAATAAATATCTAATTTATGTGCAGGTTCATACTAGCATATCATCAATGGCACATGAAAACTCAAAGCTTGAAGACAATCTCATGCTCTTAATTGTAATAATCTTAGTGAAATTTGTTTGTAATAGTAATTAGGGTATTCGGTTTGTAATAAGCACTCACATCACATGCATGATTTATTTTGTAAGCTCAAAACCAAACCACGAATGAGAAAGGACCTTAGAAAGACCCTAGGGTGTACCCTTCGGTCGATCGACACCGGACTTTTTCGGTGTTTTCAAATTGGACCCCAAGTGACCTTAGGACACACACATATTCACATATATTTGTTAGGCACTTGAATAGGACTTGTTTGGTTCAATACGAGACCGAAATGCACACTTGGTGCACTTTCGGTTGACCAGCCAATACAGTTCACTTTGGCCTGGTCGACCGAATCGGCCCTAGGTCAACAGTTTGACCAAGGCCTGGTCGATCGAACTTCACAGTTCATTTCTTGCCGGTCGACCGAACCACCTAAGAGTCAACATTTTGACCTCCCGGTCGACCATCCACTTTTGTACTCCAACTACCTGGTCGACCGAAGGGTCTCGGAAGGATTCCCAGCGGTCTGGTCGACCGAACCATACAGTTCAAAAAGGCCCGGTCAACCGTACCTCAAAAAATTTAGAAAATCACCTTGCCTCGGTCGACCTACCACTCAGTTCAAAATACCCCTAGTCGACCGTACCATTGAGTCCTAGTCGACCGAACCATTTTTGGTCGACCTGACCTCTCGAGTTGCTCCTATTTTTTTACCGTGGTTAAGAAGTTTAAATAAGGTTAAAATGATTTAAACATCACTAATCTTTTCTAACAATCCCTAATAGGTCCCCAGCGGTCAAAATTTTCAACATGTCTATATATACTCTCTCATTTGGTGGATTAAGTACGGATTAGCAAAAAGGATTAAGAATTTTCTCTCTAGAGCAAAAATACACTCTTTTGATTCCTAATGCTCATACCTCCTTACAAACACTCTAACCTTCTTTCTAAAAGTTCAAAATCATTTATAAGTGCTTTGAGTGTGTATTCTAAAAGGTTTGCTCTCATTGTTTGAAGTGCCTTGAATCGATTTTTGTAACAAGAGCATAACCTAAGTATTCTTAGGAGGCTTTTCTAATAAGCCGATCCTAAGAAGACTTGTTAAAAACTTCCAAGTGTTACATTCTCATTGCAATAACCTAGGAAGTTTGTATTTGCATTTGGCTTGCAAAACTATTTTTCAAACATATTCAAATATCTTGTAGTATTCATATTGATATTCTTGTGGAAAGATATTTGTGTGTGGTATATTAATCTTTGTAGTAATATCCATTTAAATCTATATCATTCGCTGAAACACAAAGATTACTTATATCTCGCAATCCAAGCATATATATATATATATATATATATATATATATATATCCACGGGATTGACACATTCTATTGATTGATATTATTGAGGTTTGTTTGATACTCAGTGTGAACACGCTTGATTGAATATTTTGAAGTACACAGATTATTATTGACACTCTCATGTACTTGCTACACTGATAGAAAACATAGTTGAGAGTTGACATATTTAGACCACACAGAGCTTACATTATAAAATCAACTATGGTGTTTGTGTTTGTGCGCATTAGTGGTACAAATTTGTTTTACTTGAAAGCATCCATATATTGTACCGTTTGATTGTATATCTAAGAGATTCAAGGCGTGGCCTAAGGGGGCGGTAATCCAGCCCTGTAACGATTGGTGTAAAGGTTAAGGTCAGCCCTCTGGTAATTTGACATGGTTTGTATAGGTGCCGCTCCACCCGTTTAAGTGAGCAAGTTATTATAATAATCCTTGTGCTGGTTAGCCAAGGCAGGGACGTAGGCAGTTGGCGGAACCTCGATAACATATCTTCGTGTCATCCTCTCTTTACTGCTTTCTGGTGCTTGTATGATTGTTTAAATTGCTTTATTTAATTTCTGGTATATTTACATTATTTGCACTAGATTGACCCTAGGCTTGTGAACATACTGCTGTTAGGAGAAATACCTACGAGATAAATTTTTAAAATACCAATTCATCCCCCCTCTTGGGATCACGGTAAACCTAACACCCACACTGAGAACCAGATGTGTGGTTGCACTATATCTCATTTCTAGCAATGGTACCGTGCTTACATAATAACATTAAGCTTTTTAAGGCTTTCATAGTAACGCTGAGCTTCTTAAGGCTCTCTTAGTAACAAGATTCGGTCCCAATATCATATATACAATTTACAATAAAACACATTAACCTGTACAATTCCATTTTTTTTCACAATCTCTTTCTTGCATTCATTCATGCATTCTTTCTTTCATTCAAATTGTGGTATAAACCGGCACACACACTCTCAGTTTAACCTTTTCACATATAGAGTTTGGTATCTAATCGGCACCTGTTTTCCACAATTTTTGATAAAAATTTGAAACTTCAATTCCCATAATTCATATACATATTAATCAATCACACCTATTCCATTTCATAACATATGTCACACCCATTTGGATAAAAACATATCATGTATAGTATATAGTTCAAAAACATCATTTAAATAGAAAACAAGGGTTCTAGGAATCTCCTACATTAGGTTTAATACAAATAAAGTAGTTTTGGAAATTTTGAAGATCATATGCCAAAAACCGACTTTTCACCAAAATCGTAAAATCGAAATATCGATATTTTTACCTAGTGAAACTTTGTAAATAAGTAGTCATATCGTACATATTTATAAGCTAACTTTCTAGCTGTTTAGTTTCCTAAAAAAGATTGATGTAAACAAATCCCCTTACTTTTCCCCGAATACTAAAACACGAACTATACGACTCCAAAAACAATGAACCGAGTTCTCAAAACCTAAAAACTAAAGAACAACACTTCAACATAATTCTGTTTATTAGATCTACCGAACCAAAAATGAACTTAGACCCTTACGTCGATTTCAGGATGAAACCCAAAAATTCTCAAAACGAAAATTTGATCCACTATAATGGTAGAGGTTTCCCCCCTAATCCACGTAGTAAAGTTGGATCGTGGATTCGGGTGACAAACAGCGAAGGATCAAAGAGAGTGAAAGAGAGAGAGAGAGAGAGAGAGAGAGAGAGAGAGAGAGAGAGAGAGAGTTTTCTTAACCATGAAGTAATGAATAGATATTTATAATTTAGTTGACCCGGACAGACTCGTCAACGAAGTGGAGCGCTCATCGACAAGAAGAAGAAGGGCATTTGTCGACAACAGAGTTGGCCTTGTTAACGAGCCTGAGATTCTAAAATTCTAGAAATCTGTTGGTATTCACTCATCAATGATCCTTTGAACCTCGCTAACGAGCCACAAAAGAGACTTTTTCGATGAGAGAAAGAGCCTTGTCGACAAGCCCGGTTGTTTTCACCTTTTTAAATTCCTTCCCTTTTTCTTATTTATTTAATCCACATTTCTCGGGTTGGGTTCTTACAACCTCCCCTCCTTATAAGAATTTTGTCCTCGAAATTTGTTAAATGTTTCTAAGCATAACCTTACCTTAAGATTTAGTTCTACTGAAGAGTCGGCAGCCACCCACATAACAGCTCCGACCCAAGTTTATTACATGCCCTCTACTAGTTCTTCGTCTTCCTTCTAAGCTGTTCAGATCCTCTCCTGTAAGGTCGGCTATGTAACGCACCAACCTGGGTCTAATAGGGAGCACCGCGTCTCTCCTCCTCCACTTGGACCAGACAATAGGGGTAGGCCTTATCGGACTAATGACTGGCCCTATAAACCAACACGTATTCTTTTAAGTGTGCTTTGTCCTCACTCACGCACTTCCTGATACAACTTCCCAGGTGGTCACCCATCCGAAGATTGCTCCAAGACAAGTATGCTTAACTATGGAGTTCTTATGGGAAAGCTCTCGAAAAGAAAGGTGCACCTTGTTGATATGGGTAGTAACATCTAATCTTTTAATTTTTTCATCCATGGGGTATCACAATCTATAACACCAAGCTAGCAAGAAGATCCTGGTGATTCCTCCCACTACATCCAAGCCCAACCTTTCCAGATCCATAAATGCTGTAGGTGCATTTGTTAGACCAAATGGCATAACCATGAACTCGTAATGGCCATAGCAGGTTCAGAAAGCTGTCTTCGAAACGTCCTCTGCTTTGACCCTCAGCTAGTGATACCGAGATCGTAGATCGATCTTATAAAAGTTTTGTGTGCCCTGTAGCTGGTCAACTAGATCATCAATCCTGGGTAGTGGGTATTTTTTCTTTATTGTCACCTTGTTAACCTGTCTATAGTTGATGCACATCCTCATCGACCCATCCTTCTTCTTTACAAATAACACCGGTGCTCCCTAGGGAAAAGCACCCAGTCGAGTGTACCTTTTATCTAGTAGCTCCTGTAGCTACTCCTTCAACTCTCTCAATTCAGTTGGAGCCATATGATATGAAGCTTTCGATATTAGCATCATACCTGGAATCAATTATATAACAACCTCCACTGATTACGCGCTTAAATTGCATAATTAGGTGTTTTAATTCATGCATTACGAATTATACTTTTAATTAAATTCCTAATTAATCTCAACATTTTAACATTGTGTTCTATTCATAATATTTGAGTTTTATTGAGAAATTTATGAATTTTTGGTATTTTTTTATTGCAAAGCAATTATTGGAAGCTAAAACCAAAATTACTTCGTAATCTGAGCGTAACTTTCTCGTCCGAGTTTCGATCAAGATGATTTGAAATTTTGGGGAAAGCTTAGAAAATGATCTACGACTTTTATGTTTCAATCTTTAAGAGATAAGAGCTATAGGAAGGTCGAAATCGGGCTTGTCCACTGGGAAACAAAAAAAGAAAAAAGGAAGAAATAGGAAAAGAAAAAAAATGTGATGTGACCACATTAATAGGCCGCATGCAAAAAGGAACTGGGGTGTTCAAGCTGCTGGGGGCCCAATTGTAAAAAGGAGATGGGGGATTATGAGTTTAATTTTGAAAAGTCAATGAAGGAAGGGGGTATTTTTTTCGTTGTGGGGGCAGCTAGGGTTTTAATAAGTTTTTAACGTTTTGCTTTGGTGTGTGCTGGTGTGCTGGTGTGCTAGGAAGTGGAAGGAGTGCCACACAGCTCATTGGGAGAGTCTCCTCTGCTTGCTTTCTCCTTCATCCCTCCTTATTTTTTTTTTCTCTTGTCTTTAATTAAATAGTTTTGTTAACTTGTTATTTATTTTTCTTTTTCATTCTCATGGACATTTTAATGTGTCGTTTATAACGACCTATTATTTCTTAAATTTGTTTTTCTACCTGTATATCATAGATATCATCTGTCTGAAATACTAATAATAACATCTCAGGCTCAAAGGAGCACTGAGGAAACTCTTTACATCATACATAACTAAGTAACAGAGTACAAAACTAGGAACTACTATATACAATACTAGAAAAATTGTAATATTCGGAAGTATATTTACAACACAAAATACCCAGTGACAACATCAAAAATTTGGGATCTACCCCAACTCACTGGCAGCAAAATACACCTACCCTCTCAGCAAGGGCAGCACCAAAGCAACCTCTACCCATGAGCCTAATCTGCTCACCTAGCTGGATCTCCTAAAAAATAATAAGTCACTTGGATGAGATGACTCTTAGTAAGAGGAAATATACTATTGCTAGTGTGTGGCAACTGAGTTACATATTTAAAATACTAATACTGTAATATGATTAAACTAATAAACTGTACATAATATATGTAATGTAATTTAATACATATCTGTGTCTCTGAGTTTGCTATCTAAACATACTGCTAATATAATAATATAAATTGCTGCTATGTGATATATCTATACATAGGAACTTCTGTTGTACCCTAGGATCTGTGTATTATGATATAACCCCTCATGATAGGGTCGTGCAGTCCGTAGGCTGGACTTACCCTGGTTGGCCTACCAGTCAAGTCAATCTATATCTGTAACATCCTCAAATCTAGCCCACTACAATCTCTCCAAGCAATCTTCATATCTAACATCATCTAACCAGCCATCTCAACCCGGTTCACTGGGGGAGACTGCAATCTCTCTTGGCACGGTTAGACGGAATCCACATACTAGCTGAGTAATATCGTTGGACTCTATCTATAATAGAAACGGTACCGTACTCTACTGTTTATCTATATCTGAAATTTCCATAGGGATTTCTGATATCGTGTAATACTGTATACATATGTAAATATATATTTATCTTGCTACTTTTAACATGATTTCAAAACAACCATAACATTGTGAATCTAAAATATCTGTAATTTCTATCTATAATATCTATAGTTTCTATCTATAATATCTGTAATTTCTGTCTATAATATCTACAATCTCTGTCTGTAATATCTGTAATCTCTGTCTGTAATATCTGTAATTTCTTTCTATAATATATGTATTTTTGTTTGTAATATCTATAATTTCTATGTGTAATATCTATAATATCTGTAATTTCTGTCTGTAATATCTATAATCTCTACCTGACTGTTATGGTTTTGAAATCATGTTATTATGAGAAATACTATAAGTCACATTCATTGCTAATAATCTGTATAACCGAATGTCTCTAAAGCCGTAAAATCAACATACTATATTGTAATAAACTCATGCCATACATTTGAGTAATAAAAATCTCATACTCAATTTCTATAATTCTGCTGTAAAAATAAAATTAATGATATTCTGGAAAAATAATCTGATATGCATGCTTCTAAATACACATTCATAATCTTCTGTTATACATATTAAAGATCTCTAGCATAGCATATTTCCCTTACCTAAATTCTGGAAAACCCCTATTGCACTCTGGCCCTATACCCGCAGGATTCCCTACTCAACATCCTGAAAACAATATCCCCTAGAACAAAATATCAGTAATTCTTTGTATACAACATTTCTTATAATTATCGGGAAAGCTAATACTGAATAAATTGCCTTACCCTAAAATTGGGATGAATTTCAAACAAACGCCACCAACGATCAGCTCCGGAAGACTTGCATAGAATTTCACTAGGAGTGTCGTGGTGGCCTCAGATCTTTGATTTGGCAAGAAATGGAGTCAAGATCGAAGAGAGAATGGGATGGGAGCGTTTTAGAGAGAGAGAGAGAGAGAGAAAGAGAGAGTGGGTGATTTTGCGCTGAAAATTCTATCAAAATCTGATTTTAGAAGTACTTATAGGCCCAAATTTGTCGACGAGACACGTCATCTTGTCGACGAGTCCTAAAGAAAGTTCATCGACGAACCTGCACCCATCGTCGATGAATTTCAGACATACAAAAATTCCCTCTCAGTATCTTCTCGTAGACAAGATCCTTATGTATCCTCATTGATGAATCCCCTGTGTTCGTCAATGAGGCCCTGAAAAATTTCTCGGGTTATTACATTCTCCCCTCCTTATAAAATTTTTTCCTCAAAATTTACTATCTATACCATAGATCATTCTTTGAGGAAAATGGTCTACTTATTTTATTACTTACCCTCACTTATGGAGGAGGAATACCGTGGTTACATTCTATATTCAGGGAGATTACACATGTAAAACTAAAAGACTACCTATTAATACATATACCTGAAAAAGAAACATTATCTAACTATTATACTTTACCTATTTACCACTAAAACTCTTAGAACAACTGCGGGTATCTCTGTTTTATTTGCTCCTCGAGCTCCCAAGAAGTTTTCTCTATAGCGTGATTACTCTACAAAACTTTTACTAGCTGAATTTCTTTAGTGCGCAGTGTTTGCGTCTTTCTATCTAATATCTGTACTGGTGCTTCTTCATAAGCTAATGAATCGTCAAGCTCTATTTTTGCATAGCTAATTATGTGGGATGGATCTGAGACGTATTTCTTCAACATAACAACATGAAACACGTCGTGTATTTTAGATAAAATTAGCGGTAGGACTAGCCTGTAGGCAACCGGCCCTATTCTTTCTAGTAAATCTTAGTTAAGAGAGTGCAAAAATTTTCATTCAATACAGGACTTACATATTGTTGACCTTATAGGTCATGCCCTGGTTTTGATAATGACAAATACTCTTGTAATTAATAAATATCTAGTTCATGTGCAGGTCCATATTAGCAGATCATTAATGGCGCGTAACAGATCAAAAGCTTGAAGACAATTTCATATTCCAAATTGTAATATCTCTAAGTGAAATTTGTCTATAATAGTAATTAGGGTTTTCGTTTTGTAATAAGCACACACATCACATGCATGATTTATTTTGTAAGCTCAAACCGAACCATGAGTGAGACAGGACCTTAGGGTGCCCTTCGGTCGACCTTCAGTCGAACGACACCAGACTTTTTCGGTGTCTTCAAATTGGACCCCAAGTGACCTTAGGATACACACATATTCACATATGTTTATTAGACACTTGAATAGGACTTCATTGTATCAATACGGGACCGAAATGCACACTTGGTGCACTTTCGGTCGACCGGCCAACGCAGTTCACTTTGGCCTGGTTGACCGAACCGGCCCTGGGTCAACAGTTTAACCAAGGCCCTGTCGACCGAGCCCTTACAGTTAATGTGACCCCGGTCGACCGAACCACCCGAGGGTCAACAATTTGACCTCCTGGTCGACTGACCACTTTTGTACTCCAACAACCTGGTCGACCAAAGGGTCTTGGGAGAATTCCCAGCGGTCTAGTCGACTGAGCCCTACAGTTCAAAAAGGCGCGGTCGACCGAACCTTGAAAAATTACAAAATTGCCTTGCCTCGGTCGATCGACCACTCAGTTCAAAATACCCTTGGTCGACCGAGCCATTTGAGTCCTTGTCGACCGAACCATTTCTGGTCTACCGGACCTCTCGGGTTGCTCCTATTTTTACCACGGTTAATAATTTTTTAAACAGGGTTAAATTGTTTTAAGTGTCATTAAACTTTTCCAATAATCTCTAATAAGTCCCCAACGGTCAAAATTTTCAGTATGTCTATATATACTCCTTCATTTGGTGGATTAAGCACTGATTAGCAAAAAGGATTAGGAAAATCTCTCTCAAGCAAAAATACCTTCTTTTGATTCCTATTTGCTCATATCTTTCCTAAAAGCACTCTAGCTCACTTCTTCAAGTTCAAAATCATTTGTAAGTGCTTTAAGTAATATTCAAATAGGTTTTGCTCTCATTGTTTAGAGTGTTTGCATCGATTTTTCTCTCGAGAGCATAACCTAAGTTTTCTTAGGAGGCTTTGCTAATAAGCCTACTCTAAGAAGACTTGTGGTAAACTTTTAAGTGTTACATTATCATTGCAATCTCTTTGGAAGTTTGTATTTGTTTTGATTTGCAAAAACATATTTCAAGCTTACTCAAATATCTTGTGGAATTTATTGAACAATTTGTGAAAAGATATTTGTGCTTGTTACACTAATCTTTGTGGTATTATTTATACAAGTATATATATCATTTGTCGAAAACAAAGATTATCTATTTTTCAATCCAAGCATATACACATTCGTATGATTGACACATTCTATTGATTGATAATGTTGAGGCTTGTTTGATACTCTGTGTGAACACGCTTGACTGAATATTTTGAAGTACACAGATTATTATTGACACTTTCACGTACTTATTACACAGATAGAAAACATTGTTGATAGTTGACATATTTAGACCACACAGAGCTTACATTATTAAATCCTTTGTGGTGTTTGTATTTGTGCGCATTTGTGGTACAAATCTGCTTTACGTGAAAGCACTCTTGTATTGTACCTTTGATTGTATATCTGAGAGATTCCAGGCGTGGCCTGAGGGGGCGGTAATCCAGCCCGGTAAGGATTGGTGTAAAGGTTGAGGTCAGCCCTGTGGTAATTTGAACTGGTTTGTATAGGTGCCACTCCACCCGTTTAAGTGAGCAAGTTATTGTGATAATCCTTGTGCTAGTTAGCCAATGTGGGGACGTAGGCAGTTGGCCGAACCTTGATAACATATCTGCGTGTCATTTTCTCTTTACTGCTTTCTGGTGTTTGTATGGGTGTTCAGACTGCTTTATTTAATTTCTGGTATATTTACATTATTTGCACTAGATTGACCCTAGGCTTGTGAACATACTACTGCTAGGAGGAATACCTAAGAGATAAAATTTAAAAATACCAATTCACCACCCCCCCTTCTCTTGGGATCACTGTAAAGCTAGCACATATATTCACAAGGCTACAAACAAGCAAATATCTTGAACTTTTGCAAAAGCTGAAATTGCCAAAGAATTGCATACAATATCTTGGTTTGGCATTTTGTGATTGCTTACTTTAAGTTTTGTCTACTTGTGGTATGTTAAGTATTGGTTTGTGGATTGTTTAAGTAACTAAGTTCTTGCTTTGTATTTGATAAAGTAACAAGTGGTTAAAGAATTCATAAAAAGAATTAAAATTTTTAATAACCCAATTCATCCCGCGCCCTCTTGGGCTAACTCCTTAACTTTCAGATACTATCGTCGGTTCTTCTTTCTAAATAGTAGGATTGAATCTTAAATGGGGATTGAGTATGTTCCTTAACTTTCATATGCTATCGTCAGTTCTTCTTTCTAAATAGTAGGATTGAATCTTAAATGGGGATTGAGTATGTTAAAAGAAATGTTTGTAACATAATATCTTATGGGTTTTAGTATGTTGGGTGTGTTAGTGAGTTATGATGAAATAGTTCTAAAATTGTTTTATACCATTTGCAGGATGGATCAAAAGAGTAGTAGTGCACATGCTGGGGGTGATGATGCAGAGCCTTCCAGTTGAGTGGTGGAGATCCTGATGCTTTACTATGTAGTGTCACCCAATAGGTGATGGCAAAGATGCCTAGATGTTCAATGGAGCAGAGTTGCACGATTAAGCAGTTCACACGTATGAGACCCCGATCATTCTCTAGAGGATCTTACCCACTCGTGGCTAAGAACTGGGTCCAGGATATAGAGGATATGTTGGTAGTTCTCCCATGTACAAATGAGTAGAAATTACTATTTGCGAAATTTAAGTTGATTAGGGAGGCAAAGCGCTGGTGGAGATCAGCAAGACTGTTAGAGAGGTAGAGACCTAACCCTGTAGCGGTGATGTGGAGCCGTTTCAAGGAGATATTTTTTAAGATATATTTCCCCTCTACAATCAGAAGTAAGAAGGCAGCAGATTTTTTGCATTTGACGTAGGGACCAATGACAACACAGTAGTATGCAGCTAGATTCATTGAGCTATCTCAGTTTGCTCCGTATTTGGTACCGGATAAGGAAAGGAAAGTGAGGAAATTCAAGGAGGACCTAAGATAGAGTTTATTTGAGTAGGTTATAGGATTTTGGGCCCAAACATGTGACAGGTAGTGGATAGAGTTGCAATGATTGAGAGTGGCCTTCAGAGAGGCACTGTAGCACGGAGCTAGGGAAAAAGGGTCGTGCCTTCAAATTTTCAAGTAGGGTCTAGCCAAAGGTCTTGGAGGAGTCAGGATAGCAGAGGAGGATGGAGACAGGGAGTGGGAGATCAGGCAGTATAGGGTAGGCAGATGTCCCTTTCCTCTCCTATATGCTACAGGAGACAAGTAGGAGAGTGTCGGGTCAGGGAGATGGTTTGTTATCAATGCCATTAGCCTAGGCATATGGCAAAATATTGTCGAGCACCTCTATTTGTTGTGCCTACTTATAGACCATACCGAGGAGGTCATCAGGCACCCCGAGGCAGATAGTAGAAGAATATCAGCATAGGTTTATGCCCTGACATTGGGGGATGCTGAGGCAGCATGAGATGTTGTGACACGTACTGTTTCAATACTGTCATTTATAGCTACTTCTTTGTTTGATTCAAAGGCGACTCATTCTTTTATCGTTCGAGAGTTTGTTAAATTTTTTGGGTTAGAAACACAGCAGTTGGGTGTCTGTTTGTCAGTGACTACGCCGACAGGGACTATGGGGATATGTGAGAAGGTACTCGAGAAATGTTCAGTATGCATTCAGGGGAGGTTGAAAATTTGAAAAACGCATAAGTTGAATATATACATAACTCACATAGAGCATCACTTTCATAATTACTTAAATTAAATGCTCTTATCATCTCATAACGTTCATGTCCAAATGCCTGGATGAATAACATTAATACTACACTGAACCCAATACTATCCACTGTTCTTTGCTATTCGTATTCTGAATTTAAGATATGGTTACCTGGATTACTGTGGTGAATATGTTACATGATTGCATGTTAGTCTACGATGCCTTTTGTATGGCGGATGCAGTTGATGTGTATTGCATGTTGGTAGTGGATATAGGTTCTCGTGTGCCTTCAACTTCTTATAAATGATCTATTTGAACCTATCAGGTGCAGGTTTTATGGGAAAACATCCAATTTACAGACGACATGCTATCGGAATTCCATTAAAATTTTTCAAAGTCCTAAACAAAAGATAGGCATAGTTTAATGTTAAAATATTTTTGAAAGGATGTGTGAAACTTATGAATCATAATAAATGAGGCAATGTAAACTTAGTTCATTTAGAACGGACATTCATTGATATGTTTTTGGTCCCGTAAGCTTAAAGCATTCATTGCCGTGCCGAAATTATTGAAAATATTGTATACACTTGGCTGAGGATTTGAAAATTTGAAAAACGCATAAGTTGAATATATACATAACTTACAGGGAGCATCACTTTCATAATTATTTAAATTAAATGCTCTCATCATCTCATAACGTTAATGTCCAAATGCCTAGATGAATAACATTATTACTATACTGAACCCAATACTATCCACGGTTCTCTGCTATTCACATTCTGAATTTAAAATATGGTTACAAGGATTACTATCGTGAATATGCAACATGATTGCATGCTAGTCTAGGATGTCTCCTGCATGGCTGATGCAGTTGATATGTATCGCATGTTGGTAGTGGATATAGGTTCTTGTGTGCCTTCAACTTCTTATAAATGATCTATTTGAACCTATCAGGTGCAGCTTTTATGAGAAAACGTCCAATTTACCGATGACATGCTACTGAAATTGCATTAAAATTTTCCAAAGTCCTAAACAAAAGATAGGCTTAGTTTAATGTTAAAATATTTTTGAAAGGTTGAGTGAAACTTAGGAATCATAATAAATGAGGCAATGTAGACTTAGTTCATTTAGAACGGACATTCATTGGTATGTTTTTGGTCTGGTAAGCTTAAAGCATTCATTGTCGTGCCGAAATCATTGAAAATATTGTATACGCTTGGCTGAGGATTTGACAATTTGAAAAACGCATATGTTGAATATATACATAACTCATAAGGAGCATCACTTTCATAATTATTTAAATTAAATGCTCTCATCATCTCATAACGTTCATGTCCAAATGCCTGGATGAATAACATTAATACTACACTGAACCCAATACTATCCACTGTTCTCTGCTATTTATATTCTGAATTTAAGATACGGTTACATGTATTACTGTCGTGAATATGCTACCTGATTGCATGCTAGCCTAGGATGCCTCCTTCATGGTGGATGCAGTTGATGTGTATTGCATGCTGGTAGTGGATATAGGTTCTCATGTGCCTTTAACTTCTTATAAATGATCTATTTGAACCTATCAGAGGCAGGTTTATGGGAAAACGTTCAATTTACAGATGGCATTCTGTCGAAATTGCGTTAAAATTTTCCAAAGTCCTAAACAAAGATAGGCTTAGTCTAATGTTAAAATATATTTGAAAGGATGAGTGAAACTTAGGAATCATAATAAATGAGGCAATGTAGACTTAGTTCATTTAGAATGGACATTCATTGATATGGTTTTGGTCCGGTAAGCTTAAAGCATTCATTGTCGTGCCGAAATCATTGAAAATATTATATACACTTGGCTAAGGATTTGAAAATTTGAAAAACGCATAAGTTGAATATATACATAACTCACGGGGAGCATCATTTTTATAATTATTTGAAAAAGACATAATTAGGGATTCATCTAGACATATGGGTTGCAATGTCACTATAGAAAAGAACAAAAAAAAGTGGAAAAAAATGGTCCATGCACGAGATCACCGACGAAAGCGTCTGGGGCATATTCTATTTTCCATAATTTTCTCAGCTACCAAATGAATGACCAATTTCCTGTCCATTTGACTGACATATTTTACTTAGTTCTAATATTTTCTCATTAAGGGTTAAAAAGATACGCACTCGCTCATGCCAGTTCATGACATTTTTCTCCATGAATCTTCCCATTTCCCTCCTCTGCAAACCCCACAATCACAATTTAGAGTTTTATTTCAAGTAAAGTAATAATGCTTGTATACGAAATAGTAAAACATGTTAATTGAACACGTGTCCCCGGTTGAATTTATTCGCTGCATCTCCTTTCCCATGCAATGCTAATACTTCATTGAGTCATTGTGCAAATCCCCCACAAACTAATCTCATGTTGCATTCCAGAGCATGCATTTTACATCTTAAGTTTAGATTTAAATAGACTTTAATAAATTTCAATATAATTTTATGCTCCTTGTGTTTTGAGACACTTTCGACTTGAATTTACATTGAATTTAAATAAAATGTAATATTAAATTGTATTAAAATTTGTCCAAATCCATTCAAATGTTCGAAATCTATGCTCTCAAATGCAACGTTACATTTTTCATTATTGATATTACTGCCGCACAAATTATGTAATATGCATGATTATGAAATTTTTACCAATTTGTTATATCATATAATTATTTTTCCTGATTATACTTAGCGTCAGCTCTCCTCGATTTAGTAAAATAAATTTTTTTTAATGACTCTTAATTTATAGAATTCGCAACTATCATAACATCAGCATGATGCCATCCATGCATGCACTACAGTCATCAGATGCAACTTTTGACTATGTCTTTATAATTTTTATTGTTATTTGAACAAATGAAGTTTTTGTATTTTAATTTGAATTTGTATTTGAATTTTGAATATTTTTAAATAATTTTTGTTATATAAACATATGTTATTTCTTTATTTTAATTGAATTTGTATTTAAATTTGAAATTTTGAATGATTTACGAATTTTATAGTAATTATGGTTTCAATTTATATATTCAAAAATGTAATTATAGGTTTTTATATAAGAATTCATGATTAAATAAAATTAGTATAAAAGGTTGTTTAATTTTTCTAATTATTAGTGAAAAATTCGAATTTGTCACTAATACCCTACTATTAGTGACAAATTTCTAATTCGTCACTAATTATGCTCTTATTAGTGACAAATTTCTGATTCACCAATAATACTACACTAGTAGTGACGAATTTCTAATTCGTCACTAATACCATACTAGTAATGACGAATTTCTAATTTGTCAATAATACAATACTAGTAGTGACAAATTTCTAATTCGTCACTAATACCTACTAAGTAGTCACGAATATATAAGTCGTCACTAATACCCTACTAGTAGTGACGAATTATAAATTTGTCATTAATACCCTACTAGTAGTGACGGATTATAAATTCATCACTCACTAATACCCCTACTACTAGTGAGGAGTTTATAATTCGTCCCTAATACCCCTACTATTAGTGACGAATTTGAGTTGAGCCATTATATACTATATAGTGACGGTGTTAGGGTTTTAGTGACGGATTTAATCCGTCACTAATACTCCATTATTAGTGATGAAATTTAAATTCGTCACTAAAAGTTAGTAGTAACAGCACATATAGCAACTATTTTAAAATTGTCACTAATACTTATAAATTCGTCACTAATACTATTAGTGATGAATTTATGATTATTAGTGACGAATTTTATCCGTCACTAATTCCCTGATTTTTTGAAGTGATATAAGTTAAAATAAGAGTTTGTCTAATGAATCTTAAAACTCAAATATGTTTTCAAATGGACAAGTTTTTAACATCCTAGTTTTAAGAACATTTTTATACTTAGTCCCGATTGTGTTAAAATAAGTTTTATGTCCTAAAGGTTAAAAAAAAGTCAAGTATATTTATAAAATGACATACTAAGCATATAAGATATCAAAATGGGTTTTCAAACGTATTTTATTAATCAAGATATCTTATATTTAAAAGGAAACTCATTTGGACAAGTTTTAATCTTCAATAAACTTAATATATTTCATATACTTTTGTCCAAGAATGTTTTGAGTCATTAAAACACTTTTTGATAAGGAAAAACAAAGCAATCGTCACTACCGCAGTGCAACCTTGATTCCTAAACACCTTTCAGTATTTTGAGCATAACGTTTTCTAGAAAAGTCCAAATGGGACGATCTTAGTGTATCTAGAAAGCTAACACAAAACTACACAACTTTCATGTTGGTGACTTTTTCTAATTCAGGGCACTCGTTGATGAACATAGGGGATTCATCGATGAGTTGCAATGTGTGATTAGTCTACGAGAGCGGGGGGCTCGTCAACAAGTCCAATGGGAAAAATGATGCTAACATGCGGAAAACGGTTAGTTTACCAAATAAAATATCTTTTCTTCCCCTTAGTGGCTAGTTAACGGCTCCTAAGGCTCTTGGACTATAAATACAAGCTATTATATTTGTATTAACATGGTTTTGAAGGTCTTTAATCATTCTTAGTAAAAAAAATATCATTTTATACAAAACGTAGCACATTGCATATTATTTTTTCATTTCATGTGCTCATTTTCTCTTGCTCACTTATTGTGTTTGATTCAATTCTTGAGAGAATAGTGTGAGGTTTGAGTTGTAAATCATATTTGCTCATTGTAAGGAGCATTTTTTGTAATCTTCCATCTTCTTGTAAAAGGTTCTTTGTTAACCAAGTTGTAAGGTTCTTTGTGAACCGAATCGGTAAAGGCTCTTTGTGAGCGGTATGGATTTTTTCCTGAATTTTTAAGGCTTGCTCCGTTGCATAAGGAGCTATTATAGTGGATTGTGAAATCCTTGGCTTGGTGCTAAGGCATGGATGTAGGCTGAGTGCTGAACCACATTAAAAACTCGGTGTTAAGCTTCTCTTTCCCTACTCTTTATTGTTTATACTGTGCATGATTTAAGCTCCATATATTGTGATATAATTGGTTGAATGTTGCCAAGTATTTTGTTTTGTAGAGAGAATTTTTTAATGCACGAAAAGAGCTATTCACCCCCCCTCTGACTCTATTGTATATCCACTACGGCGCATATCGTATATACTCCCAGGCTATGATGACTAACATGTTAAACTTCGGAATAGAAACTAAAGACGGTAACTTTAACATGTAATTAAAATACGCAATAATGAAAACTCAATCAAATACATACGCGAACAATAAAAACCGAACCTTTAACAAAATCGAGAACTTGAATCAAAACCAAACTTAAATGCAAACACGAACTCAACAAAAATTAAATCTTTAATGACTTAAACAATAACTAGACACGATAAAAATAAGAACTTTAATAAGACTAACCCTAAACTAAATCAAACTTCGACAAAAAATTAAATTTTAAAAAGAACAACTAATTTAATTTCTAAAAATAAAAACACATTTTTTCTTTAAAACCAAACCGAACCTTACTAAATTAATTAAATAACTCAAAGAATTAATTAAATCTACAGAAAAATTTAATTGAGAGAAAAAAAAATTAACAAATAAACTTTAATAATAATAATAATAAAACACCCTAAATAATATTCAAAATCTAAAATTTCCAATAAACTCCAATAAAAATTTAACAATATTAAACTAACTAAAAAAAGATGTGTGTGTGTGTGTGTGTGTGTGTGTGTGTGTGTGTGTGAGAGAGAGAGAGAGAGAGAGAGAGAGAGAGAGAGAGAAAATAGAGTTGGTCATGGCTACAGCAGTGCTGTGGTTTGGCTGCAAGGTGGTAGCTTGTTAGAATTGGTGTATTCCCAAGAGGGGGGTGAATTGGAATTTTAAAATTCATTTTCTAGGTTAATTGAAATTCTCATAAAATACAACCTAGGGTCTTTCTATGCAATTCCAAATGCACCAATAATATAAAGTGCGAACATTTAAATCAAGCGTATCATTCACACTATAACATACATGTGCGGTAAATGAAAAGTGCAGAAATATGAACAATACACACGATATGTTATGGAGGTTCGGCCAACTGTGCCTACGTCCCCACCTCTAGTTCGCAAGCTTGAGGATTCCACTAAAGGCTCAATTAAAGGGTGGAGCGGTATCGATTGCAACCAAGACAATTAGCACATGAATGACCTCAACCTTTACAACCAAGTCAATTAGTGGGGCTGACCTCAACCTACACCTTAACAAGATGGTCCACCTACCTTTCCTAGCTAGGTTTAAGTCAATCCAAAACTATTTCAAAGGGCTAGTCTCCCTCTTCAGGCTCGTGCCTGGAAATACAACAGTATTTTCACAATCAATGAAATGGTACAGTGATTGTGCTTTCAAGTAAAGAAAATGTGTACCTAGTTATGCGCAATCACATACACCACTGATATGAAATAATATGTAAGCTAAATGTGGTTTAATATATGCTCTCAAATAAATATCTGCTATTAATGTAATCGGTGCGTGAGAGTCCAAACAATATACTCTTTGTATCACAAGATGTTCAATCTAAATGCTCAAACAAATATATCAATCAAGTCTCAAGAATACCAATCAGTAGGATATCTCAACACGTAGATGTCAAATAATGTATATGTTTGGTTTGCAAAAGATATTTAATCTTTGTATTCAGCCAAATTATATGTAAGTCAGTAAATGTTGCAACAAAAATTAATATCAAAAACACAAATATCTTTTCAAAAATATGTCGAAATGAATCACCCAAGATATTTGAGAATGTTTTTGAAAATATTTTTGCAACCCAAAAACAACTACAAGCTTCCTAAGATATTGCAACACAAATACAACACTCAAAATTATTTTTTTTGGCCGGTTGCATGGCCAAGTCACATCAATTATTTTTATTTTTTTTCTTTTTTTCTTTCTTCTCTCTCTCTCTCTCTCTCTCTCTCTCTCTCTCTCTCTCTCTCTCTCTCTCTCTCTCTCTGTGTAATGACCCGAAGAATAATAGTATTTAAATAATAATGAAGGAGAGAAATGGAAATAGAAACAGAATGAGGCAGTAGGTTTCGTAATAATTTCAAGAATTTTCAAGCTTTGTCAAAGAATACAGGGATTCTTCCACGAAAGTCTTCAGGATCTCGTCGACAAGAAAATACCGAGCGAAGGATTGGGCTACTCTGAATTTCATCGATGAAGGGTAAAGTTTGTCGACGAATTTAATGAAAGACTTGTCGACGAGGTGACGTGTTTCGTTGACGAATCTGACCCTATAAATAGTGAAAACTCGAATTTTTTTATCACAATTCAGTGCTCTCTCTCTCTCTCTCTCTCTCTCTCTCTCTCTCTCTCTCTCTCCTACGGTCCTTCTCCCTTCTTTCTTCGATTTCGGCCCCACCAGTCACTGGATTGACGATCCGAAGCCACCATAACGCTCCTGGCGCAGTTCTCCGTAAGTCTGCTGGAGCGGATTGTTGGTGAAACGAAGTTGGATTTCATCCCAAATTCAAGGTAAGGCCTTTTAGTCCATTTTTGGCCTTTTGAAAGTTATAGGAAATGATATGGGTAAAGAAATATTGATATTTTGTTTTGTCAAATGTTGTTTTCAGGGTGTTATGTAGGAGGCCCTACGGGTGTTAGGCAAGTATATCATATGGACTTTTTAGTGGTCAGGTAAGGGAAATATGCTATGTTAAGTAATTTTAAAATATTATACAGTTTATTAAATTATGAATATTATGTATTAAAGTATGGTGTGGCTTGAGAATATGAATATAGTATGGAGGTATGTTTTATGAATTTCAATACCATGATTATACGAATCTTAGTACCATGATTATACGAATTTCAGTACTATGATTATGCAGTTATCAGTGTTATGATTATACAGTTCTCAGTATTATGAAGTATGAATTACAGTTACAGTTTATCCAATATCATGGTTATTACGGTTATTTCAGAATCATGGTAAATCAGATAGTTGTATATAGAGATATATTATATAGTATCAGACCGTGTTGGACCATATAGCAGAACACGGTACCGTTGCTAAGGAAAGATATTATGTTATGTTATGAGTGCAACCACCTATTTAGATAATACGTGTTAGTAGGTCGATCACCTAGGCCCTTGATGTGGACAGGCTTCCCATCAGATATGGGTTGAGGTGGGCAGATCAGATCGATAGAGTATAGTAATTTACCCTGGCTGGCCAGCTAGTGTAGACCCTGCCTACAGGCCGCACAATCCTATCATAAGGGGTTAAATCATGGCATACAATTTTCCACAGGAAAAGTTTTTAGTTACTATTGCGTACATACAGATTTACAAAAACAGGGAACATACTTATGTACACTACAAGTATTTTAAATAGTAACCTACAATACTGTTATGTTAAGCAACGTGGAAGGGTGGTGGATTTTATCACTTGTACTATAGTTGCATATTCAGTTATACATGATTATATGAAAACAAATTTTCATAATATTGGAGCTCATTTGTCACACACTAGTAATAGCATATTTCGTCTTACTAAGTATTGACTCATCCCAGTGTTGAATCATTTTTTAGGTGATCCAGGTAGGCGAGCAGACCAGGCTCGCAGATAGAGGGGCTTCAATAGTGCTCTGTCAGTAAAGTGAGTATTGTGTAGGATTTTTGTATATCCCAACATTGTTGAGGGTATTTTGGGGAACATATATATGTGTATATTTTGGGAAACATGTTAGTACTCTGGTATTGTATATATATTTACATATGGTTGTGTTTATTTGATTTTTGCTTCTCGCTGCTTAGGCTAATGATTGGGTTTGCCCCCACTATAGTATCAGAGCATGTAGAATGTCAATATATATATATAAACATGGCAATTAAGAACATGGTAATTAAGCAGGTCATTACTCTCTCTCTCTCTCACACTCTCTCTCTTTTATTTCTTAGCGAACAGGCCCCGTTTTGACTCTCCTAGAGCATGTTTCTCTCAAAGTTCAAAACATAGAAATTGTAGATAATCTTCTCGTATTTTTTTAGAATTTTGAATCGTCTCGATTGGAACTCGAATGAGAAAATTATACATGAATTATGAACTGATGCTGATTTTAGCTCCCATAAATTTTCCTATGATAAAAAAAATGCCAAAAATTCATAAGTTTCTCATTAAAACCCAAAAATTATAATTAGGACACCTTGTTAAAATATTGAGAGTAATTAGGTATTTAATTAAAAATATAAGTTCTAATGCATGAATTAAAACGCCTAATTACGCAGTTTAAGTGCATAATCAAACATCCTCTGAACAAATATTATAACATGAAAAATCCTAAAAACAATATTAAAAACTCAACTTTTAAATATTAACACAAACTTCAAAAATTCAACAATAATAATAATAATCATTTAATAATAAATGCTACAAAAAAAAAAAATACAAACTTGAATACTAAAGACAAACGGCCAGATGAATGTTAATCATTTAATATACCTATGATGAATACAACCTAAATAAGGATATTAGATCTACCTGCATAATGAAGACCCAAACATTAGAATAAATAAAAAATAAATAAATAAATGAAAATAAAAATAAACAAAATAGAAACAAGAAATAAGGAAATAAAAAATGATACGTGCACATGTGCGTGTGAAGGTGTAAGTGGCTGGCATGTAGAAGAGCACACCGAGGGGCTGCCGGAATCTCAAGGGCTGCAATGGATGCTGGAGACAAATGATGAGGAGAGGGAGACACTGGACTGAGAGGGAAGACAATGGTGATAGATTTGGTGTATTCCCAAGAGGGGGGGGGGTGAATTGGAATTTAAAACGTTTTCTCTTAGGTTAAACTAATTTAGCAATAGTACATTCACAACCTAGGTCTATCTACCCAAATGTGCAGATAAGTATAATATGTAGAATTTAAATCATGCGCATCATTCACACAATAACATATACATGCGGTAAATATAAAGTGTGAAAATATAAACAGACACACGATATGTTATCGGGGTTCGGCCAACTGTGCCTACGTCCCGACCTCTAGCTCGCAAGCTCAAGGATTCCACTAATGGCCCACTTAACACGTGAAGCGGCACCTAATACAACCAGGTCAATTCAAGGGGTTGACCTCAACCAACACGCCTTGACAAGATGGCACACCTAGCTTTCCTAACCGGGTCTAAGCCAGTCCGGGACTATTCAACGAGACTAGTCTCCTACTTCAGCCCCACGCCTGGAATACAACCAATGTATATAAAATTTCGTGTACATGGAAATGCTCCTTACATAAGCGAATATGTACCACTACGCACAATATAATCAATGCACCTCAATGATGTAAGAACTATAAGCTCGGTGATTTACGTGTGCAATCAACACTCAAAATTATGGATAATCTCAAATATGCACAAGAGTGTATAAATAAGGTTTTCTTTGAAACACATTATAAAATATCTCAATGCAAGCTTAGGGTTTCAAAGATGCTAATCAGAGTATTCAAACAACCTCAAAAATATTTTCTCAAATGTATCTAGCACAAGAGTTGTTTGAAAATTAGTTTTGTAAAATATTTTTGCACACAAAAGAATAAGCCCAAATGAGTATTGCAATGATAATGCAAACTCACTTAACTATATGATTTTTCCCAACCAAAGATTTATCAAATGAAATCGGTGGAAAAATCTTTGCTTTACTCTCACTTTGAAAATCAAACAACAATGAATATGCTGAGAGTATCTAGCAATAACAAACAATAAATAAACACTCACAAAGGGGGATTTCTCAAAGGAATGAAAGTATTTGAGTGTTATGGGGTTGGAATGAATAAATAGGGTTTAGAAATTTTAAGAGAATTTTTGGCTAATCCTATTTTCTAATCACCAGTAATTTTTGCAAATGAGCCCCTATACATAGAGAATGACAAAAATACAACCGTGGGGGACATGTAGGGTATTCTTAAAATAGTTTTAAAATGGTTTAGGAAAATTAACCTTGTTTAATTAAATTTAACCCCGATAAAAAATAATTTACCACGGTGATTCGGGTGGCTGAACTGAGGTTTGGTCGCCCAAATAAACTCAGTTAAAAAGGCATTTTTAAATATTTCGGTCACCCAAGTCTAGGGCTTGTTGGCTGAACAAAAGTCATAAACATTTTTCGCGCGATTCAGGTGCCCGGTGCTAAGTTCAGTTAACCGAATTGACAACTTCAGTCGCCTAAGGCCTGATTTGAACAAAGAGGTTTGGCAGCCCGAGTTGGTAAAAGTAATCTGATAGAGGTTTGGTCGCCCGAGGGGAGTAGGTTCATTCTTGGTTTGGTAGCCCGAACCCAAGTCAAATTGCTGACTTTCCAACAATTCGGACGCCCGAGGAGTTTTGAACTCCTGAGGTTCGGTCGCCCGACCTCTCACATACTTGCCTATTATGTTCAATTTTAATTTCAATTTGATCCCCTAATTGAGCAAGTGATCATGGGGACTTTCTTACATGCAAGTCCTAGGACCTAGGGTTTTTCTAAGGTCTTTTTAAGTATACCAAAAAACCAGGCGTCGGTCGATCGAAGGGTGATCCCTAAGGTCTTCTCTAACGTCTTGAGCTTATAAGTTTTTACATGCATGCAATGCAGATTATTACGGACCTTTGCCCTATATTACTATTACACACCCAAATAATATAAATTACAACAAGAAAATAGTCTTCAGGGTCTTCAGGTCTTCTCGTGCCATTAAATGATCTAGTTATTATGAATCTGCACACAAACTTGAAAGAAATTAAACACCAAGTGTATTTTTCATTATCAAAACAGGGTATGACCTATAAGGTCAACATATGGTGTGCGACGACAGTAGGGTCGTGCTGCTGTGTGGGGACAGTGTCTGCTGTGTACGTCGCCAGATCCGGAGAAGATAACCAGAGAGCTGGCTGTGGAGTTGGTGCTATGCAGTGGTAGATCTTTGGGTAGCGACTACGGAGAGAGAACCGACAAGCAGATGGAGATACATGATGGTGACAGTGCGACAGTATGGAAGGTGGAGAAGCTGTTGTGTAGCTGGTTGGTGTGCATGAAGGGGAGGATGATGGTGCAACGACGATGGTGACCGAAGGGCTATGGTGAACAATTGAGGGTGATAGAGTTAGTGGTGGTGGGTTGTTGGCTTGGATGTAGAGGCGTGCACAAGGGAGTCGTGAGGGGAGAAGGAAGAATATGATGGTGAACAGTGATGGAGAATAGTGGCAGGGCAGATGGTGAAAGAGAATAGAGCTTAGGTTTTTTCTTTTGTTTTTGTCTCTCCTCCCCCCCCCCCCCTTGTGTGTTCTGAATGTGTGTGTTTACCCCCCTATTTATAAAACAAACAAACAAACCCAAAATATCTAAGCTCCCCCTCTTTTTTCCTTTTTATTATTTTTATTTATTTTCTTTTTATTTTCTTGCCAACATAAAGCCCTAAAATAAAAATAAAAACTACGACTCGATCTAAAAATTCTAGAACTCAATTAAAATTTTGAAAGGCTCAATCTAATATGTCTGGACTCAATTTAAAAAATATAGGGGCTATAAAAATAAAAGTTTCAAATTTTAAAAATGTTGGGATTCAATTTAAAATAACCGGACTCAACTGAAACACTCAAACTCAATATAAAAATAACTCAGGATTCTTTTAAAATACACCGAGACTCAATCATACCCTCCCATTCCCGGGAACACAAGGTCAACTTTTTTGTATGCCGAGTCTTCCTAGAATGGCCTGGTTAAAATTAGGGTGTCTACAGTTCCTATTCAATTTGTGTTTCCACTGCGCATTGGTGTATACTTTGCACAACACCAAATGACACCATTAACATCCACTAGGATTGGGTTATGATATGAAAAACATCTCGTGAAAGCCTTTTGGCATAACAGAGGGTTGTATATTGCCTAATCAAAATTAATTAAAAAACTATCAATCCTTGAGAAGATGGGGCTGCAGATTATTAGTTGACGTATAAACGTAGAACACTAATTAATAAAGAGAGGTCCATTAGTTCCCAACGGGATACGAAATCTATAAATTGCTCCATGTATCTATTCATCATATTTAAGCTTGATCCTTTGAAGGGAAACCTTATCTCATTGGAGTCATAGCATATGCATCAAGGAAGGGGGATAGTTCTTTTTGTCGCCAAGAGTTTATTCCTTAATTTTCCTTTTCTAGCACTACTGTTGTGACGACCTGCTATTTAACTGGGGTTTTTTTTTTTTTTCTATAACATTTAACATGCTTTGATACCATACTAGATTAAACCCAATAATCAACCTAAGTAGCAAGAAGCAAAAATCAAATAAACATAACCATATATAACTATATATAATACCAGAGTGCTAAAAGGTTTCTTAAATATACATGCACGACTATTCCCCAAAATACCCTCAACTGGGCTAGGGTTACACAAAAATACTCCAAAAACATACTCATTGTCTACTGATAGGGCAGTACTGAAGCTCCTTTATCTGCGAGTCTAGTCTGCTCGCATAGCTAGGTCTCCTAAAAAATGTTAAAGTAATTGAGATGAGAGCCAACGCTCAGTAAGACAAAATATGCTATTGCTAGTGTGTGGCAATTGAGTTAGAATATTAGGAAAATCTATTGTTATATAATCATGTATAATTAGATCTGTAAATAAAGTACAAGTAATATGAAACACCACCATTTACATGTTCCTTAACATATCTATATTTTAGGTTTCTACTCAAAATACGTCTAATGTACATAAGTATTTTCTCTGTCCCTGTAAATTCATATATACATAATAATAACTGAAAACTTCCCTGTGGATAACTGTGTGTCATTATTTAGCCCCTCATGACAAGGTTGTGCAACCTGTGGGCGGGATCTATCCTGACTGGACGACCAGGGTAAATGACTATACTCCCTCAGTCAGATCGGCCACTTCTCAACCCATATCTGATGGCATTTTGACCATGCGGCGCCAGCAGTAGCCCCGTAACAAAATCCATGGATACGTGGTCCCACTTCCATTCAGGAATGAAAAGTGGCTGCAATTGACCAGCCGACCTCTGGTACTTAGCCTTAACTTGCTGGCATGTCAAACATTGTTGCAAAAATTCTGCTATTTTCCTCTTCATGCCACTCCACTAGAAATACTCTCGCAGATCCCTATACATTTTCATGCTGCCGGATGGACAATGTATAAAGATCTATGTGCCTCCTCTAAAATCGTCCTCTTGATGCTGTCATCTACAAACACACACAATCTGGTGTGAAATCTCAGAGCTCCATTATCAGAAATGCTGAATTCTTCTCCCTGACCATCCTATATTCTAGCAATCACTTCTGCCAATTCTAGATCATCCCTCTGAGCAGCTTTAATATTTTCATATAATTTGGGTTGTACCACCAGACTAGCAATAAGCGTCTGAGGATCATCCTCCACTAATTCCACACCGAGTCTTTCTAAGTTCATCTGAATCGGGTGCTAAATAACTGCGACTAGCTGTGCTGTATTTTCTGATTTACGGCTTAATGCATCAGCTACCATATTTGCTTTACCTAAGTGATAACTGATGGTGCAGTCGTAATCCTTAATGAGTTCTAACCATCTCCTCTGGCACATATTCACATTTCTCACCACATAAGTAATGTTTCCAGATCTTTAGTGCATGTACAACCACAACCAATTCTAGATCGTGAGTAGGGTAGTTCTTTTCACATTCTTTCAACTGTCTAGATGCATACGTGACCACCCGAGCATCAGTACACAACCAAGCCCTTTCAAAGACGTGTCATTGTAAATAACATAACCATCACCTCCCAATGGAATCGTCAGTACTGGTGCAGTGACGAGCCGTTGCTTTAATTCCTGAAAGCTCTTCTCACATTCTTGATCCCACACAAATCTAGCATTTTTCTTGGTCAAACGCGTGAGAGGTCCTAACAAAGCTGAAAACCCCTCAACAAATCGACGATAATAACCTGCCAGTCCTAAGAAATTTCTAACTTCCTGCATATTCTTCGGCCTAGCCCAATTCACTACCACCTCAATCTTGCTGGGATCTACTAAAATACCGTCTCCTGAGATCACGTGGCCTAAAAATGCAACTTACTCAAGCCAGAATTCACACTTTCTAAACTTGGCATAGAGTTTCTCTTCCCTGAGCATCTGCAGTACCTACCTCAAATGCATCTCATGATCCTCAAAATTTCCCGAGTACACGAGTATATCATCAATGAAAACTACCACAAATTGATCAAGATGCTCTTGAAAAACTCTATTCATCAAGTCCATGAACACAGCGGGGCATTCGTCAGTCCAAACGGCATAATGACAAATTTGTAGTGCCCATATCTGGTCCTGAAAGCCATCTTTGCAACATTTTTCGTTTTTACCCTCACTTGATGATACCCTGATCTGAAGTTAATCTTGGAATACACTTATGTACCCTGGAGCTAATCAAACAAATCGTTTATACGGGGTAGAGGATGTTTATTCTTAATAGCAACCTTATTGATTGCTCTGTAATCAATACACATCCTTAAAGACTTGTCTTTCTTATTTACGAACGACACTGAAGCTCCCCATGGTAATACACTGGGTCATATAATTCCCTTATTCAGGAAGTATTGCAACTGATTCTTCAATTCTCCTAACTCAACTGGAGCCATACGATAAGGAACCTTAGAAATCGGTGTCGTCCTCGAAGATAGATCTGTGGGAAAATCCACCTCGCGTTCGGGAAGCAAACTTGGTAGCTCCTCTAGGAAAACATCTGAGAATTCTCGTACCACTGGGGTCTTATTGATCTTCAATTCATTTTCAGATACTTCTTTCACAAACGCTATAAATCCCTGACCTCCATCCAGGAGTAATTTGCTCGCTTGCACAACGGATACCACTGCGACGGCGCCCGTACATGTGAACCACCAAATCTGAATTTCTGCTTACCAAGGGGTCTGAAAACTACTTCTTTCTGATGACAGTCAATACTGACGTGATTGGAAGCCAACCAGTCCATACCCAGTATTATATCAAACCCACACATATTAAATACAATCAAATCAGCTGGTAACACTTTCCCCTAAATTTCTATTGGATAGCCCCTAAGTCCCTTCTGACATCTGATCACTGACCCTGATGGTGTTGCTACTGACAGTGCTATATCTAATGACTGGATCTCACTCTCAGATAATTTAACATAAGATGCAGAGATGAAAGAATGAGTAGCACCCGAGTCAAATAGAACAATAACTGGATATGATAAAATAGTAAATGTACCTGTCACCACATCCGCAGTAGCCTCTACATCACCCGACGTCAAAGCGTATACTCGCGCTGGGGCCACATTTGTCTACTGGCCACCACGAGGTGCCTGATATCCTCCTTGAGCTGCCTGGTATCCTCCCCTATAAGACCTAGGAGCTAGGTCCTGATCTAGCTGACCTGGGCATTCACGTACCATTTGGTCGGGTCTCCTACAGCGATAACATACACCTTTGCCTACCCGGCACTCCCCCAAATGATTTCTTCCATACCGAGTAAGTCGGCGTACCTTGATTCCTATGAGGTCCTATCAACTGCCTTTGATCTCCCCTATCACGACCTCCTCTCCATGGACCCTTACTGGAGCCAGTATGAAAGCCTTGAGGCGCATGCCTCTTCCTTTGACTTTGAGCCGCTATACCCCTCTGTATACCACTTTCGATGATCGCAGCTCTGTCTACAACCTCTATAAATGTCTAAGATTTGAAGTTAATTACCTGCTCAAATAAATTCTACCTCAGTCCCTCCTCAAGGTTCCTTACCTGTTTTCTCTTCATTAGAGGCTAGATGCGGAGCAAAACGCAACAACTCGATAAACCAAGCCACGTACTGGGATACGGTCATCTGCCCTTGTACCAAATGCATAAACTCTGCTGCTTTCGCGCTCCGAATGATAGCAGAGAAATACCACTTGAAGAACAGTTCCTCTAATCGATCCCACGTCACTGGTACTGGAACCAGCCTCTGCTCCTCTATCAGTCACGCTGATCTCCACCAACGCTTCGCCTCCTTTGTCAACTTAAATGCTAAAAATGCTACCTTCTACTCGTACGTATAAGGAAGCATAGCCAGTGCCTCCTCGATATCTTGGACCCAATTTTCAGCTACAATTTGGTTATCACCTCCAGCAAAGGATGGGGGCTTTATCCACGTAAACTGCTCGATCGAGCAGCTATGCTCCCTAGAGCTCCAAGCCATCTCAGCCATCACCTGTTGAGTGACACTACGCTATACAACATATGTATCTCCTCCACCTATGCTAGAAGGTCCTAGCCTATCCTCCCCAGCATTCGTGCCACTGCTTCCTAGGTCCATCCTGAAATAGGAAACACCTTAAGCAACTTATCTCCTATACAGACCTATCCTATACCAATTCAAAATTAATTACCTTCCCTGACGTTACCCAATATCCAGTTCTGTCATCTAAACACACGACCAGGCAATAGTTTACTATGGTTTTTATAAAATCGTCACCTCAGGAAAAACACAGAAACCACCACAGAAATCCTATATCTAGACAATCGAACAAACTTTAAATCCTTTTCCTAATCTCTGGTATTGCTTCCAATGCACTCTAAAGTCTACAGAACCTAACAACCTAGGTTTTGATACCAAATTATGACGACATGATATTTAACTGGTTTTTTTTTTTTTTTTTCTATAACATTTAACATGCTCTAATACCATATTGGATTAAACCCAACCATCAACCTAAGCAGCGAGAAGCAGAAATTAAATAAACATAACCATATATAATTATATACAATACAAGAGTGTAAAAAGGTTTATCAAATATACATGTATGACTGTTCCCCAAAATACCCTCAATTGGGCTAGGGCTATACAAAAATACTCCAAAAATATACTCACTGTCTACTAACAGGGCAGTACTGAAGCCCCTCTATCTGCGAGTCTGGTCTGCTCGCCTACCTAAGTCACCTGAAAAACGTTAAAGTAATTGGGATGAATCAAACTCAGTAAGACGAAATATACTATTACTAGTGTGTGACAATTAAGTTATAATATTAGGAAAATCTATTGCTATGTAATCATGTATAATTAGATCTGTAAATAAAGTACAAGTAATAGGAACGACCACCATTTACATGTTGCTTAAAATATCTATATTTTAGGTTTCAACCCAAAATACTTCTACTGGATCTCCATAGCTGCCAACACTGGTTCTCTGGATTTCCTGCTCAACGCATCAACTACACGTTTGCTTTCCTTGGGTCTTTCCCCGGGTGATAACTGATGGTACAATCAAAATCTTTTATCAGCTCCAACCACCTTCTCTGCCTTTCATTCAGTTCCTTCTGCGTAAAGAAATACTTTAAGCTCTTGTGGTCGGAGAAAATCTCACATTGCTTGCCATACAGGTAATGCCTCCAAATTTTCAATACGTGTACCACTACAGTCAATTCAAGATCATGTGTAGGGTAGTTCTTTCATATTCTTTCAACTTCCTGGACGCATACGCCACTACCCTGTCATGCTGCATCAATACACAGTCAAGTCCCTTCAAGGATGCATCACTGTAAATAACATACCCCTCGCCCCCTAATGGGATAACCAATACTGGTACTGTGACTAATATTTGCTTCAGTTCTTGAAAACTCTGCTCACAGCTATCATCCCATTCAAATCTAGCATTCTTCCTCGTCAATCGTTTCAAAGGTCCTGACAAGGCCGAGAATCCCTCAACGAAACGACGATAATAGCTATCTAGCCCCAAGAAACTCCTGATCTCCTAGGCATTTCTTGGTCTAGTTGTGATACCCTATGTATGAAAGACTTAAAAAGGATTAGATGTTACTATCCATATCAACAAGGTGCACCTTTCTTTTTCTGGAGCTTTCCCATAAGAACTCCACGGTTAAGCGTGCTTGGCTTGAAGCAATATTGGGATGAGTGACCTCCTGGGAAATTTTCTCAGGAAATGTGTGAGTGAGGACAAAACACACTGAAAAGGACACGTGTTGGTTTATGGGGCCAGTCATTAGTCTGATAAGGTCCGCCCCCTGTTGTCTGTCCAGGTGGAGGAAGAGAGATGCAGTGCTCCCTAACAGACTCAGGTTGGGGCCTTACAAATGGTATCAAAGCCAACACCTAGCCGGAAGTGTGATGAGATTCACATCGCCTGGGTTTGGAAATGTGGGTTCGCAACGAGAACGTTGGGTTCTGTAAGTTGAGGAGAATGTGATACCTCATGGATGAAAGACTTAAAAAGGATTAGATGTTACTATCCATATCAACAAGGTGCACCTTTCTTTTCGGGAGCTTTCCCATAAGAAATCCACGGTTAAGCATGCTTGACTTGGAGCAATATTGGGATGGGTGACCTCCTGGGAAGTTTTCTCAGGAAGTGTGTGAGTGAGGACAAAACACACTGAAAAGGACACGTGTTGGTTTGTGGGGTCAGTCATTAGTCTGATAAGGCCCGCCCCCTGTTGTCTGGTCCAGATGGAGGAAGAGAGACGCAGTGCTCCCTGGTAGACCTAGGTTGGGGCGTTACACTAGCCCAATTCACTACTGTCTCAATCTTGTTAGGATCTACAAAAATACCGTCGCCAGATACAACATGCCCCAAGAACACAACCTTCTCAAGCCAAAATTCACATTTACTGAACTTGGTGTACAATTTCTTTTCTCGAAGTGTCAGCAAAACCTGCCTCAAGTGCATCTCATGCTCCTAATAACTCTTTGAATAAACCAGTACATCATCAATAAAAATAACAACAAACTGGTCTAGGTATTGGTGGAAAACTCTGTCCATCAGGTCCATAAATACAGCAAGAGCATTCATCAGACCAAACGGCATAACAAGAAACACGTAATGCCCGTACCTGGTCCTAAAGGCAGTCTTCGAGACGTCTTCTGCTTTCACTTGTACTTGATGGTAGTTGGATCTGAAGTCAATCTTCGAATACACCCGTGTACCTTGGAGCTGGTCAAACAAATCGTCGATAAGGGGTAGAGGATACTTGTTCTTGATTGTCACTTTAGTAATCTCCCTATAGTCTATACACATCCTTATAGTCCCGTCTTTCTTATTTACAAATAAAACTAGAGCTCTCCACGGAGATACACTGGGTCGTACGAAGCCAAGTAGATCTTGCAACTATTTTTTCAATTCTGCCAACTCTGCTGGCGCCATCTGGTAGGGTGCTTTAGAAATCGGCGCTATACCTGGAAGTAGATCAATAGATAAATCTACCTCATGATCAGGTGGCAAGCCTGGTAACTCATCTGGGACAACATCTATAAACTCATTTACTATAGGCGTACTAGCAAGTTTCACTTCATTTTCTGACGTCTCCTTTACAACAGCCACAAACCCCTGACAACTACTCAGCAACAGTCTTCTGGCCTGAATAGCTGAAACGAATTGAGACGGGGATTGTACTCGCGACGACCCTACAAACTTGAATTATGTTTCCCCCGGAGATCTAAATATCACTTCTCGTGTTCGGCAGTCTATGCTGACAAAATTGGCCGCTAGCCAATCCATGCCAAATATAACATCAAACCCGTGCATGTCTAACACTATCAAATCAGCACACAAAGTCTTTCCTTGAATATCAATTGGACAACCTCAGAGCACTCTACTATACCTCACTACTAACCCAATCGGTGTAGACACCAGCAATTCAACATTTAATGGTTGTGTTTCAGCCCCATATAATTTAACACACCCCGAAGACACGAACGAGTGCGTAGCTCCTGAATCAAATAATGCAATGACTTTAAAAGAAAACATAACAACTATACCTGTCACCACGTCACCCGCCGTCTCAGCCTCACCCGTTGTTAGAGTAAACACCCTGACTGGAGTCGTATTCCTCTGCTAGCCCCCACGTGACACCTGATAACCTCCTAGGTATGGGCTGGGAGCTAAAACAACATCTGGTGGGGTAGGGCAATCTCGCACCATGTGCCCCGATTTACCATAGCGATGGCATACCACACCACTATCTGGTGGTGTAGGAGAGTCTAGCACCATGTGCCTCGATCTACCATAGCGATAGCACACCATACCACTAGCTCGACACTCCCCCAGTGCCTCCTACCACAAATCTGACAGACTGGAGGACGCTGTCCTATCTGCACCTCGAGTTCTCCTGTCTCCTACCTCCGTCCTCTGCCATGATTACCTCTCCTTCATTGGCCCGGTCTATGACCCTGCTGGTAGTTGGTAGATACAGATCTCTTCCTCTGTCCTTACTCCTCTGTATCGAGACGCTCACCAATCTCTGCCAGGCTGCCCTGTCGACTAACTCGACAAAGTCCTAGATCCGCAACACCACCACCTACTTGAATATGCTCTGTCTCAAGCCTCTCTCAAACTGTCTGGCCTTCCTCACCTTATCAAGAACAATATATGGGGAAAAACGAGAGAGCTCGATGAAACGTGCTGCATACTGCAGGACGGATAACTGTCCCTACCTCAGACTTAAGAACTCTTCTACTTTAGCCTCCCTGACAGTAGCTAGAAAATACCTATCAAAGAACAATTCTTTAAACCGGTCCCATGTCATGGCTATAGGGGTCACCCTCTACTACTCCAATAGTTTCACTGCAGTCCACCACGTCTTCTGTCAGTCTATAGGTGGCGCAGAGGACCTTCTGTTCCTCCGTACACTGTAACACGGCCAGGAACTTCTCGGTCTCCTGCATCTAGTTCTCGGCGGCTATAGGATCAACTCCACCCGAGAATGTCAGAGGATTCATCTTCATAAACTTCTCTATAGTGCACCTATGACCTGCAGATGGACCACTCTGCTCCTTCGAGCTCCTAGCGATCTCAGCCATGACCTGCTGAGCCACGCTACGTAATACCGCATCAGAATCTGTCCCAACTGTACCTGATGGTCTTGCTCCATCACTGCCACTCGAATGGGCACTATTTCCTTCTAGATCCATCCTGAAAAATAATAGTTGCAACTCTGTAATCCTAACCTCATAATTTACCCACCTATCCTCACCACTTATCTCCATATTCGTAGCTCATTTCTAATCCCCAATCCTATATTCTAGGAACACAACCCGACAATAGCTTACTATGGTTTTCCTGAAATTATCACCCCAGGAAAAACACAAAAACTACCACGGAAGTCTTACCTCTAAACTGCAGAATAACCTTAAATCTTTTCCTAGACTCTGGTATCGTTTCCACTGCATTTTAGAGTCTACAGAACCTAACAACCTAGGCTCTGATACCACATTGTGACGACTTGCTCAAATTCCACATATATATATATATATATATATATATATAATATTACAATTCCCAGCTCAACAGATCATAATACACCTGGACCCGTGGGTACCAGGGACAAATCAGAACACAACACGGAAGCCTAAGCAGCAGGAAACATATAATCATAGTATTATAAACACAAAACATCCATATCATTACACAAATACCAAAGTCACTATATCCATAGTATTCCCATATATATACATCCCAAAAAATAAGATCTAGGGACATTTCCCCAAATTCTAACTGTCCCTACAAAACTTACCCTTCAAAAAGGGCAGATAACTGCTCTAGATCAGCGGGGCTTTTCCCACTCCCCTATCTGAGGCTCCTGAAAAGTTTATAAAATTTAAAGGCGAGACACCTCACAGTAAGGGAAATAAACTAATACTAGTGTGTGGCAACATGAGTATTCCATGTTATATATATATACCATACAAAACATATCCGGTAACTGTTTTGTCAAATCTAGGAAAACATATATATATATATATATATATATATATATATATCAAATCATGGTAGAACATACTGCATTTTCATAAACAAGTCTCATCTCATAAAATAATAATAACATAAAACATTCCTAGTAGGTTAGCTGATTATTGTCATGTATTACCCCCACATGACTGGGTTGCGTGGCCCGAAGGCGGGACTTGGCAATGGTTGGCCGACCACTGCCAAGTCAATGATACAGTCTGTAAGTTCGATGGGTCTGCCAGACCTGGTATGTATACCAGGGGCTATCACACACTTCTTAAAAACCACATCAACCATCCAATCTCACACCACTCCATACAGTGACATTAACACAAATATCATGATCACGAAGATCATGGACACATAGCAACGGTACCGTGCAAGTGTTAGCCTAGACCAAGCCAATCAGGTTTTGATATCATATACATATAATGAAACTGTGATACATGGATATCTCATATCATTAATTTTCACATTAATCATATCATTTTGCATATATACGTATATCATGAAAATCATCGGCCCGTACGCCGGTATTACACATTTTATCATAGCTCGACCCGTATGTCGACAAATCATAGCACAACCTGTACGCAAGCAAATCACATCATAGAACCCATACACTGAAAAATCACATCATAGCATAACCCGTACGCCATCAAATCACATCATAGCATGACCCGTACGACAACAAATCACATTATAGCACAGTCCATACGCCGGCAACATATATATATATATAAATCTCGGCCCGTACACCGGTTTTCCCATTATAAAAATCCATATCATAATCCCATTCCAGAAAACAGTATTCCATAACATTTTATACTCATGCCACACTTAACAGATTTTCCACGTATTCAACATATCATCATTTAAACAGTATTTTCCCAAATATAAATCATATATATATATATATAAACATATTTACTTTCCAGAAATCAAATACTATATATACATACATTTTCTCAAAAAGAACTAGCTTAGTTTATCCCCTTACCTGACTACTGAGAAAGCCCCCAAAACAATCTAATCTAACTCCTGTAGGATTTCCCAACCAATACACTGAAAATGAAAACTCTCAGTATTAAACTTCAGTATTTTCATGCGTACATCATTTCTTATAATTACCGCAAGACCAAATTTGACTTAAAAAGTCTTACCTCAACTCAGGGATAATTTCCAACTAACTTTTACCAAAGATTTGCTTTGGCAGATTTGGAGAGAACTTCACCAGGAGCCTCATGGTGACTTCAAATTCTTCGATCCAGAGTAAATTTGGCTCGAAATCGAAGAGAGAGAGAGAGAGAAAACCAAAGGGAGGAGAAAGAGGAGTGAAGCTTGCTTAATAATGAATTTTAAATCCGGATTAAATATTTATAGAGCAGAGGATTCGTCGACGAGCCACGTCATTCGTCGACGAGTCTTTCAATAATTTTGTCAACGAAATTTAGTCGGCTCAAAAATCCCCCTCGGTATTTCCTCATCGACGAATCCTGTCTTCTTCAACGAATTTTCTTAAGCCCTCGTCGACGAATCCCCTGTATTCATCGACGAGTCCTCTGGGTATTTCATTTTCTCTTTATTATTTAAATTTCATATTTATTCGGGTCGTTACAAATATTCTTGTGTTATAAATTTTCATAAAATTGTTTTATTTCATTGGATCTTGTCCTCATGATTGAACCTTTATGATTTTGTTTAGTTTTCTTTAGTGTCAAATTATGCTTTTGGTTCACACTTATAGTTGCAATTTTACATCTTGTTATCACTTTATGAGTGAATCTAGTACTTGGTTTCATGCGTTTGCTTTGAGGAGGGAAGGAGTGACACATGTCCATAGCCATGCATGACAACTTGGATCCCTTCTTCCATCCCTTACAATTCTTCACTATTTCATCACTACCCTCACATCTCTACTCCACGGAGAAAATATTAGGTAAATCCAGTGTATACATGAAATCTAATATTATTTCATTTTGTCATTTATACAAAATAGTGCTTAATTTAATAAAATATATACACATAATGAAATCATGCTAGATCTGGTGTATGCGCCTATTTCTTTGCTTTAAGACTATCATTCGTCGCAAGCATATCTTATCGTGATAAACATAGAAAATTGCAACGTATGGTATAACATCATGATAAGAGTTACTTAACATCAAAATTTCAATAAAAAATTGATTTGTTTATATAACACAAAAGATTACAACATGTTTATATCAAAACTTATCCAATTAATTAGTGATCATTGGATCTATTCAAAAGAATAATCAACAATTTTTTTATTAGTACAATGTTTAGTAATGTAAAAAATAAAAATAAAAAAAAGAGAAAAAAAAAAAAGGAGAATTGTCTTGATAAAATGTAGAATATTATTTGGGATTTGTTGCATGTCCGAGTGGTGATCTAGCAAGACGGAGGCTTCTCTCTTGCGATAGTATTTTAGCAAACCTATAAAAACATAAAGTTTCATATTAACATCAGAATATGAGATAACATTATATATATATAAAAACAAACACATGCACACGCACGCGCGCACACACACACACACAAATGCTAGCTTTCCCTGTTTAGTTAAAAATTCAATATCTCCATTCACTTGGCACAATTTCCACATTTGAGAACCCCACATAGTATTAGCATTATGAGAAATTATTAAGTCATGTAGTAGAAATTGCATAAATTGTTGGTCACTTCATGTGTACACATGCCTTTTGTTTACATATGAGACACACGTTCTGCAGGTCCTACTTTTAATATTGTGTTTATCAGAAGTGTGATGTTATGATTCACATAACAGATGACACAAATTAAACAAGTGGCACATAAACACATGGAGTGGTGGACGTTTCCTATAATCTTCAAATTTGGAATGATATTAAAGCCGAAATTAACCTTTTAATTTAAACTTTCCTATAGACATTTAAAATCATTCAAAATTCAAAAGTGATGTAATTAAGCCTCCTAACTTAATAAGTTATCATGAACTTATCCCTTGATTTGCGATTCCTTTTTTGCCCCCAACTGCAAACCCCTTTTCTCATTTAAGCTCTCTTCCAAATCGGACTGAAACACAAGACTCAATTAGTTTCTAAATAGTTTGATAAGCCTAGCAATGTCAATATGAGCATGTGTGTGTCTTAAGATAGTATTCAACATTTTGTATCTATCCTATGCAGTGTCCTGGGACGGATCCCACATGCATATGTGAGTTTACATACATATCCAATAATTATTGTGTCTAGTTGATATAGTAGCCAAGATACATACATATCCAATAATTATTACTTGATTTACAAGTAGTAATTAACCCACAAGTATATATGTTCTCATATAAATCACAAGGACAAACTTGCCAAAAGTCCATTTTTTGTTTGCACCTACCAAGACAAACACATGTGGGGCTCGATTCTATCTATAACTAAGACATGATGAGGATATTCCAAGAAAAATTCTTACCCTATGTTTGGAGAGATTATATATTTGGAATTGTATTAAATTTGGATAAAATGTGATATAAAAGTATACTAAAATTTGTCTAAATCGATCTAAATCTAAATATGAGATCCGAAAACCATGCTTCCAAACACAATATTAATTATTTTTTCTTATTTTATACCTCCTAAGTGCATTCTCATTAGTCTCTTGATGACCGGGAGCAGTCTCAAAGATGCCCGTATCCAAATTCACCCTGGAAACTGATTTCTTTAGCAATCCCTCACCAACTTTCACAAGCTCTTCCATATTCTCTTTCGTGGCTACATCAACCGAAGACAACACCCTGCTTAACGTGTCATCCTGCATTATATTATTTTCCAACACGCATCTAGACAATGTCAAATACGCTGTTTGTTTAGCAAGAAAATTCAAACGAAGAAGAAAATTATTTTACTTTCGTTGCATGTACGTGCATATATAATATCTACCTGTATTCGAAGGTAATTTTTTTCGGATTGAAGGGCTTGGAAAACAGTGGAAATGTGGACGTCGACCATGTCGGCACTGTTGGGTTTTACCGATCAATCAATTGATGAATAAGATGAGTAAACAAGCACACACACAAAATTGACACAGGAGTTACGTGGTTCGGCCAAATTCCGGCCTACGTCCACGGGAGCGAGGGATTATTATTTGCTGGGAAAAATAAACAGAGAGGAGGAGGAGGATTCCCTCAGCACTCACTCAACTCTCTCTTATCTCTTACTGCACTGCACTCTGCACACTCTGCACTCTGATTTACAACACCACACACACATGTATATATACACACAAGCGGGAGCAAAAAATTCAACAATGGGCGGCCGGAAATGTCAACATTTCCGGCAAAGCAGGTGGAGCCGGAAATGTTGACGGAGCAGGGCAGCCGGCGCCGTAGATATTGAAGGAGAGCAGCAGCCTTCTGTTGACTGGGTATGGATCCATCAATTCTCCCCCTCCATACCCATAGGAGGAGAATAATATGTTAATCTTCAATTGACATCCATCCCAGCTATATCCCTACATAGCTGGAGCTTCTCATAGGTTACTCCCTTTGTTAACATATCTGCCGGATTTTCTTTAGTATGAATTTTGACTAACTTCAACAGTTGTTGTTCCATCACTTCGCGTATCCAGTGATAGCGAATGTCAATGTGTTTTGTTCGGGAATGGTACATTGAATTCTTGCTCAAGTCCAGTGCACTCTGACTATCACAATGTACCTTGTATTCTTCCTGTTTGACACCTAACTCTTGAAGAAAACCTCTTTAACCACAACATCTCCTTCCCAGCTTCCGCTGCGGCAATATATTCTGCTTCTGTTGTGGATAGGGCAACACACTTTTGCAATTTTGACTGCCATGATACAGCTCCCCCTGCAAAGGTGAACAAAAAACCTGATGTGGACTTTCTTCCATCAAGATCACCAGCCATGTCTGCATCAGTGTAACCCTCCAAGATTGGTTCAGCTTCCCCGAAACATAAGCACAATCCCGATGTACCTTTCAAGTACTTGAGAACCCATTTCACAGCTTCCCAATGGTCTTTCCCTGGATTGGAAAGAAACCTGCTCACAACACCTACAGCGTGGGCAATGTCTGGTCTCGTACATACCATTGCGTACATCAAGCTTCCAACTGCTGATGAGTATGGGACTATTGACATTTCTTCCCTTGATGAGTGAGACAACTTCTTGCTTAGCTTGAAATGATTAGCCAGTGGAGTATTTACTGGCTTGGCACTTTCCATGTTGAACTTTTTAATTACCCGTTCAATATACTTCTCCTGTGATAACCATAGCTTTCTGGCTTTCCTGTCGCGACTGATCCTGATGCCTAGGATCTGCTGAGCTGGGCCTAAGTCCTTCATTTCAAAAGATTTAGACAACTCCATCTTTAGCTTGTTGATCTTTCTTGTATCCTGACCAATGATCAACATATCATCAACATAGAGTAGTAGGATGACAAGATTACCATCAGGAAATATCTGAACATATGCACACTGATCTGCTGCAGTCCTCTTGTATCCGTGACTCACCATGAAAGAATCAAATTTTCTATACCACTGTCTCGGTGCTTGCTTAAGACCGTAGAGACTTTTCTTCAACCTGCAGACTTGATGTTCTTTCCCTGGAACTTCAAATCCTTCTGGTTGCTCCATGTAGATGTCTTCTTCCAAGTCACCATGTAAGAAGGCTGTCTTCACATCCATTTGTTCAAGCTCTAGATTCATCTTGGCTACTAATCCGAGTATGACTCGAATTGTTGTCATTTTCACTACTGGCGAAAATATCTCGTCAAAGTCAACACCTTTCTTCTGTTCGAAACCTTTGACGACCAATCTGGCTTTATGCGTCACAATTTTTCCACTGCCATCTTTCTTAAGCTTGAACACCCATTTGTTCCTTAGTGCTCTCTTCCCTTTGGGAAGTCTTACCAGCTCATACGTTTGATTCTTATGTAAAGAATTCACCTCTGCTTTCATAGCTTCTATCCATTTGGCTTTGTCGGTATGAGATTGGACCTCTTGGAAACTTTCTGGCTCCCCCTCATCAGTGAGTAAAAGATATTCTGATTCTGGATATCTTCTCGACGGAATCAGAATACGACCTCTTTCAGATCTTCTGGGCTCAGCTTCTTCTGGAGGAGGATATACCTCATCATCTGACTGCTGTGATGATTCTGCAATTTCTGGTGAAGGGGGTTGTTGCTCCCCCTGCTCAACACCTTCTACATCTGTTTCCAAAGGATCATCCTGCAATTCTCCATGGTTTGTGGGAGAATATGATAGTGTAGGATCTGTTACAATGACAGGAGCACCGTAACTAGGCTGGTTAGACTTTGTTTGTGGTTCAAAGTCCTCAAACACCTGGTTTTCATGGAAAACCACATCTCTCGATTTGATGACCTGCTTCCTCTCTGGATCCCATAATCTGTAGCCGAATTCACCATCTCCATAGCCAATAAAGATACATGGAATGGACTTCGCGTCGAGCTTTTGCCTCTGCTCATTAGATATATATGCAAAAGCTTTGCACCCAAACACTCTTAGATGAGTGTAAGAAACTTTTCTTCTGGTCCATTCTTTCTCTGGAATTCCAAAGTTAAGTGGTGCTGACGGTGATCTGTTAATAAGGTAACATGCGGCACGAACAGCTTCCCCCCAGAATGGCTTAGGTAATTTAGCCATACTGAGCATGCTTCTAACTCTTCCATAATGGTCCGATTCATTCTCTCAGCTACACCATTATGTTGTGGGGTACGTGGGACCGTCTTTTCATGCCTAATACCACGTTCAGTACAGTATGCTTTGAACTCGTTGGAAGTATATTCGCCTCCATTGTCTGTCCGGAGGCACTTCAATTTCTTCCCTGTTTGCCTCTCCACCATAGCATGAAATTCCTTGAAATATTTAAAAACCTGGTCCTTTGTTTTCAGAAAATATACCCACACTTTCTTTGAAGCGTCGTCAATAAAGGTAACAAAATACCTATTGCCGCCGATTGATTCTACTTCAATGGGTCCGCATACATCAGAATGTACCAAACTCAATGGCTTTGACCTTCTCTTCATAGAGGAACTAAATGAAACTCTATGCTGTTTCCCAAATAAGCAGTGATCACATGGGTTTAAGGCAATACCTTTTGTGATTTTTATAAATGCCTTCTTCGCCAGTGTAAGGAGTCCTTTTTCTCCTACGTGTCCGAGTCTCTTGTGCCATAGGTTTGGTGATGCTTCATCTTCCACTGCATTGATGGCATCAGTACAAATCTTCACCTGCGTTTTGTACAATGTGCAGCAAATGCGTCCTCGTGCTATTGTCAAATTACCTTTTGATAATTTCCAAGTACCTTTCCCGAAGTAGCTTTCATAGCCCTGTTATCAAGGGCTGCCCCAGAAATAAGGTTTAGCCGAAGGTCTGGGACATGTCGCACATCCTTTAATGTTATGGTGCAACCAATATTGGTTACAATCTGCACATCTCCGATTCCCACGATCTGAGAAGAACTAGTGTTCCCCATCTTTACTGTACCAAAATCTCCAGATTTATACATCGTGAAGAATTCTTTGTGAGGAGTGGCATGGTAGGAGGCTGCTGTGTCTACCACCCATTCAGTGTCGTGGTTCCCAATATGACAGCATGCATCTTCATCAATAGAGAAAACTGATATATCTTGAGTTAAGGTGACCGAGTTCTCACCTTCCTCCTTCTTTTGTTGCTGGTGGCTTTGACCATGATCCCGTCGAAATTTTCGACAATCTTTCTTCATATGGCCTTCAATGCCACAATAGTAGCACGAGATTTTCCCTCTCTGCCAACTTTTACCATCATTGAATCTGCTGCGATCCTGGGATCTTCCTCTAGATTTGCTTCTGCCTCTACCTCTACCTCGACTTCTGGTACTGGTACTTTCTTGAGGTCGGCCTCTGGTTTCAGTAACAAAGGCCTGTGACTGTTCTGCACCTGTTTCTTTTTCTCCTGGCTTCTTCGTTGAATAAAGCATCTTTTACCATCGCCATGGTAAGTTTGCCGTCAGGAGCTGAATTGCTGAGAGTGATGACCAATGTCTCCCAGCTATCTGGTAAGGAGCTAAGAAGCAACAATGCTTCTGCTTCATCGCCAAGATCCATCTTTACTGATGAAAGCTGATTTACTAGATTTTGGAACTCACTAGTATGTTCAGCTATAGAGGTCCCGCCTTTTAACTTCAGATTAACAAGCCGTCTCATTAACATGGCTTTGTTGCGGGGCAGTCTTGGCCTGGTACATGTTTTCCAGCTTCTCCCAAAGGCTATAAGCATCAGTCTCTTGTGCGACATGATGATATACCTTGTGGTCAATCCATTGTCTGATTTGACCAATGGTTTTTCTATTCATTCTTCTCCAATCGTCATCTTTGATGGAATCTGGTTTCATACCTTTATAATCCAAAGGATCTGCCAGATCCTTACAATTAAGGAGATCCTCCATCCGAGACCTCCACAGAGTGTAATTGGGGGCTGTGAAGCTTGATCATAGTACCCGAGTCTCTGATTCCTTCATTGATTTTAAGCACTAACTGCTTGTACAGAAAAAATTGGGGTAGATCCCAAAAAACCGAATTACGGGTTGCGTCCTGAACGGTCAAAAACCCTGGAATTGACTTAAGTTGTTTCGAAACGGAACCCTGAAAATGGCCTGGAAAGGCCTGGTCAAACTTTGGTCAAATTTTTTTGGTCAACGGGTGCTGACGTGCGTTTGACCGGTGCTGACTGGGCGATTGACGCGGTCGCTGACGTGGACCGCTTACGCGCGTTGGGAGAGGGTTGGGCGGGTCGGATCTCGAGTCACTGCTCCGGGTCGCGGTCGTGGATCCCGGTCGCGGTTCACTGTGCCGGTTCGGTCGGGCACGCGGGTCGGGATCTCGCCAATCGGGCGAGGAAGACCGTGCAGGCTCGGTCGCCGTCCCGAAGTCTTCCGCC